>NW_027185791.1:581643-670508 GCF_028583685.1 Petaurus breviceps papuanus
GGGAGGAAGAGGGAGGGAGGGAGGTAGAAAGAAAGAGAGAGAGGTAGATACAGTTTTGTATTCTTTATGACTTTCATTTTGCAGTGTGCTAGTGCTGTTGTATTGTGCTTCACTGATATGAATATAGTCTTGATGTGTATCTATGTATGCAGTGCTTTGCATATGCTCGTGATGATTGCTTCCTTGAAATGTATTCTGGAATTTCTTTTACTGTGCTATATATAAATTACTGTATTTTTGTATGTGAACTTTATAATTGATATATACAAAATTCTTATGTGCTATGACAGCTATTTATTATATGAAATGCATTTTGGAGTTTATATATTCTTTATTGCCTAATATAGTGTAATTAAATGCCATAACACATTGTATTTGTTGTGTGTACATAGTGATTTACAGTCATATCACTGTCAAGAAACTAACATGTGTTGACTAAGTCAGTTGTGTGAATTTTTTTTAAAAAAATTTTTGGAGGGGGGAAGGCAAGGCAATTGGGGTTAAGTGACTTGCCCAAGGTCACACAGCTAGTTAGTGTATCAAGTGTCTGAGGTCAAATTTGAACACAGTTCTTCCTGAGTCCAGGACCAGTGCCACTTAGTGACTCCTGTATGAATTTTAAAATATTTTTTAGTGACTCCTGTGTGAATTTTTTAATATTCTTATTTCTCTAAGCTATTTTTGTATGCTCACAGAACTCTTTGTGTATAAATTGCTGGGATTGTAGATTTTTCACTGTGGCGAAGATGCAAGGATGGGCCTCAATCACAAAAGGCTGTGCTACCACATAAACATATAAAAGAGGGGAATATGGTCTTAGGTGTGTCCGGGCCTTTTCTCTCCACACCTCTATATGGGAGAGTGGATTGGGTTTGGGAATTTAAATCTTTAGTTCTTAGCACTTTGGAGCAGAGGGGTACTAGAGCTTGGTCTGACTAGCTTTAGAGAATCATTGCTAAATTATCAATGTGAGCATTTAGCCATCAAAAGTAAACAAATCCTACAAATTTATTGTTTTGTTGATTGTCTGTACTTGAGAAAGTGATGGGAAAAATGCTGATACTGCGGACAATAATTAAAAGTGTGTACTTTTTTTTTTTTTTACGGAGTGGGAAGAATAGAATCAGTACCTAGTAAGCGCTCACTATGTGCCAGGCACTGTGCCATAGCTTTTTACAAGCATTGCCTCATTTGATCCTCACAACTATCTTGTGAAGTAGGTGCCATTATGATCCCCATTTTACAGTTGAGAAAACTGAAGCAGAGGTTAAGTGATTTGCCCAGAGTTACACAGCTATTAAGTGTCTACGGCCAGGTTCAAACTTAGGTCTTCATGATTCCCAGGCTCAGAGTTTTATCTATGGAAGCACCACTGGCTGCCTGGATGGAAAGGGAGTCCATGCTTGGAAGAGTACCCAAGTCTTTTGCTCATTTTATGGATAAGTCAAAAGCTGCTTTCCTTCCAGAAAACCCTGGGAATGTTAAATGGAAAGAGCTTGGCAGATCTCAGTCTTTTCATGAAGGACTAGGCAATATTATGCATTCTAAAAAGCCTTGGCTAGCCCACCTCTTGCCTCTAATCTCCTGCAGTGTATTCTTTGTCCTAAATCTTAAGAACCCTGAAGGCTTATTCCTGTCTAAATAGCCTCTTGCTTTTAAACTAAGCTTCCTAGTTACTGGTTTTCTACATTCACTTCAATTTAATTCCAGATAATTAAGTTCAACAAACATTTTGTAAGCACCCATTAAATGCAAAACATTCCTAGAGACTGGCAGTATAAAAGTTGCTGCTGTCCTTAAGCACTGACTTTATAAATAGAGAGGATATACTTTGCTTTAGGGTCAATATTTTAGAGTAAATGAAGCTTCATTTCCTTTAGAAAGAAATGGAACCCAAGACTTCAGGGAGCCCAGGTGGCAGACTAAGCAGCAAATAGCTGTCCCTCTCCTATACTCCCCCCTGAAAAACATAAAATAGCACCCTAGAGCAAATGCTAGAACAGAATACCCAGCGGAAAGATGGGGTAGAGCAGTCATTTAGCCCAGGAAACTTAGAAGATTGGTAAGAAAGGTCTCATTCAGGTAAAAGGGGAGGACATTCCAGGACAGGAAGCATGCAAGCCAGCCAGCAGCAAGCCCCACCTCATCTCACCAGTGTGAGATCCTGAGCCCCAGGGTGGTACAGCAGACAAATACCAACAGCAGGACCTCCCATGGGCCTCAGCATAGCCAGGGGAACCAGCAGGCTGCAACTAGGAGAGCCACCCCATGTTTCAGCACAGCCCCAGGTGGGCAGGTGACCTCCACATGCTTCCGTGCAGCCCCAGGGAATGCAGCAAAGTGCCACTTGACCCCAGCACACACCAGACACCACCACTAGGACCCCAGCTCAGCTGCCAGATCCCCTAAAACCTCCAGCTGCTAGCACTGGAGGCCCCAGTCCACAAAGCCAGTGACCAGGCCCCTGGCCCCCAGCACAAAAAGCTTGGGACAGTGTCCTCTGTGCTGCAGCAGGAGTGCTCAATTTTAAAAGTCAGAAAATCAGCAGAAACATGAGCAAGAAGCAAAAATGAACCTTGACCATAGAGAGTTTCTATGATGACAGGGAAGATCAAGACATAAACTCAGAAGAAGACAACATTGGCAATATATCTACATCTGAAACCTCAGAGGGGAACATGAACTTGTCTCAAAACCCAGAAAACCTTGGAAGAGCTCAAGATTTTAAAAGTCAAATAAGAGAGGTAGAAGAAAAATTGGGAGAAGAAATGAGAGGTGAACAAGAAAGAGTGGACAACTTGGAAAAGGAAGGATAAAAACTGACAGAAGAAAACAGTTCTTTAAAAAGTAGAATTGGACAAATGGAAAAGGAGATGCAAAAGCTAACTGAAGAAAATAATTCCTTAAAAATTAGAATTGGACAAGTGGGAGGTAATGACTCAATGAGACATGAAGAACCCGTCAAACAAAATCAAAAGTATGAAAAAAATAGAAGAAAATGTTAAATACCTCATTGGAAAAACAGCCAACTTGGAAAATAGATCCAGGAGAGATTATATAAGAATTATTGGACTACCTAAGAGCCATGAAAGACAGCATCTTTTAAGAAGTTACCAAGGAAAAATGCCCTGATATCCTAGAATCAGAGGGTAAAGTATTCATTGAAAGGATCTGCCAATCACCTCCTGAAAGAGATCCCCAAATGAAAATTCCAAAGAGTACTGTAGTCAAGTTCCAAAATTATAAGATCAAGTTAAAAATATGACAAACAGCCAGAAAGAAACAATTTAAATATTGTGGAACCACATTCAGACAGATTAGACAGGACTTAGCAACTTCTATATTAAAGGATCTAAGGGCTAGGAATATGATATTATAGAAGGCAAAAGAGCTTGGATTACAACCATGAATCAACTACCCAGGAAAACTGAGAATAATCTTTCAGGGGAAAAGATAAATATTCAATGAAACAGGGGACTTTCAATCATTCCTGATGAAAAAGCCAGAGCTGAACAGAAAATTCAGTCTTCAAATACAAGACTCAAGGGAAGCATAAAAAGGTAAACAGGAAAGGAAAAAAAGAAATGGAACCTAAAAGGTAAGTGGGAGACTGTCTGAAAATCTAACTTTGAAAAATAAGAGATTGAACTGAAATTTGTTCTTCCACCACCCTGATTTTGGTTTAAGTCTACCTACCCATCCACTATTCATAAGATTCTTGTATTATGACAAGTCACCAGGAAGTTATGATGAATGTACTAAGCCATCCACACTCTGATCCCATTCTTTGTAGGGCTTAATACCGTAGTTGACTAGAACCCCTACACCCTATTGAGGCCTGAAATAAAGTCATGAGTTGAGGAATAAAGAGTCTTTAACTGAGATGACAGGGTAGCAAACCTGCCACCTTAGGGGATGAGTGCAGAGAACCATGGATTTCCTAACTAAGAGACCTATGAAAGGTTCTTTATACTTTTAGGAGGGGAGGGAGGAGGGGGTAGTATGAGGTAGCAAGGCCTGGTCATGAGGTCCCCGCAGGTCTTAGTAATCCCAGTAAGGAAAACCACTTCATTCTGACTAGCTTGCCCTTTATCTAAGTCACTGATTTTATTTTTTAGTTGAACAGGGCCAACTGCTAGGCACTTAATTGGAAGTCTCCTTCCAAGTTGACATCGAACCATTAATGGTTTGGTTCAGGTATTCAGCTGGTTCTTAATCAATTTGTACTATCATCTAGCTCACATATCTCTAGTTTGACCTGAGAATTATTTAGAGACTTAAATTCAGTTTGAACTTTACAAAGCAAATTTTCAGGGTGGGGACTTAGGGTGTTGTTCAACTCAACCTAAAGGACATTATCTTAAGGTTAAGAATGTAAAGATACTACTGGAATTCGTGACATTGCTAGGATGATTAAGGGATGGTATCTGTTAATATTACATTTAATATTAACAATTTTCTGTCAACCTTTTTCAGACAAACTCCTGTTTAGCCACATTCCCCCTCCTTGTACTTGTATATGCAGTTTTTGAATCCAAATGTAAGACTTCACACATATCCTGTTTAATTTCATCTTCTTTGATTCAATCCAATGTTCTAAGCTGTCATAATATTTTTGAATCTCAACTCCATCATCTAGTGCATTAACTATTTATTCCTCCTGACTTTTTGTCATCTTCAAGTTTGACAGCCATCTTCCTTATGCCTTTATCTAAGTCACTGATTTTATTTTTTAGTTAAACAGGGCCAACTGCTAGGCGCTCAATTGGAAGTCTCCTTCCAAGTTGACATTGAACCATTAATGGTTTGGTTCAGGTATTCAACTGGTTCTTAATCAATTTGTACTATCATCTAGCTCACATATCTCTAGTTTGATCTGAGAATTATATGGAGTTCTTTGATGAAATATAATAAAGTCTATCTACAATATTAACCTCTAGTAACCCTACTTAAAAAATAAAGCAACAACATTATTCTGACATGAACTATTTTTAATGAAACCATGCTGTTTCTTTGTGATAACTGCTTCCTTTCCTAGGTGTTCATTAACCATCCTTTAAATAAAATTTTAGAATTCTAGAATTACTCAGACTTTATTCAGAGTCAGGATGACTGGACTGCAGTTTATGATCCTCATAGATCTCATCTTTTTTTGGTTCCATTTTCATTAACTGCAAATAAAAGGAGCTTCCTCTCCTCACCCCACCCCAACTTAATACGCAGTATCTCTGAAACAAAAATACTGCACAAATAAAGGGAAATATGCTTTATTATTTTGGGGAAAAATTGTTTTTGCTTTAGAATGTATAAGATACCTCCTGCATATATTCCTTTGATACATCAGAAGAGTTCAATAGCTGCCATGATTTTACTTCACTTGGAAGGAGGCCCAAGCACTGTTTGGGAGTGAATCCATTGTGTTGTATCCTAAAGTAATATTTATTGCATATTTACCATTCATAATAGAACTTGAGGAAAGTACACCATCTTTTAATTGATTTTCATTTTCTTTGCTATAGGTATCACCATTGTCGTATTATCAGTCTTTCTGTTTTTGTTTTTTACAGAAACAAATAATTTAGAATCATCCTGTAAATAACTGGCCTTGATATTGTCTTTTATTGTTCTTATTTCTTAAATGTTTATGCCCAAGAGCCATGCGTGTCTTCATTGTCTTCTTATGCAGTAAAAATTCTATGTCATAGTGGCAAAGAACTGGAAATTGTGGGGATGCCTGTCAGTTGGGAAATGGCTAAGCACATTGTGGTATATGATTGTGATGGAATACAACTGTGCCATAAGAAATGATGAGCTTGATGATCTTAGAATAACATGGATAAACTTGCACAAAACAATGAAGATCGAAATGAGCAGAAGCAAGAAAACATTGTATACAATTACAGCAATTTTGTTTTTAAAACAACTTAGAGCGAATAAGTCATTTGGACTATTATAAATACCCAAATTAACTACAAAGGACATATGAAAAAGTGTAGCTTTATAAAGACTTGGGTTTTAAGGGGGAAATATATTTAAAGTATGACAAGCTGATAAATTGTATTGAGAGCTTTGGTGATACAATAATGATTCTAGTCACTTTCTTCATAGAAAGTATAATGGTTTTACCTAGTTAGTATATGAACATGCATTTATAACAACCTTGACTTAACCTTATGTTAATTTGTAATGATTTTTTCATTAAAATAAAATTAACATACTGTTGGAATGTTGTGGGCTAGGCTCAATTCAGGCCAATTCCTTGGTAGTTTAAATCCATAATCGAAATAAAATGAAATACTCATAGACTCTTGAACAATTAATGAAAGGAAGTTTATGGAACCAGTGGGAGATGGAGCCAAGATGGCAGAAAAAAGGAAGGGACCTATCTGAGCTATCCCAAATTCCCCTCCAAATAGCTTTAAAATAACACCCCCAAATTAATTCTGGAGTAGAAAAACCAACAAAAGAATGGGGTGAGACAATATTCCAACCCAAGACAATTTCAACATGAATGGTCTGTCCCGCCAGAGTAAGAGTGCAGCATAGTCCAGCACAGACAACAGCATGTCTTGGAGGCAACTGAATCGGAAGCAGTGGCTTCCAGAGCTCTCAGCCCACAGACAGTAATAGGGTTGGACAATTGGTCACGACATTGCAGGGGTCCCTTTGCTGGCACTGGGTGCAGGACTCTGTTGCATTGCCCGTATGCAGATCCAAGTTGCAGTCCTGAGTCAAAAGTCCCAGTGTGAGGAGAAGCACTAATACACTGGAACAGCCAGAGGGGAGTAGGGACCCTGGTCACGGTTCCAGGGTAGAAAAGAGTGCTTGTGATTGCTTACAGACCAGAGTACAGGTCAGGAGAGTAGTAAATATACCTGTCAGATCATACCACCTTGGAAGAACCAAAAAGTTTCAGACCCCCAGAATCAGCTCCAAAAACAGCTACACAAAAAAATTTGAAACCTGGGACAGTGCTCTCTCCACCCCAGGATCAGAGTCCTACATTAACCTAAGTTTAAAAGTCAAGAAATAGTCTGGGAAAATGAGCAAACAACAAAAAAAGAACCTGACCATATAAAGTTACAATGGTGACAGGGAAGATCCAAATCCAAATTCAGAAGAAGACAACAGAGTCAAAACTGCTACATGCAAAACTTCAAAGAAAAATGTGAATTGCTCTCAGGCCCCAAAAAAACAATTCCTGGAAGGTTAGAGGAGGTGGTCATTAGAAGCAAAACACTTTTGTGGATGGATAGGATGTTATAGGAATGGGAATTTAAGATCTTCCCTGCCCCTAGGCCCTTTGATAGGCTTAAGTGACTCTAAGAACCTTCTTTGATTTGAAAATATACTCTGCTCCCTAATAGGCTGAATGTGGTCACATGGAGCCTGTAGCAGGAGGCTTAGTTTTCAGGAATGCCCACACCTTGGTGCTGTGTGATTGGGCAGTGGGTCAAGAGGGTTGTGATATTCTCTGAGCCAGGAGAAGGCTATGTATACCCTGATGTGAGATTTTGTTTTGGGGATCACTTTGGGAAGAGTTGTGTGATTGGACCAGGCGAGACTCTAGGCAGCCATTGAGTCCCCCTGCCTTGAAAACCCAGATGTTGAGGTTTCCCTCTCTGGTAACTGACTAGGTATGGATGTAATGGTCAGACAGCTGGAAGCCTGTCTGCTGATCTGTTTCTCGGTCTGTATTTTTTGTCTGCTTATAACCTCTGTATTCTCTGAAGTTCAGGGTGCTGACCTTTTTCCCCTGAACTAGGTAAATGACATGTGTTTGATTAAAGCAAGATTATTAACCCATTTTGAGTTGCTTTCCTTTAGAAAAGCAGATCTAGGAACCTGTGTTGGCAGCCACCCTGAGTATGTGCATGCTGCTACACAGGATGAAAGAAGAGAGGGGATAAACAGGAGGGAAAATAAGATGGAGGAAAATAGAAAGTTTCCCTGATAAAGGCCTCTCTTCTCAAACATATGGAGAACTAAGTCAAATTTATAAGAATACATACCATTCGTGAATTGATAAATAGTCAAAGGATAAGAGTAGGCAGTTTTCAGATGAAGCATTCAAAATTATCAATAGTCATATAAAAATGCTCAAAATCACTATTGATTGTAGAAATGCAAACAAAAACAACTCTGGGGTGCCACTTCATACCTTTCGGATTGACTAATATGACAGAAAAGGAAAATGAGAAATGTTGGAGAGAATGTGGGAAAATGAGATATTATTGCACTGTTGGAATTGTGAACTAATGAAGCCATTCTGTAGAACAATTTGGAACTATGCTCAAAAGGTTATCAAACCATGCATACCTTTAAACCAGCGATGCTACTATTGGGTCTGAATCCCAAAGAGATTTTAAAAAAGGAAAAAGAAAGAAAAAGGACCTATATGTACAAAAATATTTATAGCAGCTCTTTTTGTGGCGACTAAGAATTGGAAGTTGAGGGGATCCCCATCAGTTTGGGAGTGGTTGAACAATTTACATCATATGAGTGTGATAGAATACTATTGTGCTATAAGAATGACAAGAAAAATGCTCTCAGCAAAATCTGATAAGATTTACATGAACTAATGCAATGTGAAAATGAGCAGGACCCAGAGACAGTGATGTTGTATAATGATCAACTGTGAATGTATTAGCTATTCTCAGAAATACAGTTCTGAAGGATTTATCAAAAATGCTGTCTCCAAAAAGTATTGGAGTCTGAATACATATCAAAGCATACTTTTTAAAACATTCTTTATTTTGGGGTAGCTTGATGGGGCAGTGAATAGAGCGCCAGCCCTGGAGTCAGGAGGACCTCAGTTCAAATCCAGCCTCAGACACTTGACACAAAAAACTAGCCGTGTGACCTTGGGCAAGTCACTTAACCCCAATTGCCCTGCCTTCCCCCTCTAAAAAAAAAGAAAAAATATTCTTTATTTCTCTTGTTTATTCTTTCTGGCCTCTGATTTCTTTCACAACATGACTAAAGTGGAGGAGTGTTTTACATGACTGCACATGTATGGCCTATATCAAATTACTTGCCTTCTCATGGAGAAGGGTGGAGAAGGAGGAAGGGAAAAACTTGGAACCCAAAGTTTTTAAATAAATGTTAAAAATTGTTTTCACATGTAATTGGGTAAAAATAAGATACCAAGAAAGAATTTTTTAAATAACAAAGTTTATTTAGCTGTAACAGAGAAAGGATATTCTTAAGAATTATTTCAAACAAGTGCAGTTCCTCCTGATGTTAATCATGCTGTTGGTCCACAATCAGAAACCTCTAAAAAGGAGCTGGCATTCCTTTTCTGCTCAAGACAACAGGAAGCCATGCCAACAACTTTAGCAAGTCATCAAGCAGCAAAGGAGAGTTTTGGTGCCTCGTGCAGGAAAAAGCTAGTCTTAGGAAAAATTAATCACTGTCTACATTGAAGAACCCTAGGAAATACTGTTTCTGTCATAGATGTTTCAATTGCATTATATGGAACACTCCCTCTTAAATTTTGCCTTGATGCTTAAATAGGTCTAACCTTAATTTAAGAAATGTACTTGTAAACACCAGAAGTAAAGTTAATGAATTGTCTCGTTTTACTGGGATAGACCTAGTTTTTTTTTTTTAAGCAATCAGGGTTAAGTAACTTGCTCAAGGTTACACGGCCAGTTACTATTTCTGGGTGTGGTGCTGAGTATCTGAGCCCGGATTTTGATCCAGGTCATCCTGACACTGGAGCCGGTGCTCTTACTTGCTGAGCTACCTGGCCGCCCCTGATAGACCTAGTTTTTGATGATATATACTAAGACAGTGGTTCTAGGAAATGTCCCAAGCAGACCTATGTCGGCTTCATATTCATTCACGTTCTCTTAGACACAACTGTGAAGTCTACAAGTAGTTTTTCGAATTACCATATTAAAGGATGGTTCGATTTATTTTAGAAAACATTTATTAAATGTCTAATTTGTGCAAGGTCCATGGCTATATTCTATTTTATATACTTTATAGTAGCTTCACATGCCACTGAAGTGTCATGGGATTTCTAGAATCCCGGCACTCTCTCCAGAATGCTAGACTGACAGAGGGGAAATTACTTACCCAGCTTGTTAATAAAACCTTGGCAATCTGATTTCTCAGTCCATCTAACATGGTAGATGCAGCAAGTCAAATGGAAAGGTGAGGATGTTACAAACTGGCATATTGACAGTAGAAAGAAGTAACAAATAAAAAGAAGTAATAAAAGCAGTCCAACTGAATAAGAAGAGACAAAAACGACAAAAAGAGATAAAAAGTGTTTATAGACTTAGAGATAGCTAGCTCTTTCCCACATGTGGAGAGAAGAGGGAAGATGTAATGGGAGAGGGAATGCTAGAGCAAGCTTGAACCAGCTGATTAACATAATTTCAGTCTCAGCATCTACCCCTCAGAGAAAAAGTTGAATGCTACAATTCAAAGCTGTGTTTATTGTTTTGTTGATTTCCTAGATGTAAAGTGGTGGAGAAAATGTTACTCATGTAGATCAAACCTTAAAGTGTGTTGTGTGTACTTTTTTTTCCAGAGACATTTATAAAAATTTACCAAAACACCATTGTTACAGAGTGACTTTAAGTCTGGGTATAAAAACATTGATGTGGAATCAATCATTCCCAAATGATGCCTTATAAATGATATGTTGTTATCCAGAATCTCCATCAATCATTTGTTCCATGCAAAGGTTATATACAGGATTCAAAATATGACAAGAGAATGAACATTAAAATTGTGGAGTTATAAAATCAAGCAGTAAATATAACTCCATCTTAATCAGAGTGTTGCATGGAACTATGTATTTGGCGGATCCTGTAAGTATTCAAATGGAACACAGATATAACTTATGTGTGTTCTTAGCTGGTATCCTGGTGGACACTTGAGGAGCTGCAGTAGCTTTTGTAACTTATACTGGCTCATGTCCTGCCTTCTGTAGGATTACAGAAAAATAATGTGTCCCTTTACGATTAACTAGCAAGGTGGAGAACTACTCCATTAATAATATTAACTAGCAGGGTGGCTAGGTGGTGCAGTGAATAGAGCACCAGCCCTGGAGTCAGGAGGACCTGAGTTCAAATCCAGCCTCAGACATTTAACACAAAAATTAGTGACCTTGGACAAGTCACTTAACCCCAATTGCCCTGCCCTCCCCACTCCAAAAAGTAAAAACAAAACAAATAATGTTAACTAGCATCTTTATAGAATGTTTTAAGATTTGCAAAGAGCATATGTAAGGTGGGGAGGAAGTCTCATCAAGAAGAATTCAGCCCTGGGAGCATACAAAGGGAACTCTGCCTGGTGCCAACCCACATAAACATTTGGGGAATCTGCTTCAAAAAATATGTAATGGGGGCAGCCAGGTGGCTCAGCGAGTGAGAGCACCGGCTCCAGTGTCAGGATGACCTGGATCAAATCCAGGCTCAGATACTCAGCACCACACCCAGAAATAACTGGCCGTGTAACCTTGAACAAGTTACTTAACCCTGATTGCTTTAAAAAAAAAATATGTAATGACAGGGACCTACCTCTAATTCAGAGCATGAATAAATATCTGTGGCTATTTCCTGTCTCCCTACTACACTAGTGAAGATAAGCTTTTTAAGTGATTATTGAGCCAGAACTCAGTGTCCATACCAAAGGCAATAATTGGACATCCTCGTCTTTCTCTTTCCTGGTGGCAAATCAGGCAAGACCTGTTATGTGCCTCCTGGATAGGGCAGAGGCCTTAGGTTCTCCTTAACTGGGTGCATGTGGCCTGAAATCTGTTTTGTAGCTATGTTGATTTTGTCTTTGGGGCATTTGGGGACATACTCTTTCCTATTCTTGATGAAGGACAATTGAAGAGACCAAATGACCTTGTCAGATTCAGAATATCAGAAGATCAGCAGAGGTTGCCAGCAGCTGTAGCCACTATAACCCTGGTGAGAGACCTGCTAAGCCTGGCCAGGCCAGGAGCATGGATCAGCCTGACAGCGACACTTTGTGTCCTGCATACAAGGGAGTGACTCCGTCCATTGGCAATGTGTCCACATCTACGAGTGATTTCGTGAAGCGAATGCTTTAAGTGTGAGTCCACCCTTCCCAGGGACCAGGATGGTAGAAGATAAAGTAAGCTCCAGTCAGAAGGAATGTTTTGGGTTTTGGTTCTTGTTTTAACTCCCTTTGTGAAAGTTAATTGATATTCTTGCATATTGACTTATATTGGAACAAACACACCAAAATGGAAACTCAGTCTGATAGCATTAGGAGAATTGGGGTTTTCCTCCAGGATAAATTCTTCTATCTATAAATCTGATAGGTAATATGTTCTATGTTCTTCTATTTTGGTTTTAGTGGGACAAAAAAGGAGTGGGCAGCTTTCAGAGGTTTAGTAGACAACACTGTATTTGCTCATCTGGGCCAGAACACTCACAAATATCAGAATTGATGTGATGAAAATGATGGGGAAATTCAGAAGCCACTAACTAAGAAACAAGAATCCCACAAGGTTTACCAGAAGGATAGTTTATCCATCTCTAGGAAGGCAGTGGGACCTGGTGTTGCTCTGGGACTAGGGGGTGGGGAGCAGGGTGCTAGCCAGTCAGTGGCTGCTGCAGTGGGGCTGCAGGGCCTTACTAACCTGCCCTGGGGGTTCAAGGCCTCCCACTGGCACACCTGCTGCTGGCTTGCCAGGATATTGCCTGCCCTGGAATGTGCTCCTCCTTTACCTGAGTGAGATAAAATGGTCTGCAGACCTTCCACCTTGGCTTGGGCTAGCAAATGGTTTCACCCCATCTTTTTGTTGATTCTTTTGCCCCAGAATTCGTTTTGAGGCACTGTTTTATAGTTGTTTGGAGGTAAATATGGGAGTGTTCGGTCGATTTCCTGTTTATCCTGCCATCTTGGCTCCTAGAAGACCTCCTTTGGCTAGTATGGTCTGTAAGAGCCCTGGGTCACCTCTATGCCGTGATGAGGCATCAGAGTAGGAGTTTGTCTAGATCATTTGTCCTAATTCTCTCTGAGAACATAAATAGAAGAGAAAGATAGCTCCTGCTCTCAAGGAACTTATATTCTAATGGTAAAACACCATGAATAAGAGATTTCAGTTTTAAGTCAAATGAGGTTCAGTAGTAAAGTAGAAGGTAATGTCTTCTTTAGTATAATTTTCATTGATGAAACCACCTCTCTTTCTGATTTCGAACCATTTGACGTTGCCAGACTTTGGTAAGGAGAGCTTCGTTTCTTGGTTTTTCAGTAGCTGTGACTACTGAGAAGGCCGGGGCCCCAGAACCTGAAGAAGCAGTGGCTAGGTCACGTCTCTACACGGCCATGTTCCCCAGGCTACAGGGGTCTGGTTGGAAGCTGGGCTGCTAATCTCAGGGGTTCTGGTGGGTGAAACGATTATTCCTAGTGTTCCTGGGGTAAGGGTGCTACGTTCTCTTCATACAGGTCTGAGGGAAGGTGGTGGTGGTTTGACCTGTTTGGCACATAACAACTCTTGTGTCTCTCTTAGAACACCTTGTTGCTTTAGTTAGGCGGCTCCCCTGCCTGTGCCACTGGTCAGCGGTTTGTGGTGGGGACCTCAATGGCAGCCTGGAGGCTGGAAGGTGGGGTGTAGTTAAACTGCAACCTCCAGGTAGGCAGGAACATTGTTAGCTCAATACTGTTCTTCCTAAGCATCTAATGCAGTATTCAACAACAAAGTACAAAAGGACATGTACTAGCAATTGCTTAGCAAACATTTGTTGAGTTGTATTTTCTCCACCAGAATGTGAACTCGGGACTGTTTGCTTTTTGTTTTGTGTCCCTAAAACCTACAAGGCCCATACACGTTCCCTGTTAAGGAAAGTGAATTGGTTGTTTTAATTCTGGGCAGAGATCTAACACTAACTAGCACTAAGACAGTGCCTTTCTGTTTAACAGATGTTTAATAATAAATGCTGAGCTGGATTCAGTTCAATTGGATTTATCTAATCTGATATAACTCCTAATACAAGTAACAAAAAGCTGACATTAGGCTGTGATATGTATTTCTGTGACATGCTGAGTGACTGATTTATCAAGCCACCTCTTTTCTTCCTCACACAGTACTGGCTGGATCCTGCAAAAACCCTTGCAGAGCACAAAGAACTAATAAACAGTATGTATTTCATTTTCAATTTATCAAAGTATGATTTGAAAATTATGTGGTGTCCAAAATGAATGTTACAGGTTGTGATAGCAAATGACAACTTTTTGCAATGAATAAATACTTTCATACAGTGAACTGTGCTGTCCCCTTGGATAAAATGGGTTATTTTGTTGGTAGGGTTTTTTAGCCTGGTAACAGATAAATACCTTTTCTAGCTGCCTAAATGTTAAATTTTGCTTTCAAATTAAAGAGTCAGAGAGTTTGAATCTATATCTTAAAAGGAAAAAAAAAGATTCTATGTCATTTGAATTAGAATTCAAATGAGCTAGATTTCCCTAGAGCATAAATTAAGAACTATTGTTCTTTCACATCAATAAGATTCCAGTCTAGTCTCTGAGACAGTAATTTATTAAGTGGTTCCCTTTTAACCTAGATGAGATCATATACCATCAAAGAGTGTTTGACTTCCTTCTGAGAAAAGCTAGTACACTCATTCTGAATAATATTTGAAAAAAATTCTATGAATAACATGAGTCAGCGTGTAACTAAGATGATGTTTAATGAAATTTTCTGTCATCTCCCAGATTTTTAAAGAAGGAATACAATAACATGTTGTATGTATATGTGCATGCATGTGTGTGTATGGGAGGGGATCTCAGTGAACTTGGTCTCATTTTTTATATCAATAGTCTATATCAGGAGTTTTAACTTCGAGTTTGTGAATTTCACTTTTAAGAAATGTTTTGATTGTTTTGATTTGAAAAATATATTTCAGTATAATTACTTTCTATGATAATCCTATGTATTTTATTTCATATATTTTAAAGCATTATTGTGAATGTCCAAAAAAGAAATATATAATAAAGGTATTTGAGCAGTGAGAAAAAACCCTCATTATTATGAGAAGTCCGTAGGCTTTACCAGATTGCCAAAGATTGAGAACTTCTGGTCTTTATAATGGTTCCAGGTCATGTGACCAGCAAGATGAATAAATTAATGAATGAAAAAAAAACATTTTTAATTGCTTTCAGTGTGCCAAGCACTATGTTAAGCTCTAGATTGGACCAGTTCTTTCTTGAGGAGCTCATACTCAAATTACAGGAGACAACACATTAAAAAAAAGTTCAGCTTTAGAGTAGATGGAAAAGCCCAGGAATCCTAAGAGTTCTGTAGCAGGGAAGATGGTAAGACTCAGAGGTCCTTAAGTTATATCACTTGGTCAGATGACATGGCAGGGGTCTCTAGGGCATTGAATTAGGATTGATGATAAGGCTTAAAGGACTGTAGCAGTCAATGGCAGCAGCAGATGGTAAGGCCTATAGTCTTCTTCCATCACACAAGAAAGAATAGAGTTGGGGCAGCTAGATGGAGCAGTGAATAGAGCACCTCGATTCAGGAGGACCTGAGTTCAAATATGACCTCAGAACGTGACACACTTACTAGCTGTGTGACCTTGGGCAAGTCACTTAACCCCAATTACCCTGCCTTCCCCCATCCAAAAAGACCAAAAAAAATAGTTGAATCCTGTCATATCTAAGCCAGGTAAGCAGTTAAGCATCTCAAATGGGTTGTCCTCAGCCCTTGTTAGAGTCAAAGCAGGGAGGGAGAAGAAAAGGTAGAGTGGCATCCAGCAGTGGTTAAGTCTTTCAGCTGCCCAGCCATTCTGGATGGGTTCTGAGATGATCCAGGATGGGAGAAGGAAACACAAAAAGATTCAAGAAGAAATACATAAGGATTTAAAACAAAAATCAGAGAATAAAAGTTCAGAATATAGAAGGGAAGAGAATTCATGAAAAAAAAAGCAAATACAATTTTCTTAGAAAAAGTACAAGTAAATTGTACAGCACCTCTGGGCCCTTCACCTCCATAAAGTGGTAGGTTGGAAGTGCCTTTTAATGTGTCTTCATTCAAGTCCTATCTGATCTTTATCATTTGCTAATTTGCTTTTATTTTTTGATATGTTGTTGTTTCCATTTATATTGCTATAGTTATTATGTATATTGTTTTCTTGGTTCTGCTTACTTCACACTGCATCAGTTGTAGAAATCTCCAGAATTGTGAATCTACAAGTTGTAAATAAGTAAAACAATTCAATAAAATGAAAAAAAAAAAGTGGTAGACTGTACAAAAAAAAAATCCTCACAATTTTTAAAGAATTGAAAGCTAAAAGATTCATGACACCCTCTGAATGGTACCACTAAGAATATACAGATTTCTCAACATCATAGGGCATATATTTAAAAAAAAAAAGCAAAAAAGAAAAAAACCTTTTATAATGGCAGGGGGAAATTGCATGCAAAAGTACACAGTCAGAAATATACATTCTTTAAAAACCACAGTATAATAAAGATAGTAATCAATTCAGAGGTTTGATCTCTGATTCAGATAGTAATCAGAAATACACATTCTTTAAAAACCACAATACAATAAAGATAGTAATTAATTCAGAGAGCAGAAAAAGATGGGCACTTAAGACAGTAATGAAAGTTTAAATGAGTAGGTCAAAGGATAATCATTCACACTATGCACTATGTGGAAAACAGTATCAGTTATAAGACAACATACCAAAATTTCTGGAAAGTAGCCAAAGCAGTTCTTAGAGGAAAAATTATATTCTTAAAAATATTCACCAATAATATAGAAAAAGAAATTTAACGAAATTAAATATACATTCTTAAAAATTAGCAAGTCAACAAATAATAACGATGATAGTAACAAAAACAATGATGATAGTTAACATTTATATAGTGCTCACCATGTTGCAGGCTCTGTGCTAAGTGCTTTGTAAGCATTATCTTTTCAGGCATTCCCAACAACCCTGGGCAGGTGCTATTATTATCCCCATTTTAAAGATGAGGCAAACACAGGTTAAGTGAGTTGCCCGGCATCGCACAGCTAGGAAGTGTCTGAGGACAAATGTAAAATTAGGTCTTTCTGACTCTAGGCCCTGTGCTCTTTCTCCTGTGCCATCTAGCCGCCCCAAAATGAGCACACGAGGAATAATTGAAAAGTACTAGAGAAATAGATAAATATGAAGCCCAAAAGACTTTGAGAGCTGTTAATCAAAATGAAAGGCTGATTCTTGGAACCTACTAAGAAATGTGAGTTACAAAAAATGAGCTAGTTGACTTTTATAGACAACCAGAAAGGAATGGAAAGTAAAATGAACAAAATTTTAAATGAACAGGATGAACTCAGAACAAGCCTAGATGAATCAAAAGAATTATCAGAAATATATGCATAATACTCTTTTAGAAACTTCATTGCTAAACATATGCCCTAAGCAAGTCATTGATAAGAAATTTCCCATATACACCAAAATATTTAGAGCAGTACTTTTTATAGTAGCAAAGAACCAGAGGCAAAGTAGATGCCTATTTGATTGGGGAATGGCTAAACAAATTGTGATACGTGAAGAAATCATGAATATGATGAATAATGAGATCTTCATGAGCTGATGCAGAGTAAAAGAAGGAGACACAAGAAAACAATATACAATGACTACAACTATGCAAATGGAAAGTATAACCACAATAAACAATTAAAAGTGATTGTTGCAAAAAAAAAAAAATGCAAAGAACAAGAATAGGGTCCGAAAAGAAATATAAGGATAATACCTTCACCCCACACCTTTTCATAGGTGGGAGGTACACAACTGTGGAACAGTGTATGTATCTTCAGACTTTTTCTATGTCTTGATAATTTATTTTCTCTTCCTCTTTTTCTTTTAAAGGTATTTTTTTAAAGTGGGATAGTTCTCTAGTTGGGGAAAGAGGGAGAGTTACTAAGAGAAATTTTCATGATATGAGAACTATATCATTAAAATTTATTTTTAAAAAAGAAATTCTGACATAGTAATCTTTTTTAATGTGATAAAATGATATCAAAAACTTGCATTATATTCAGTGGGAAAATGCCAGATGCTTTCACAGTAAAAAGAGGAACTATTATTTAGTAGAGTTGTAGACAAGACAATAATAGCAATAAGACAAGGGAAAGAATGTAAAAGTATAAAGATAAGCAATGATGAGACAAAACTTTCCCTATTTATTGATGATATGATTATTTTTTTTTAATGTTTCTTAGATAATCAGCAATGAAACTAATTAAGATGATAGCTTCAGTAAAGTTGTAAACTGCAAAATACACCCAAAGAAATAGCATCATTTTCATATATTAATAACAAAATCAAGGAGATAAATATAGAAGTAGAAGTTCAATTCACAATAACAACAAAATGCATAAACTATTTGGGGGTCAATGTACCAAAGAAAACTCAATACCTGTCAGATAGATACAGTTATAAAACATTCCTTAGAGAAATAAAGACCAACTTAAGTCACTCAATGAATAATCATTGCTCATTGTTACGACTTCCCAATATTATAAAATGAACAATACTATCAAAATTATTTTACAGGTGAATGATATACTAGTCAGCCAACCAGCTAGACAAAATAATATCTAAATTAATCTGGAGAAACAAAAGGTCTAGAATGTCAAGGGAAATAATGGGGAGGAAGGCAAAAACATAGGGGGAAAGCATTTCCAGATCTCAAACTATATTATGAAGCAGCAATCATGAGAATCTTCGAATTTAGTATCTGTTAAAAATAGAAAATTAGATTAATGGAACATATTAGATAAAGAAGAAGCTAAAATAATTCAGCTCAATGTTCAGTAAACCCAAAACATGAATTGTCTTGGAAAGAACCTTTCTCTTTGATGAGAACTACTGGGAAAACAGAAAAATGGAAGAAATTAAGTTTAGATTAATATTTTACAAAAAATTCCATAATAAATTCAAGGTAGACACACAACCTCAAAATTAAAGATCAAATAGGTATGCAGCAAATTCTTTTTTTTCTTTTTTAAGGCCTGCTGAATTGAACCACTTCCCTTTTTTTTTTTTTGCACTTTTTGGAGGGCAATTGGGGTGACTTGCCCAAGGTCACACGGCTAGTTTTTATGTTAAGTGGCCCAAGGTCACATGGCTAGTTTTTATGTTAAGTGTCTGAGGCTAGACTTTAACTCAGGTCCTCCTGACTCCAGGGCTGGTGCTCTATTCACTGCACCACCTAGCTACCCCTGGAGCAAATTCTTTTTTTTTTTTTACCTGTGTAGGACTATGGGCAGCTGGAATGGGCAGGACACATCCAGAGTCCTGTGGGAGGCCAGTGCGGGGTGGGGGCCAGAGGCAGATGGTTAATGGTATACTTAGAATAGTCCGAGCGCCAGCAGGACCCCTTAGCAGGTGCTGGTGGATCCTAAATGGGCAGAGGTCCCCCCATGCCCATCCTACCTCCCAGACTAGGGAGACTTCTTTAATGCCCTAAGACCCAAGAGGGTGGAGGTTGGGTGGAGCTGTAAAGCTGGGAGGCGTCAGCTGCTTAGACACCAGCCAGGATTGGGGGGGCCGGGGTCCCATGATGCTGAAGGGGCTGGGAAGAGGGTGGCCAGTCATTCGAAGCTTCTGGCTCAGGAGTGTTCTCTTCACTTATTCTTCTGGGGGTGAATCATGCCTGCCTTGGTTGCTTCCTGGGTCAGATGGGTTGCTGGGTCTAGGGCTCGTCCACTCAGGTCAATCACCAGGCTGTCCGTGGAAGCCTGGTGCCTCAGTAAGATGGGGCATATCAGGCGATGGTACAGGATATGGGAGCCATTGCAGGCCACTGGAAGCATGCACCATAGCAAGAAGGCACACTTTCCTGCATAGTAGAAGGGGAACCAGAAAAGGAAGATGTCAGAGAAAAACTCAGCCAGGCCAAATATGCCATATGCCACCCAGTAGGTTAACCAGATGGTGTCATCATCTTTGTTGGGACTTTCAGTGGCCTTGATGGAGGTATATGCTGGGTAGATGAATCTGATGAGATTGCAGAGTAGGGAGGCACCATAGCCAAAGATGAGATAGAGCGCCACAAAAGCAATGGAACCAGGTAGTACTTTTTGATACCAGAGACCTCCTCCAGCTTCCCCAGGACATTGGTGACAATGTTTTTCTGCTCCAGAAACCTCTGGAAGCGCTGCCTCAAGCTACCCATGGCTCCTGGGACCAAGAGGGGAGGAGAGGTGACGGAGGATGACTGGACCCGGGTCCAAGGGGCGACCTCCAGGGCTCCCCCACTGTTCTGCAGCGGTGCTGGTGGCGTCTCTCTCTCTCCAGGCTCCCAGGACCTCCAGTCCTCAGGTCCCTTGGTCCCTCCCCTTCCTTCCCTCCCACCTCGTGGTCCTGCAACTGCTCCCTGGAGCAAATTCTTAACCAGACAACAGATAAGGCAACCACAAAAGATAAAGTTGATAATTTTGATAACACAAAAATAGAAACTTATTTGCATGAACCATATTAATATAAGTAGGATAAGAAAAGAAGGAGTCAACTAGGAAAAAGTTTCTAATGTCTCTGACAAGGACTGATATCCCAGTTGATATAGGCAATTAATAAATATACAACCAAAAATTACTGCAATGGTAAAAAGAAATAAATAATTCTCAAAAGAAGAATGGAAAACTTTTAACAACCACATGTTCTACAACACCAATAAGAGAAATTCAAAACATCTTTGAAACTTCATATCTCACCCAATAAATTGGCAAAGACTTAAAGAAAAGGAAAACGAAAGTGGGAAATGTAGGTGGTATAAGAATAAAAGTAATAAAAATTATTTTTAAAATAGTCTGTAATGAAGACCTTTTTTGCTTAGAAGAATATTCCATTTTCATTAATTTATTTGAACGAGAAAACTTTGATTAGTATTTAGAAAAGTAAACTCAGTCGTGGTTGAATTTTAAAATAAATCACATCAAATAGTATAACATTGCACATCCTGCAGGTGATTCTGATTGCTCTCTGAAAAAACATAACATTAATATTTAGGAAAATCTTCAGATCACAACCAGTCTGTCAGATAATGAATATCGTATCCCTCCTTACCTGTATTATTACTAGGTTCTTCTATTCTGCATTAGAAGTTTGCCATTCCTGATCCTGCCTATGCTAAATATAGTCTCTAGGTTCTCTCCTTTTCTGTCCATCTCATCTCTGTCTTGTTCTACCCATTTGTGGACTGGAAGTATTATCTGTGTTATACATGACTGTGATAGGAATTTTATTCTTGGACTTTCTTGTGACAGGTAAATATTGCAAGAATTATATTCTTTCCAACTATAGTAAAACTGAGGCATTTTAAAAAACCTACTTATGTCATGTTTTTTTTATTAATCAATAAATGTTTATGATGCTTAAAAGAAAATGACAAAGCTTTTAAAACACTTGATCAGATTACATGGAAATTATTAAACAAATAATTTGAACATTGAATAGGACTAGGTTTCTGAAAAATCATAAGTAGATTGTAATGACATATGCATGGGAAACTTTACAAGGTACTACATAAAAGCAAAACCATACATATATTCAATTATTATGTATAACTTTATTTTTTAAATTGTGTTGACTCCTTTTTTTTTCTTTTAGCCGGCCCTCCATATACTTTTTATTTTGGCATCAAATTCTATGCTGAAGATCCCTGTGAACTTAAAGAAGAAATAACCAGGTATAACGTTGACATTATTTTTCAGCGGTTACGCGTGTGGAATCCAATCTGTGCTTCTCTTAGTTGGTTTCTTGTAGAGAGCTTGACGTTACTGCCCAGGGGCATGGGAAGGCTAGATAGTGCTACCATGGAGGATGACAAGAAATTGACTTTCCCATGGGAACCATTACTGCCTTTTGGCAAAACAGTAAAAAAAAATGCTATCCAACTTTCAGTACTTATTCCCAGAATGAATTCTAGTCATACCTTGGTCACTATGCCCCACTACCTACATATTATTAATCTTGTCTATTTTGTACCACCCTTGTTTGCCAGTTCAGGGCAAACTAGATATTGTAGTATTTACATGTAACACGTATGACACTATGCTACTATTTTTATTAGGTTTCTCTCTTTTTTTAATTTCACTGATTAAATTTTTGAGTGTTGTACTCCTAAGTCCATTTTTACCATAAGCTTCGTAGTTTTTCTTCCAAGATTTTGCATAGATGGTGATTTTTAGGAATGACTATGTTGTGCTATAGCAGACCAGGTGGTAGTTTGTCCATTGCTTGCTTCAACAATTTTCAACAGGCATCATTAAGCACTTACTTTGTGCCAGACACTGTGCTAGGCATTCAGAATACAAAAACAAGTCAAAGAAAAGACAGTCTCTGCCCTCAAGTAGCTTACATTACAATTAGGGAAGATAATACATAACAGGAAGCTGAAAGAGAGAAGGTAAGAATTGGACTTGGGCCAATATGTTGAATTCTGGTGTTTGGTTGGGCTTATTTGTTACGAAGGAAGGCTTCTATTTGGGGAACAAGGAAGGGTGAATTAGTAGTTAGAGTTCAACATACAAAATAAAAGCACCAATAAAGCATTTTAAAAGTACACAGTATAAAACAAAAAGCAGTTCAAAAAGAAACAGAAAATGGTCAGAGACTTGGTAAAGAAGATCCTGATGGTTAAGAGGAGAGGCTGGAAATGAATGAAGCCATGACTGGCCTGGACGCTTTCCTTTAAATGATGGTTCTGGGAGAAAACAACTAAGCAGAAGAAGGAATGCTAGGAGTGGAGTGAACTTCCAGGGTGAGGAGGTAAGGGGAGGAGAGAATTTATGTGGTGAGAAGACTGCTGTGGCATAGTGAGAGAAAGTCTGGCAAATCAGGAGTAGAACCTGGAGGGTCTTGGTGAGTGCTACAAAGACATTCAATTCAGGTGTCATCTTCTCCATGACGATTTTGCTATTTACCCCAATAGAAGTGATACTCTCCTTCCCAATTTCGTTTCTCTTTTTGGTCTTCTATTTATTTACCACATTTAAAAAGTTATTTTTGTTTTATAATTTAAACTTTCTTTTTATTATAAACTTAACAATTACCAACAAATGTGAACATTTTAGTATATGAAGAACAAAAAAGAGAATTTTAAATGGATTCATAAATGTTTCTATACATGTTAGAGTAGGGATCAGTCTTTCCCCTCTTAAAGTAAATTATAAGATGCCCTGGTATCTTGACCAGATGAGAATAAGTCTCAGTCAGTAAGTCAATAAATCAATCAATCTTTAGACTAAGTAAAAGAAAAGCCTTGAAAGGCATTGGATATACTGGAATGGGGATGTGTTGGGATGACTGAAGTCTGTCCTGATTGGATGAAGGACTTGGTTTCTCTAAAACCTAGGAAATTGAAGTGAGTGGCAAATTAAGATTGGTTGTTGTCCTTCATTCTTGAAGAAGACCAAAATAACATCACTATGTTAGGGTCAATTAAAAAGCGTCTGACTGTGACCGAACAGATCAAGAAGAGATTGAGATGTTCTACCACGGGTTGGGCACAAATTGTTTATGAAAACATTTGGGATGTGTTCCCTAAATTTGCATATCTCACATTTCTTTTGACCTGCTTCAATTCTGTTTTGCTCATAGAACAGAGCACCTTCTCTGATGAGGGCATGCCATACTGGGTGGTCCTGTGCCAGTGTCTCCCATATTACAAATCAATTCCAAAGTTTTTAAGAGACACCTGGAGAGTGGTCCTGTATCACTTCTTCTGACCACCATGTGAGCACTTGCCCTATATAAATTCTCCATAAAATAATCTTTTAGGCAAGCTTACATTTGGCTTTTAAACCACATGGCCAGTCCATCCACTCTCTACAGCAGAGTTTGAATGATTGGCAGTTTAGTTCAAGAGAAGACCTCGGTGTCTGGTATCTTATCCTGCCAGGTGATCTTCAGAATCTTCCTGAGACAATTCAGATGGAAGTGATTCAGTTTCCTGGGATGGTGCTGGTACACTATACAGGTTTTCACAGGCATACAACCATGAGGTCAGCACAACAGCTCTGTAGACCTTCAGTTTGGTAGTCAGTCTACTATCTGTTTTTGGAAGTGAGTGACAAGTTAAGAGAGAGCATTCATGACTTCCTTCTGACTTCCTGGAAGCCTGCTGAAGTTAGTCCTTCTCAATCCAAAGCATCCAAGGAGAAAGGAAGGCTCCCTTTGTCTGGTTAGTTTCCATTCAAATACATATTTAATTCCAGCTCTGCAGCCAACCAAGTGAACAGAAAACAGTCCTAATCAAAAGCTCACGTAGGGGATTGCATCAGACAGAATATTTGATGCTTGTTGTTCAGGACTAGACTTTCATTGTCCAGGTCTCTCCTTTCATACATTTTTGGTGTTTTTAAAGTATGTGTTACATTTAATATGGTTGTAACAAAATTGCTCATTTCCTATCTCTTTCTAAACTGCTTTCATTTTATACTATGTACTTTTTAAAATGTTTTTTCAGTGCTTCTCTTTTTTAATCTCTAGCACTATCTCCTGATTCATCCTTCCCTGTTGCCCAAATAGAAGTCTTCCTTCTATTTCTAATAAGCACAGTCAAGTACCATAATTCAATATATTGTCCATCTCTAAAAATATGCATTTGCTTCCTCACCTCTAGTCTATCACTTTTCTGCCAAGAAGTGAGTAGTATGATTCATTATCAGTCTTCTGAAGTTATGAAGTTATCAATTTATTATCATAGTTTTGTCTCAAAGTTGTTTTCTTTTAGATTATTGGAATTATTTCGTAAACTAACCAGTCTCCTGGTTCTGCTTATTTCACACCGCATCATCAATTTATCCAAGTCTTCCTAGGTTCCCTTGAATTTGTTAAAGTTGTCATTTCTTATGGCACGGTAGTATTCTATTACATTCATGCCCAACAATTTGTTCAGTCATTCCCCCAATTGTTGGGGAATTTGTTTGCAAATTTGTTTGGTTTGCAATTCTTTGCTAGGACAGAAAGTGATACTATAAATATTTTTGTACATATTGGAGTCCTCTTCTGTGTTGACTTTGGCTTATATGCCTACTAGTGCTATCACGACATAATATGCATAATTTAGTGATTTGGGCCTACAGTCCCAAGCTGCTTTTTAAAATGGTTCTACAAATTCAGAGTGCATTCACAGTCCAAGAAAAGTGCATTAGTGTCCTTGTCCTCTCATGCCTTCTCGAAAAATGGTCATTTTCCTTTTTCATCCTTTTGCCAGTCTGGTGGGTATGAGACATAACCTTTGGGTGGTGTGAATTTGTGTAATTCTTAATGTTAGTGATCTGGGGGGGGAAGTTTCACATGGTTGTTGATAGTTATATTTTTTCATTTGAAAATTGGATGTTTATACTATAGTCGCTTAAGGAATTAAGGAATTTATACATGTTTCATTCTCTTATTAGATCATATGCTTTTTGAAAGCAGGAACTGTGTCATTTTTCACCTTTTTCTCTCTAGTATCCAGGACTGTACTTAGGAAGTTTTGAAAAATATTATTTGAATTAAGTTTGTTGCACTGGATAGAACATAACCTAGAGAATTGCACTGATTGTACTTTTTACAGTGGACTCTTCCCCACCTTCGCCATCTCCCTGTAAAAATTCTGTTCTGAAGACAAAAACAAAAGGCAGTGTTTCTATACCTTTTTTCACCCTCTCCCTAGATTTAGGGGCTCAAAAGTTAATAACACCAAAAAGAATATTTGTTTTAGAACCATGTCTTCACACATACCAATACAATACTACATTCAATAATCACCCTCGAAACTTTGTATTCTGTTATTCTGCTGTCTTGATTAAGCCCATCATTTTGACTTTATTGATTCCAAAGAGTTTTTAGTGGTATTAAAGATAGACTTGAACTTTTCCAATAAATATGTGCATAGATAAATACATATTTTATAGGGGAGGAAGTGTGGTGAGTATTTTTAATACAAAGCTTTTAGATTAAGCTTCATCTTTTCATTACTTTGTTGAAAAAGACAAGACTAGGGGTGTCTAGATGGCGCAGTGAATAGAGCACCAGCCCGAGAGTCAGGAGTCTCTGAGTTCAAATTCAGCCTCAGACACTTAACACAGAAACTAGCCATGTGACCTTGGGCAAGTCACTTAACCCCAATTGCCCTCCAAAAAGAAAAGAAAAAGACAAAACTAGGGGCAGTTAGGTGGTGCAGTGAATAGAGCACCAGCCCTGGAGTCAGGAGGACCTGAGTTCAAATTTGGCCTCAGACACTTGACACAATTACTAGCCATGTGACTTTGGGCAAGTCACTTAACCCCAATTATCCTCAAAAAAAATTAAAGAAAAATACAAAACTATCAAAAAATTACCATTGTTAAGACAACAATACAATCAGATGGATTCAGAACCATTCGGATGGCCATATAGCACTAGAAGGACTAGAATTTAAGACTACCGTGAAGGATTAATCTGCATCAATTCATACAGTGTATTCTCTCTTTTTTTTTTATCCATAAGACAAAGAAAATAGAGATAAAATGAAAAATTTTATTTCATAGTGTTAAAGAGTAATTATTAATGATGTAGGGTCAACATGGGCAACTAGGTGGCTCACTGGATAGAGTGACAGTCCTGGAGTCAACAAGACTCATCTTTCTGAAGTTCATATCTGTTCTCAGACACTTACTAGCTGTGTGACCCTGGGCAAGTCACTTCATACTGTTTTCCTCAGTTTCCTTATCTGTAAAATGAGCTGGAGAAGGAAATGGCAAACCACTCCAGTATCTTTGCCAAGAAAACCCTAAATGGGGTCATGAAGAGTCGGACCTTTTATGTATAAGTTGAACTAGATGATCACTAAAGTCCCTTCCCCCTCTTAATTTCTATGATTCTGTGATCTCTGATGTATAAAACTTTGTTGCTACATATTTTTGCTTTGATTTGGCCTCTTCTTTCTTCACTACTAAGAGGCTGGCAAGGCGGGGTGGCTAGGTGGCCCAGTGAATAGAGCACCGGTCCTGGAGTCAGGAGGACCTGAGTTCAAATCCAGCCTCAGACACTTAACACAAAAACTAGCCATGTGACCTTGGGCAAGTCACTTAACCCCAATTGCCTTCCAAAAAGCAAAACAAAAAAAACGAAAAACAAAAAATAAGAGACTGGCAAAATTCAGCCTTGAATCTGTTAAATTCAGTAAATAGTTTGGGTCTAGAAAACAACAAGCCAACATATCCCGCTCTTCAGTGTTGTCTGCGTAGCCACTTCCTATTCTCCCTTTATTATGGTCTTGTGACCTCTGATATGGACACGTCTGAGGGCCTGGAGAAGGGCTCAGAAGATGTTTTTAACTGACCCACAGTTATTATCACCCGACACTTTCCTATTCTTCTCTGTGCCCAAGACCTCAGAATCTTCAACACAGGGGAACACAAATAGAGAGAAGGTTGTCTGGGGACTTGGCATCTTTGAAGTTATTCTTTGCCACACAGAGGGCTCAACTAAGTAAACTGAGTAAATACAATAGTTTGGGTTCTTCATTTTATCTATGACCTACAGATAGTCTCATTTAGGGTTTCTTCATGCAACATCTGCTAACTAGCTCCATAATGTAGTTGTTCCGATGTCTTTAATCTGGTAACAAAATCTCCCATCTAAGAGCTTGCTTTTGCTTTCTTCCCTCTTAAAAGGAGTGTAAATGACCCTATTTGTTGGTGTTTGTCTTATAAAAGGAATAGAGTATTATTTCTCTCTCTTATTAAGAATAATTTCTGTAACATAGGTATTAATTGCACTTTAAATGTTTGATATAATTCATTTATCACCCCATCTGGCCCAGGTCTGTTTTCTTTGACAACTCATTTATGACTTGCTTAATTTTTTTTTCTGAGTTTGAATTAAGATGTTATTTATTTTTTTGTTTTGCTAATTCAGGGTTTTTTTTGGTAGATAGTAATCAATTTCCTTTGAATTCTATATCTCACAGACATAATTGTGTATAGTGGTTTCCAGTAATTCTTTACTATTTCCTCTCTAGTTGTTAAAGGAGATTATCTTTTAAGTGTAATAGTCAATAATAATTATACCTGACATTTATATAGTACCTTCAACTTTGCAAAACATTTTAAGTACATTGTCTTATTTGATCATTACAGTAACCCTCTGAGTTAGTTGCTATAATTATTAGAATCTCTATTTTGCAAACGAGGAACCTGAGATTGTGGTTTATCCCACAGCCACATAGCTAGAGACCGTCAGTAGTGGGATTCAAAATCAGCTCTTCATGACTTCAAATTTAAGTATGCTCTACACTGTACCAAAACCAGCATCTGCTTCATTGGACCTTTACAAATAGTGACAGTACAGTAAGTAGGCTTATGTAGCAGTGGGGTTATTTCTGGAGCTAGTATTCACTATAGTATGAATAGATTCATCTTTTTTTTGAGGGGGGAGGGCAAGGCAATTGGGGTTAAGTGACTTGCCCAAGGTCACACAGCTAGTTAAGAGTCAAGTATCTGAGATCAGATTTGAACTCCTCCTGACTTCAGGGCCACTGCTCTATTCACTGTACCACCTAGCTGTCCCCTGAATAGGTTACTCTTGCCAAAATAATTACCCTAATAGTCAAGATGTGACATTTTTTTCACTTGCTTCTGAAGTTTGTGTACCATTTGTCTCAGTTCTTTTGTAGTGGTTAGGGCAGTAAGGATGGTTTCTATTGTGTTCTGGGAAAACTATTATACCAGGGGCTCTCAAAGTATGCCCTTGTGAAATCAACTCAGACCCACCAACAAGGTCTGAGAACTCAACACAAATCATCAACATAGAAATTAACACAGACCCACAAACAAGGTCCAAGAGGTCAGCACAGATCATCAGTAAAGTCTCAGGACCTCCAAAACCCTCCTCTAGGACTTCTGTAAACATACAACCAGAAAATCCTCTTTCAGGGCTTCCAGTGAGGTCCCAGGGCTTCTGTACAAAGTATCGCAAACAAACATCAACACAGACAGAGCAGTCAAAGAGTGCTGGGATACTACAAGTTTTCTCCTTCTTGACTCTGCCACCACAAGAGTCCTCTTCTCAGTTCTGCTGTCTCTAGCCTGGGCCTCTCCTTATATATGGTCATTAGCTCCTCCCCTGTCTGTTGCAGGAGTTCATGAGTTCTAGATTCACAAGTTCTTGGGTTCACAAGTTGTGGGGCTCACATGTTCTGTTTCTTAATAGATTTGATACAAGGCTCAAAAGAAACTTGACCTGAAACAAGGTGTGAACTACTTCTGTGCTTGCCATTACAGAGTGATAGACCTATCCCAGACAGAGTTTAGCAGAGATATGCCTTGTTGGTGTCCTGTGGAGTGTACCTGTGTTAGAGGTACTCTTACCTATACTACTGAGGTTAATAGGCAAAGCTTCAGACAGGTTCTGGATAATCTGAAGGTTTATTGGTGAAGATCTTACCAATATAGACTTGCCGGTACCAAAATTCTGAATCCCAGTGACAAAGAAGGTGTCAAACATCACCATAGCACACAAGACACCTAAGTGCAGGAGAAACCAATGGGTGACTCCACTGGTCTCCTTCCCAAGGGTTGACACACAGAGAAATGCCCATATGAGAGGAGGCCTTCAGGGAACCCCAAGAATTCAGAGCTTTATTTTGACCCAAGTTACTTTCTACAAACAACCAAATCTGTTGTTTAATCTAAGACAGCAGACAGTTGCATTCTTCTCCTTAAACCTTAAAACTACATGAAATCATAACATGTTCATAAACTTGCGTTTTTCCTTTAATCCCTTCTTAAAATTTTCTATTAATAATGTGTCCTTTCAGTTCAGTATGATTCTTTAAAAAAGGGGCCAGAACTATAATTTCATTGATATAGTAAACTTGTAGATGAGAAGATTACTTCATCAACACTGGCTGATAACTTTTTCTGTGGTATAATGCACTCACCAGACAGTAGTGGGAGTGTTTCTCATTTCCTCTATGTTCCTAATGTTGGCACAGGCTCTGGGGGGACCAGGATGGCTATGTTCTGGAGAACTGAGATCTCTAGCTCCCTCTCTCCTACCTTTCCAAGGTCTCCTTTTAATTGTCTCCTCACCAAATTATTCAGCCACGGTCAGATAATCAGTGTCTTTGCCACTGAAGGAGAGACCCTGGCATGCCTGTTGTTAGCATCAACCTTAAGCAGCTGGTCATAGTCATCAGTGTCTCAACTCAGTGATATTAGGTCTCTAGATCGTCTCCTCTCCCAGTCTTCTGAATAGAAATTCAGCTGGGCAAATATGTTAATTGTACCTGCCTGGGAAGTTGTGTTTTTAATTGAATTCCTTCTTACTAACAATGAGAACCGGGATAAGGACTGGGTATGTGATTTCATTGACATAGGTAACACACATATGTGGAAATTCCTATCAAAGTATATCTTCACTATCTCTGCAATTTATGAGGGAGCTAAGTGATTTGCCTAGGGTCACATAGCTAGAAAATGTCAAAAGTAGGATTTAATCCTAGGTCTTCCTGACTCTGGACAGCTTTCTATGCACTATGTCTTACAATTATTCTTAGATGTCAGAATTAATTTATATATGTGAATAAAATCTTTTTCTATGCTCTTGTCCAATTTGGAGACTGAGGTGTTTATTTTTAAAGTTTTATTGATGTTTTTACATTTCAAACATTTACAGATTACTCCCATTCCTTGTAACAAAGTAAAACAGATAAGTAACCCTAATACCTAATTGTACCAGCAAAGCTATATTCACAGTGCTCGTGTAGTTGTGAATCACAAAATGTAACATTTTATCCTTTCCACATGGCGGACAGAACCAAAGCATTTATTCAAATACCAGAAAACCAAGTCCCAAAACCAGAAAGTCAAGGTCATTATAGTAACCACGAAGTTGGTGCACATAGTCAATGCAGCGAGCACCCACATTCCCAAGCCTTCAAAACAAAACAGGCAAAATCCCTCAAGCAAGGATCCTCCTCTCACTCCCTCCCTCAAGCAAGGATCCTCATCTCTCACTCACAGTAGCTCCTCAGTCTCCATGCTGCTTGATCCCAGAAGTTCTCAGCTGAGTTTTCAGTTCTCAGTTCTCTTCTCTCTCTCCAGCAGTAGCTGCTCAGCCTACACACTGCTGTTTGCTCCCAACAGCTCTGGCCAACTCTCAAAAGTTTCTGGCTCTCTAGCTTGAGCCCCTCCCTATACATGGTATTAGCTCCTCCCTATTCTGCCCCTTCCTGTTACATCAGCAAGTTCATCCCACTGTGGGATTCACAAGTTCTGGATCTTAATACTTGACACAATCGTGAACTTGAAACAAGGTACTAAGTACCTGTTTGCTTGCCAATACAAGGGGTGTGGAAGTTCTTCAAATCCCATTACCACTACACTAATCTGAAAGTACATGTGGCATTCCACATTTGTAACATCTTGTAGAGCCAGTGCAATATTTACAGCACTGACCGTGACTATATATAGTCCCATGTAGTGCTCTATTGCAAAATATAACAATCTCTCCAAATAGAGGACAGAACTGAAGCATTTATTTACACCAGAAAACTGAATCCCAAAACCAGTAAGCTGATTCCATCACAGTAGTAATGAAGTTAACAAGCCATAACAACACAGAGAGCCATGCCATCCTTTGGAACTAAAATTGAGTCTGTGCAATTTGATTCTTCTTGTTGATATACTTGCATGTAAGACATGGTTAAATCTCTGCTTTACCACTATACCTTGGTCCCAACTAGTGTGAATAATGAATCCCCTGAAGAGGTCACATTATTTGAATTCAAACTTCATATTTCTATTGGACTGAGGAAAATGACCATTTTTGAATAATTATAACTTCAAAAAGCACAAATCTGAATACATCTGACCAATTCACAGGGTTCATTATTCATGCTAATCAGGTCCTAACTGTGCACCAATATACCGGGGGAAAGTAATTTTATGTAAGTAAAGCTTGTTTAATATTACCATGACTATGAATGTCTGAAGCCATAAGTATATACATCCTTGTTAATTTTCTCTTTTATTTCTCTTTTTTTTTAGATATCAATTTTTTTTACAGGTGAAACAAGATGTGCTACAAGGGCGACTACCCTGCCCAATCAACATTGCTGCTCAGCTGGGAGCGTATGTTCTCCAGTGTAGGTGCCCACTAGTGTTATGATACATCTTTTCCTGTTTCATGGAAATGAAGTAGTACTTTAGAGTTGTCTTATTTTTTTTATTTCATGATACTTTTATTAATTTCTTTATCTAATTCCTTTAGTTTTCAAGTTCTGAGGAAAATTTTAGTTTCATTTCTAGAACTTTTCTTAGTACTGCTTGAGCATGTTTTTTTCCCACTGCTTTCTTTCCCACTACTCATGATACCACTGGCATTTTATAAACCTCATCTGAGACCGTTTATATAAAAGTGATGCTGCTAATTGAAAATTAGCATTATTAGTTCATTAGAGTTAGAGTTTTAGTGTTAATCTAAATTATTTTTGCTGAAACATAAGAACTAAATTTCTTCTAAAATAGAATAATGCTTTATTAGGCTTCATTCACATAAACATTTCAAAACACCTACTATGTGCCTGGTACTGTGCTAGGTATTAGAGATACAAATTAAAAACAAAACAATCTATATCCTCAGGGACTTTATTCTTTTGGGGGAGAAACAACATGTACATAGAAAAGTAAATGTTATATCCCTATCTGTCTAGTATATATGTAAAAGTATACTACATATACACTTATACACATACATGTATTTGATACACAGTACTTTCAAGATCATGACATTAGCCACTAGAAGAACCAGAATAGATTTGCTATATAAGGGAGGTGGCATGTGAACTAGTTTTAAGGAAGTTAGGAAAGCTAAGATGCTGAGGTAAGGAGGGAGATTGTTTCAAGCGTAGGGGACAACTTGGGCAAATACACTAAGAAAAGAAGTAGAATATTTTGTGCTGGGAACAAAAGTAAGAGAGTTTAGTTGTAATGTAAAAGGTGGAAGAGTGGATAGAAAGTTGTGCCTGGAGTCAGGAATATCTGAGTTGAAATCAAGTCCCAGACACTTACAGTCTATGTGACCATGAGCAAGTCACTTACCTTTTTGTCTCATTTTCTTTTTTTTTTTTTTGCCTTTTTTTAGGGCAATTGGGGTTAAGTGACTTGCCCAAGGTCACATGGCTGGTTCTTGTGTTAAGTGTCTGAGGTCGGATTTGAACTCAGGTCCTCCTGACTCCAGGGCCAGTGCTCTATTCACTGTGCCACCTAGCCACCCCTGGTCTCATTTTCTTTATCTGTAAAATGGGAATATTACAGCTTCTGCTTCCCAGGGTGCTTGTGAATATTAAATGAAATAATGATTATCAAGCGCTTAGTACAGTGTTTGATACATAGTATTACAGAAATGTTAGTTATTGTTATTTTTCGTACATAAAGAGCATGAAGGAGCAGGAGCCAGATTGTGGAAGACTGAAAGCCAAAAAAAGGGAGTTTATATTGTTGAGAATGAGAAGTTCTCTGAAAGTGAATCATCTAAATGAAACTAAACACTTTAAACATTGAAATTTTATCATTTGAATTGTTTTAACCGTTTTGGATAAACATTTTTCTAAGGTATTTTATATATCTTCCTGCTTCCTTAAATCACATATACTAAACATGTTTAGCCATTAATGGTTTGGAGTTATAATCACAAATGTTTTTTAACGTTTCTGTGTGTCTAATATTTCTTCTTTTTCCTCTTTGTAGCTAGCTCTTTTCCTCACTGTTTCCTCTAGTCATTATTGTCTGCTGCCTTCTATCCCATTATTACCTCTAATTTCTGCCCTAGCTTTTTGGCTTTTTTTTTTTTTTTGATTGCCTGCTGCTACTACCCTTTCCCCATTCTTTCTGCTTTCTGTTTTCCTTTCTTGATTTTCTCCTTCTCTTTAGGCTTCTCCTCTGCTTTATATTTGCTTAAATAAAGATAGGCTTTTATAATTGACCCTAATCAATAACCGGCTTCTTTTCCTTGTAATTGGTGAGCTGACTGGTCATATTTCATTGTAATCTTCAGGCCTTTGGCTATTTTCTTCCTTGTGTGTTTTTCATGTGTTTGCAGAGAATCTGGAAAATGATTTTACTGTATACTTTAAATTATGCATTAATTCTGATTGGCCTTTACCCAATTGATTTAAATAAATGAAGTTTTAATCTAGTGGGGGAAGCACAGCTATCAATTGAAATGTGTTAATAAATTAATTATAGAGGAGGGACTACATTTACTTATAAAATTCCTAAAAGAATATGTGTAAACATTAAGAGTTTTTTGAGGGGGGAAGGCAAGGCAATTGGGGTCAAGTGACTTGCCCAAGGTCACATAGCTAGCATCGAGAATTTGATAGAGAGAACTTTAGGTAAAATGTCTCAAAGATAGCTCTGTTTAATTTGATTAATAATGAAATTTTAGTTCATTTTCACTATGATCAAATACATCTGGACTCAACAACTACGTAAATCATTCAATCTGTCATGGATTATATTCATATTTACCTGTTTCTATAACTTGGGTTAATATTTGTGTTAACCTTAGTGTTATTTTGAAGGACAATGAACATAGTTTTATTTGTTATATTTCACAACATTTTCAAGTTTTCAGTGTGTATATGTAACTTACTCATCTAGAGTGAGAGTGGAGCAAGAATGAATTGAGATTGGAAAAGGAGAATAAAGTGAAAAATTACTATTAAATAGGAATCAGGAAGAATTCAGAATCAAAGGGTCATAAATTTAAAGCTGATAAGGCCCTCCAAGGCTATAGTACAATCTCCATCTTTTACAGATGAGGAAACTGAAGTTCAGGAAAGGCATTCTCAGGGTCATACCAGAAGTAAGGATCAGAGGTGAGATTATGCACTTGTAAACTCTGACTTCTGGAGTCAGTGCTAATTACACCACACCAAGAATTAAATGACTAAGGTTCCTATTATCAGTTTTCCTCTTTATTCATCTCCATGGAGTTGTAGGTTGCACTGTTTTTAATGTTAGACAATTGTCATTCAGGATGATATTAGTGAATCAAGGTCGTATATGTCCCACGTGATGATATTTACAGTCAGAATATACTGGGCAAGATTTTTAAAAGCTTTTTCCAATGTTATCTCTAAATTTCAGTTGATAACTGTCTCCAGGTCTGTTACTTGAAATTTCTTAGTCACTTTCATATGAATTTAAAAACATAATAAAGCATTTGAAAGAAATAGCTAAACAGCCTGACAAAGAACTTTTTTGTGTATGTTTTCAAATAGGGGGTGAAATAGAAAATGACCTTTTTTTCTTTATTTGTAGCTGAACTTGGAGATTATGACCCATATAAGCACACTCCAGGATATGTGTCTGAGTACCGATTTGTTCCAGATCAAAAGGAAGAACTTGAAGATGCTGTAGAACGAATACACAAAACTCTAATGTAAGAAATAATGTGCAAATCATACAAACAGCTGATAAAATAGGAAACCTCTGTGTGTGTGTGTGTGTGTGTTTGTACCAGTATCCTAATTTTAAACTCCTGAACTTCCTTTCTTTGGATTCCTTTTTGCTTCTTTTCTTGGTATAAATGTTTGCTATCCAATGTTTTATGATCTTCCACAAGTAAGTGTACTTTGTATTTAGGAAGTAGCAACAAAGCCAGAAATGAGACTATGATTTCCATGTTCTCTAAGGATATACATCACAAGAACAGGCACTTTGAGACTATCCAGGATCTCCATTGATAGAAATTCTTTTTTTTTTTTTATTTGTCAAATCTTTATTGGGTAAGTGGGGAAGGTTGGTAGGGTCCAGTTTAGTCTTTCTTGGCAGCAGCCTTCCTCATGGCAGCTAGGACATTGCTGAGCTCCTCTCTCTTCCTCTTGGCTCGGATGTGAGTTCCCACCCTTTTTTTGATGAACTTAAGGGCTCGCTTATCCTTGGAGACTTTTAACAATTCCATGGCCCGCCTTTCATAAGGGGCAAATCCACACACCTCCCGGATCATATCTCTCACAAACTTTGTGTGTTTGGTCAAGCGCCCACGGCGGCGGCAGTGTCGCGGCTTCGAAACGTTTTTCGTAACTTTGTGGCCTTTGTTGAGGCCCACGGCCATGGGGTACCGGATAGCCATGGCTGCGGCGCGTAGCCCCAATGCCATTGATAGAAATTCTGAGAAAAGACTTGCAGATTGAAGTTATAATTCAATTACACTTGTTTTAGTTAAATTCTCTCTACAGGTTAACACAAACTGCATTTACTAAAACATTCTTCTTAAGCACTCTTCCCTTCTAAATTTAACTTCACTCATATCAAAGTAAAAATAATTGTAGGATTAATTTGTTAACAAGATGTTTGCTTAAAGAATAAAATTCTTTATTTTTTTAATGAGAATTAAGAGCAAAGTATTAAACTGCAATCAGGAAAAGCCACTGCAATAACATGTACTAGATTCTTTCACCTTGATCACAATAAGTCCATAATTTTAGATTTTCTCTGGAGAAATGTTCAAAGAAAGTTTATTCATATATTTTGGAGGGAGAGAGTTAGTGCATTTGAAAATAATTCTTTTTTGTTGTTGCTTGTCAATATTCATTAGCATATAAATTTTCTATTCGCTGGCTATTAATTTTTACCACATAATAATGATAAAGAACAAATATAAGATATAACAATCTCATTTTCCTTTCTATATTAATACAGAAGATAAAATGATTCAATCTTGAGATTGCCATGTTGAAATTTAATGCTTCTTAAGCTTTCCAAATGTGACCATGTAGAAAACTACTATTTTTATGGAAGAAAAAATTTTATTATTCATACAAGTACCAAAAAATAAATCAGTATAGAGGAAACTAAAAATTAACTATTTATATTTTCTATAAGCATTTCATATCTGCCAGAGGTATACTTTGATTCTGTTGAGTCAAGGGGTGTGCTACAGAATCCACTAGAGTTGGGGGATATGAAGCCATGCAGTGCATTTTCCTTTTTGGGAAGGGTTCTTAACCTTCTTAACTCTATGACAATCTGGTGAATCCTATTGATGCCTTCTTAAAATAATATTTTCAAAAACATAAAATAAGGCATAAAGGAAATGAATTGTATTGAAACGGTTATCAAATTTTAAGTTCACAGATCTCAGGTAACACCCTTGCAGAGGAAACTGGTCGATATACTAAAAAGAACAGAAAAACCAAGTTTGGGGTTTTGGCTAATTAAAATATAGGTTGAGTTTTTGGTTTGTTTTTTATATTACCCATGATTTAATTGGTTTACAGAATGTCCAGTTAGAAAACTTCATCTAGCAAATACCAATACATACCTGCTCTATAACTGGTTTTAGAGGGTTGCTAGTGACACTGAAACCTTAGGTGATTTGCACAGGGTTACACTGCCATTTTTGTGTCAAGGATGGGACTCAAACCTAGGCTGTCCTGACTCCAAGGCTAGTTCTTCATGGGCTGTATTGCTCCAGTTCTTAAATAAGGGAACAAAATACATGAAGAATTTTGAGCTCATACATACATACATAGTTATAATCTTAGAATATTTAATACAGCAATATGATGAAATTACCCTTGGTCAGAAAAGGAAGATTTAATACTTTTTTTTGGATTATATATTATTGAGTTCTGTTTTCTCTGCTTCCAGTGAAAGATTTACATTAAACTAGAGATCAGAGTTCTACTCAGTTCTCTCATTATTGTTTTCTTAAGGAACAGAAACCCTCATCAGGATTGCATTAGAATAGTTTTTGGGGTTTTTTTTGTCATTTTATTCAGACTGTAACTTCATAGATGTTAGTACCATTCACTTCATCCTTTTGAAGGGCAGAAACTCTTGGTTTCATATCTATGACAGTGCACATAATAGGTATTGATTGAGTTCTTGTTGAAAGATTAGTGTTGGTTTGGTGTTAGAGATAAAATTAAGTAAAAAAAAAACTTTGGAATAAAACAAAATTATACAGTTTATTTCAAAGTACAATCCAGTCAAGTAAGGCAGTACTTACATTCTTGTTTCTCTAAGGGATAGGAAAGCTTCATTAGGATTCAAAGCTTCCTAGAAGTCAGTTTATAATGAATAATTTTTAATAAACTTCAAACTGATAATAGATAGCTAGACTTCCTGGGTCAAGTGAACTAGTATCTGTTAACTACCTATTATATACCAGATACCAAGCTAAGCACTCAGGACCCAAAGAAAGGTGAAAAACAGCCCCTGCTTTCTAATGAGAGCAGCTATAAGCAAACGAGATATAGAAAGGAAAAATTGAGGATGATTTCAGAGGAAAGGAGTTAAATGTTCCCTCACAATCCTAATGTCTTTAAGAGTCATAGAGTAAATGAGATAGTACTCAGCAGCAGTTTTAGTATATTTTAGAGATCTTAAGAAAAAGGAAGGAAAAAAGAATACACTAGGAAAAAGAGGAAGGGGATAGAAGTGGGATTCTCATGTAATCAATGCTTTCAAAAAGAAAGTTGTACAAACCTGGAAGAAAAGGTGAGAGGAACAGGCTACAGATAAATCTCACTTTAATCTGAATCCCCTTAAAGAAGAAAAAGCTATTGCTCAGATCTGATTGGCCCCAGCTTCCCCTGCTTATTTTAGGGCATAAAAGGTCCCGGTCACATGGAGTCTGACTCCTCCTGCTTCATAGATATCTGATGACCGTGCCATGCCAGTGACCGTGTCCTTCATATTCTGCCCTGATGAGCAAACACTTGTTCATGGAAAGCTGACAAAGTCAGAGAGGTGGGGGGGTAAGGAAGATGAGTGCCACTAGTATTTTTTTTTAAGCAATCGGGGTTAAGTAACTTGCTCAAGGTTACACGGCCAGGTGTTTCTGGGTGTGGTGCTGAGTGTCTGAGCCTGGATGTGATCCCAGGTCATCCCGACACTGGGACCACTAGTATTCTTGCTGCATATTTTTGCTGTGTTAGAGCAAAGTAAACTTCCTTTTTCCTAACTGTTCAAAAACTTGAAAAAAACTCATTTCATTCCAATATCAAACCTAAACTAAGAGAGAGCTTGTATTAGAACTCCCTTCAATAGACACAACAGTTCTCAAAGAAAAAAAAAACCTTAGTTATCAACTAAAAATCTAAATCATTAACAATGAGAAAAATGAAAGTGAGAACAACTCCAAGATTCAATCTCACAACTATTATATTGAAAAAGATGATGGAAAGGAAAATGACAGTTGCTGGCAGGGCTGCTGAAAGACAAGTATACTGCTACTCTCTTGGAAAGCTATGAATTGGTCCAGCCTTTCAGAAAAGCAATTTTGAACTAAGCTTTAAAAAGTCACTAAACTTTAAAAGTATGTGCCCTTTTTTTTTTTTTTAAGTAATCGGGGTTAAGTAACTTGCCAGTTATTTCTGGGTGTGGTGCTGAGTGTCTGAGCCCGCGATTCGATCTCCAGGTCATCCCGACACTGGAGCCGGTGCTCTTACTTGCTGAGCCACCTGGCTGCCCCAAGTATGTACCCTTTGCTAATGATATCACTACTGGATTGATATTCCAAAAAGATTTTAGGGAAAAGAAGGAAAATAATCCATATATGCAAAAATATTTATAGTAGCTCTTTTTCTTTGTAGCAAAGAACTGGAAGCAAGTAGAATGTTCATAATTGTGGAATTGCTAACCAAATTTTGGTATATGAATGTAATGGAATATTATTGTACTGTAATAAATTGTGACAATCACAGAAAACTGGTAAGATTTGTATAAACTAATGAAGTTTTAGGATGTGAGCAAAACCAGGGTAAAAACTTATATAGTAATAGCAACATGGTAAAGAAAAATAACTGGGGGCGGCCAGGTAGCACAGTGAGTAAGAGCACCGGCTCCAGTGTTGAGAACACCTGGAGATCGAATCCCGGGCTCAGACACTTAGCACCCACCCAGAAACACCTGGCCGTGTAACCTTGAGCAAGTTACTTAACCCCAATTGCTTAGGGGCGGCCAGGTGGCTCAGCGAGTAAGAGCACCGGCTCCAGTGTCGGGATGACCTGGATCAAATCCGGGCTCAGATACTCAGCACCACACCCAGAAATAATAACTGGCTGTGTAACCTTGAGCAAGTTACTTAACCCCAATTGCTTAAAAAAAAAATAACTGAAAGATTTAAAAATTCTATTCTATTGACCATAGCTCAAGAGAACTAATGATACAGCATAATCAAAGACATGAAAATTAATCATCTTTTCACATAAGAGAATTAGAACATTTTAGTTTCTTCAGCAGTGTAGTAACTGTCATTAATATAAATTTATTTCTTTGCGAAATATAGGGGTCTAGTACCTTCTGAGGCAGAAATAAAATACTTGGGAATTGCCAAATCTCTGGAAATGTATGGAGTTGACCTTCATCCTGTCTATGTAAGTGTTATTTACATTAAATATAATATCTTTTGTTATTGTTCAGTCCTGTCTGACTCTTCATGACCATACTTTGGGTTTTCTTGGCAGAAATACTGCAGTGGTTTGCCACTTCCTTCTCCAGCTTTTTTTACAGATGAGAAACTGCAGCAAATAAGGTTAAATGACTTGCCCCGGGTCCCACAGTTAATGTCTGAGGCCAGATTTGAACTTAGGAAGATGAGTTTTCCTGACTCTGGCCTGGTGCACTATCCACTATGCCATCTAGCTGCCCCCAACATCTTTTGAAAGCCACCAAATTTACATATCAAAACCTGTAATCAGACTATTTAGCACCTATTAGGTACTTTTATACCTCATTTTGTCACATGTATAGCAAAACTTTGGAAGGGAAGATGGATTAAATTCACCCATAGGAAAAAGAAATTAGTTTTGCATGAAAGTTTGTGATTATATTTCCATCAGAAGTAGACAGTTACCTGAACTTGAAGATACAGAATGGATAGTAATTCTCAGGATTTAGTCAAAAGTGTCCAGAAGATATAAAGTTGGCTATCATTGATTGTATTGAGGAGAAAATATGAAAGTATTTCAGAAAATTGATTATGTGTTCACATATAATTGATTAAGTGGTCACATTCACAAGGATTACTTCATAGGAAATAAAACACCAGGAAAAGCAGGTAATTGTTTAATTTTTTTTATATAAAGGTTCTGTAAATGTTACAGTGGTGGTAATTCTTTGAAGTATTGCATATAGAGATTTCTTAAAAACAATGATATGCATTTTTATGAAATTCAGGATCAGAGCACATATAATCAGCAAGAAATTGGCATAAAATTAATTTAATTTGAAGCACTTTTTTACTCCAGTGATTATTTATTCAAACGGGTCTCATTGATTTGGGAATTTCCTACAAAAGTATAGATCAATCCATCCATGCCTGCCCATTGCTCGAGACTGTTGTTTGTGTTCTCCCCAAATGTGCCAGTGACACATCAAGAGAGCTCCAATGGAACCATCTGGCATTTCTCACTTTGCCGTGTGACCAGCTTACCTTCTCTTTTTGTCATACGATACTTTGATATTTTTTTTAATCCCATTCTTTGAAATTTCTCTTGGGAAATTTGTTGTAGTTTGTCTTAGCCAGTTCACTGGCAGAGGGGGCAAAGCCTGGGCCCTTGAATCAGGAAGCTCTGAGTTCAAATCCTGCCTTAGACACTAACTCTGGGTAAGTCACTTAAACTCTCTCAGACTCAATTATCTCATCATTTTCAAAACAGAGATAAAAACTCCCAGGGTTGTTGGGAGGATCAGTTTTTGATAATGTATGTAAAGAGCTTTGCAAACTTTATATATGTGTGTGTGTGTATGTATGTATGTATGTATACACTACTATATAAATGGTAGCTGTTGTTCATATCTGCCACAAGTCTTTCCATTACCTTCTGTGTGATCCTCATGTTTAGTTCTTCAGTGAGTAGTATATAATTTCTTGCTGCCCTATAGTAATACCAACTAAATATTGGTATTGAAAATATGAGCCTTTGCTGTTATGGGGAGTTTGAGGTTAATAAAAGTGCTTTCCAATTTTCCAAAATCAGTACAGCCACCTCTCCTCTTCCTTTTCAATTCTAAGTCCATATCATTACATGTCTGTATTTTTTGTGCAGATGTAAATACTGTTGGACAAGTCTATAGGTCTTTATCTACAGTTCTATGTTCAGAATATGGTAAAAATCTGCGCAAGACAACCTACCCATGAGAAATTAATATTGCTCCAATATTTAAGTCTATTTTCATTTCTTTGAAGAATTTTTTAAAATTTGATTTATATGTTCCTTAGGTGAATATTGAAGATACACTATCAAATTCTTTGTAACTTCTATAGTTAATTTGGATGAACTCTCTCCTTTTTAACTTTTTTTCTGTTAGGTTTTGTTTTCTAAATAAAGGGCTGCTGTTGATTTGTATGGTTTTATCTTTATATCTTGAAAATTTGGTGGTAATTTCACTTAATTTTTACTTGACTCTAAGATTTTCATCATCTTATTGTAACTAAAATGATAATTTTTATTTTCTTTGCCTATATTTATTCCCTCAATTTCTTTTTGTCTTATTCCTTCAGCTAACATTTTTAGCACTGGGTTAAATGATAAATGGGGAAAATGGACTTCTTGGCTTTAAGCTTGAACTTACCTGGGAAAGCCTCTAACTTTTCTCCATTACATATAATGTTTGCTCTTAGATTGAGATAAATACTATTTACTATATACTAAGGAAAGATTCATTTATTCCTATTCTTTCTGGAGTTTCTGATATGAAAAGTAATGGTTTCGTCAAAAGTATTTTCTTCATTTATTGATATAAAAGTGGTTTTTATTATATTAACATGGTTTATTATGTTTATAGATTTCTTTTTGTTGAACTAATCCTGCATTCCTAGTATAAACTCATCCTATTCATAATATCTTTCTAATACAATGTTGCAGCCTATTTGCTAACATTTTATTCAAAAAAATTTTTTTGCAGTAATTCTTTAGGGAATATAGAACATAGTCCTCTTTCTCTTCTTTGTTTCTTCCTAGATAGACATCAGTAGGATATTTGTATCATAGAAATAAATCTAGATGTTACTTTGTGTTCTTATGAATGCAAAGAGTTTGAAATACTGGATTTGTTATTTTAATGTTCAATATAATTCAAGTGTGAATCCACAAAGTGCTGGAATTTGTTTTTCCTTTGGGAGTTCATTTGTGTCTTGTTTAATTTCTTTTTCCAATATTGGGTCAATTTCCTCTTTGGTTAATCTGGTATTTTCTAGGTTTCCCAATTTTATATCATATAATTTGTAAAAACAGTATCTTTTTAATAGGTTCTCCTTTTTCTTTTTTTATATTGACAGTTTGCTTTTCCTCTCTTTTTAAAAAAAATCAAGTTAGCTAGCTTTTAAAATCCTATTTTAATAATATTTTTAAGAAAAATTGATTCTCAAAAATTGACTCTCAATTTTATTTATAATTTTAAAGGTCTTTCAGTTTTAACATCTTCAGTTTTAAATTTTTTTCCTTTGTTCTGTTCTGGATCTTTCATTTGTTTTTCAGGCGCTTTTTTTTTAATGGTATGCATAAATAATTGACTTGGTTTTTCTCTTTTTCATCAATGACAGCATTTATAGATTTAAATTTTACCTAAGGAATGCCTTAGGTGCATCCTATAAATTTTGTAATGTTTTATCATTCTTGTCATTTTCTTTGGTCAAATCTCCTGTTGTTTCTATAACTTGTTCTTTGACCTACGAGTTGGCTTTTTTTTTTTTAGAATTATGTTATTTAGTCTCTAAATAATTATTTTTTTCTTTAAGGACCTTTTACTGAATATAATTTTTATTGCATTGTGAATGACACATTTAATATTTCTGTTTTTCTACTTTGAGGGGAGGGTGAAGTCTTTGTGGTCAATTTTTTTTAAGTGAGATGTATACCTGAGAATGTAAGTTCCTTTCTATTCTAACTCAGAATCACAGAGATCTATCATCTCTGATCTTTTTTTAAAGTTCTTTTCAGATCCTTTATTTCCTTTGTGTTATCTTTTAGTTACTACATTAAGGGATACTCCTAAATATTATGGTTTTACTATCTATTTTTCAAAAATTTTAAACTTTTCCTTTATATACTTAGATGCTATATTATTGTTACATATATATTAATTATCTTTTTTATCAATGGTGCCTTTAAGCATAATATACTTTCCTCTCTTATTTCTATCTTGTATATAGTTAGTATAGCCTTATCTGAAAATCATTTCTCCCTTTGCTTTTTAGATTTCATTTGAAGCATAATAGATTTTACTCTAGCTTCTGATTTTAACTCTGTGTGAATCTTTGTTTCCAGTGTTTCTTGTAAACAACTTACTGTTGGATTCTGCTTTCTAATCCATATTACTCTTCTCTTATTTTATGGTGAGTTCATACTGTCCACATTCACCAGTACAATTGTTAAATGTTTATTTCCATAATTCTGTCCTCTTGAATTTTTTCCTCTCTTTACTTCTACTTCCCTTTTTTTACAAATAAGAAAGGGATAGGAAAGACAGTGGTTTTCTGATACTTGTGATCTTATAGTCCGTTTCCTCTTTTATAACTCTCCTCCCTCATATTTGATATAATTTTATTGCTATCCCCTTACCCATCCTGCCTTCCCTCTTAGATATTTTGCTACCCATCCTCATTCTTGTCTCCTCCTATTTCCTTTTTAAATTTAATACATTTGTGTACTGAGATCTGGGGTGTGTGTATGTGAGTGTGATTGTATTTGATCTTCATTTATCCAGTTCAGTTGCAATGTATGTTTCATTTTATTCATCTCTGTTATGCAGTAGTGATTTCTCTCCTCATCATAGATCACTTTCTCCTGTTTTGTATTTGACTTCTCCTGAGACAATTAAAACAGAAGAAAACCACCTCTTGGCCTTCTATCATTTTAATTTTTCTCTATGACCCTTAAAATATGAGGGTTCTATGAAGATATTTGTTTTTTATCTTCCTGTTAGCATGCAAAGAATTTAACCCCATATACCCAGTTATAAAGATATAATAGAAGGAATTACCAAGGAATTGCTTGGGCTAGATTTTGCCCAGCTTCTTTCTCTTATACCTTTCTATGTTTCTCTTGGTATTTCCATTTCCAAATGTCTGCTCAGTTCTGGCCTTTTCATCAGGAATACTTTGAAATCCTCCATTCCATTAAAAGTATATATTCTTTATGTAAGATGATCCTTAGTTTTGCCAGATAAGTTTATCCTCAGGTATAAACCTTTATCTCTCATCTTTTTGAATCATTCTAAGATCTCATCTTATTTATAGCGGCAGTGGTGAAGCCTGTTAAAATCTTCAGTGTAAGTACTTAGCATTTGAACTTCTTTTTGGCCACTTCTAATACACTTTTATCTTTAACCTGGAATCTCTAAAATTTGCCTATGATATTCCTGGGTGTGTTCATTTTGGTATTTCTTTTCGGAGATGACCAGTAGATTCTTTAAATTTTCACTCTGCCCTCTAATTCTAAGAGTTCTGAATAATTTCATTTAATAACTTCCTCAAATATGGTATCAAGACTTTTTTTTCAAATTATAATTTTCAGGTAGTCCGGTAATTTTTGTTATGTTTTAATATTGCTTGTTTTATTATTTTGTTATTTTCTGTCCTGTCCATTCTAATTTTCAGGGCATTGAGTTTTTTAATGTGTTTTCCCATGATCTGCTCTAATTAATTTTCCTTGCTGTTTTTCAATCCTTAGTTTTTCCATTCTGTAAGTATTCCTTCAGATACTCCTGTCATCTTTGTGGCTAGGTTTGTTTGTTTGTTTTTTTTAATCTGAGGCTTTACCTGGACTTTTTATAGAGTCATTATTATCTCCCCTGAGTCTCCCCCAAAGCACTTTCATGTTGATCAGAGGCTTCCTTCTTTTACTCGTGATAAGGGAAGTGGAGGAGGGAAAAATAAAGAATTGGGAAAATGGCTGTGCTTGGATCAAGACATAAGGTGTGGTACAGCCTGCCTGGTTCTTAGAATAATGACCCATGCTAGGTCCGTCCTTCAAGGAACTGTGAGGATGCTTTCGTTTCCGACTTTGCCTGGGAATTCTTACTTGTGGTAGACTTCTCCCTGCTGTAGGCTCCGCCTGGGGACTTTCTCCCCTCCTAATGAGCTCAAGGATTACTCCCATACTGGGATCCAACCATAGACTTCAGGGATTGCTTGGGCTAGATTTTGCCCAGCTTCTTTCTCTTATACCTTAGCTTGAACACTATTCCTTCCCACGACCCCAATGCCTTGAGGCTACTCTTTCTGCTAGAATAGATCTAGGTTGGGGCCTTTGGGGAATGGGTCAGCTTCAGCCTCTGTTTTCTGGACTGTTGGAATGAATCCATACAGAACACCCCCAGGCTGCTCCCACCTAAGCCAAGCTGAGTGAGCCAGCCATGATTTAAGTGAAACTTGGGCAGGGACTTACCCATGCTGGGCAACCCAGATCTCCCCAAAGTAACTCCAGCTACACAGTCTTTTGGGCTTTCAAAAGTACAGATCTCAGGGCCGGAGTACAGGGACTATCTTTAAAGCTCCAGGTGTGGCTGCCTGTATTCCTTTTTCTATGCTTGACTGTTGACCTGCCCAGGCTTGTCTATCCCAGGATTTCAATGGGACTCCAGGGAGTCCTTCTGTAGATTCCTGGGTTGGGTGGGGAGATCTAGAGGTGATTATTTCCTATGAAGTAGGAAAGAAGGGCTATTTACAAGGGACTTACATCCTCAGCACCCTAGCATGCTGACAACTCACAATCCCCCTATAATCTAGTCTTGACTTAGACCCGCTCTAACAGATTCCCTCTCACCCCCCACAAAGGGTTTTCCATACCTTCACTACTGTTCTCAAGCCTCCTAAGTCTCTCGTTCCTGCCTCTCAGAGGATATTACCTCTAACTTAACTGAGAACATCGAAAACATTCAACAGAAGATACCTCTCTTGTTCTCTTCATCTCCAAAATCCTTAACATCTTTCCTCACTCTCTTCTCCTTTCCCTCATGTACAGAAGTGCTTTTCTTTCACCAGTTTCCTTCATCTACTCACTGCTTCAGACTTCATCTTTCCCCTATTGCGACAACCTCCTAATTGATATTCCTGCCTCAAAGTTTAACCCCTCTCCAATCCATTCCTCACATTGTTGCTAAAGTGATTTTCTGTAATTGTAGATCTCACCATGTTATTCTCCTACTCTACCAGCTCCTCCATTAGTAAGTTCCTTGCAAGGAGTAATTATTTCATTCATTATATTGATATCTCCAGTACTTAGCACAGCGCCTGGCACAGTCACTTAATTGGTGATTGATCATGTTGGGCATTAGTTAGGGAGAAGAGAGACTGATTAGAACTGTGTAATGACTGTGGCTATTCAGAAGCTCTGGGATGTGTGTATTTATGTTTAAATAAATATATGTAAAGAAAGGATATGGTTGAAACACTAGTTTTCACAATTGACTAATAAATCTTAAAGTTGGATGAGGAAGCTAGATTTAGACAATACGGACACTTGTCAGATTATATGTCTAGTTTTCTTATAATAGAGTAGCAAATATAATTAAAGTTTAGAAGTTTATGCCATGCTTTTTATAGGTTATGAAGTTTTTCTTCCTCATTAAACATTATCTGGTTCTGTGAGTTTTATTGTATAGTCAACTTTAGAACACTTGAGTGGTTCTTTTAAAACAACAGAGAAATGCACAGTAGTAAATGAATAACTTTTTTTTTTTTCAGGGAGAAGGCAAGTCTGAATATTTCTTAGGTTTAACTCCTGTGGGTGTGGTTGTCTACAAGAATAAGAAACTAGTAGGGAAATATTTCTGGTATGTATGACTTTATAATCTAATCTATGACATTGTCTATCTACTACATATCATGTATCTCTGAAGGGAATACTAAAAAATAAGCAGATCCAAGCAGTAGCTGATACATGTCCTTATAAGCAAATTGGGCAGTAGAGAGAGGTATATTTTGTTTTCCAATACCTTAGTTTTTAAGCTAAAAGGTTCATTTAAGAAATTCCCTTTTTCCTGCACAGAGAATGACCAGCTTTCTGGCAAGAATACCTTTGAAGGTACTCTTGTTTAGGGCTTCCTGGCCTGGACCTTCCAAAATCCACATTTGGGGCACAGCACGACCCAAAAGCTATAGATTTGAGCTGGTTGTAGTATGAAATAGAATGGAAAATTTATAGCATCTGCATTATGCCTGCTGCTGTTTATGGAACAGAGTTTCAGAGCCCTTGCAGGTTTCAAGCTGCTGAGGGGGGTGTTCTCCACTTAGGGGAGAATCTCAGGAACATCATCCCTAGAAAGGAAAACATTAAGAATCACGCATAGAATCAGGGGTCCAGGGGCTTCACAGCCTGAGAGAAGAAAAACCCACCAAACGAAAGAAACACGGCATCCTCCGTGCATTTATTGCAAGCTTCATCAAGTTTTAGTCTTTGTATACTTCTCTAAACTTCTGTAACTTTAGTTCTTAAAAAAAAACAGCACTAAACTAAAAAAAAATTCCCTCTGCTTTCTTTAGGCCACGAATTACAAAAGTTCACTTTAAAGAGACACAGTTTGAACTCAGAGTGCTGGGAAAAGATGTAAGTTTATGACTAATACCAGGGTGAGGGGAGGGGGGGGGTCTGCTGGGATTCAGTTTAAAATGTACTGTTAAATGAAGCTGCTTTTACTTAACTGACAGGAGTGGGGGAGTGGGAAGGTGGAGGGGATGGGGTGAAGACAAAAATGTATAGACATTGGCAGCTTTTTCTTTAAGCACAGAAACAGGAATAGGGCAGAATGTACAGGAAATCATAACAGAAAATAGTGTTTCTCATTCTAGCAAGGGAAAAAACCTTTCTATAATAGAGCAGACTAGGGGTTAATTATTTGTAGTACAATAATTTGTTCTTGATTTGGGGATATTGAGCATCAGGACATAGATGTATGTAGAACACAAAACTGATTTTACTCTAAAGCACATTAATCAACATAGAAGAGATGTCATATTTGATATTTTGAGAACTAGGTGGGAAATTTTAGAAATATAAAAAAGCACATAAGGTTATAGAGGGAAAATGCTTGCTATTTGCTCTTACTCATAGTGAAGTCTTTCTGTAATGGACACCTTGTTTGCCAGAATCTTAAAGTTTCATGCCTTGACAGGTAAGTAGTTTTAAGGAAACTGGGCAAAAGAATGCAGGGGTGTGAGAGCTTCCTTTAATCGTCAACTGAAAATAATGCTCCCTTGAAGTGCTGTTACAATAATCTGTGTTTATGAGATAGATGAAGAAAAACATGGTGTGAAGGTCTATCCATCTGTATTTGTTTTGTATTGAGGCTTAATGCAATGAAAATTTTAAGGAAATAAACTTGGCAATTTATTTTCTGTTGAAATGCTCATTGTAACATATGCATTACCATTCATATATATATGTATATTATATATATATATATATAATTCTACAAGTACGAAGATCATAGTTAGAAGCAGTGAATATTTTCCTTTTACCTGATTGATGGCTTGATATACCATTTATTGTCCATCTCAGAAAGCTATTCATATAAGAAATATTTTTTAAAAGCAAAGAAAACATCAGCAAAATAAACCAATACATTAAGAAAAAAATCTGATGTTATATGCAATATTCTACACACATTAATCTTCTCTCCCCACATAACTCTACTAAGGATCACCTTATCTTCTCATCTCTTTTCACTAAAGTCAAGTCTACTCTTTATGAATTTGAAACATTCATCTTTGATTGTTTTGTGGTCATTTTTTCTATATTCCTAGATGTAACCATGTTGTATATGGTTTTCCTAGCTCTGCTTATTTTACTTTGTATCAGTTTATGTAAATCTTTCTACACTTCTTTGTGTCCATCATGCTTCCTTTCTTACAGCACACTAATACTTCATTTCATTCATGTACCACAACATTTATATAATTGTTTAGTAATTTATTAAATTGTTTAGTCTTCCAATCAAAGGGCATTGCATTGTTTCCGTTTTGTCTTCTAGTACAAAAAATGCTGCTGTAAAATATTTTGACATACGTATTGAGTTTTTTGTTTTGTCTGTTTTTTACTTGAAGCATATGTCTGGCAGTAGAAAATGAAAAAAATGGATGCTTGAATCACTTAATTTGCTTAATATCAAATTGTTTTCCAGAATGCATGTACCAATAGCTATTACTTTATAAAGAGTAACAAAATCTTTTAGATGATCTGATATAAAAAGGTAAGAAATAAAATAACAAACAAGGTTGAAATCACTACAAAACTAGAAGAAATAAAAAGAATTATAAGAAGCTACTATGTTCAATAATATACTACCACAACTGAGTATGCCTTAAAAAATATAATACCTGGGGTGGCGAGGTGGCACAGTTAATAGAGTACCGGTCCTGGAGTCAGGAGGACCGACCTGAGTTCAAATCCGGCCTCAGACACTTAACACATTTACTAGCCGTGTGATCTTGGGCAAGTCACTTAACCCTAATTGCCCTGCTTCCCCTCCAAAAAGCAAAATATATGTAATACCAAACCAACAGCATCGAATACATGTCTCAAATAATCCAGTCTAAGAAAAAGAAATTGAATTAGTTATAAAAGAACTACCAAAGAAAAATTTCCTATGCCAAATTTGTTTACATGACCGTGATGTAACATTTTTAAAGAATACTTAATAATGACTATACTACACAAATTATTCCCAAAAATTAAAAAAGGAATATCCCATAATGACTCCTCTGCAATCTGATAATCCTATGGGGAAAAAATTAATTATTCTAGATTGAAAGTACTAACAGTTTTTTTAAGCTGAAGGAGAAACAAGTTTATAATTTTGTATCATAACCCTCTCCACTTCCAGTGAATATATAAACAAGTTGTGAAAGCTAAGGTTACAATTCATCATAAATTTTCTAATTACAGAACCATATAAGAGAGCATCTAGTATTTTGAACAACAGCCATTTGAGAGATGCTGGCTCCAGTCCCCATAAAAGGGAAAAGCCAGTACTGTAACATGGCAGGGAATCTCTAAATTAAAGCTGTAAAATGGAGACATGAAAAAAGAAGATAGACTAACTTCTTCAGCCCAGTCCACTCCAAGTAGCACACTCAAGCAAAAAACCCAGAGAACTACGCTCAGTTAAATGCCACCAGAATTGAGAACATCTTTAAAAAATATGCCTCAATGGGGCGGCCAGGTGGCGCAGTGAGTAAGTGCACCAGCCCCAGAGTCAAGATGACCTGGGATTGAATCTGGACTCAGACACTTAGCACCCACCCAGAAACACCTGGCCGTGTAACCTTGAGCAAGTTACTTAACCCCTATTGATTTAAAAAAAATGCCTAGAACCTGCTTTACTCGTGGATCATACATCCTGAGTGTGCCCAGGTATCAACAGCATGGATTATGAAAGTAGGTTTAGGAAAACAACCTCTTCCGATTAACAGGCCCTTTTTGGTCCAAGAACTCTGATGGGGGAAAATGATGGAAGGAAATAAGCATTTATAGTGCCTAGCTTGTGCTTAAGTGCTATACAAATGTTACCTCATTTTATCCTCACAACCATCCTGCTAGGTAGATGTGTTATCTCTAAGGTAGAGATAGAAATAACTTGCCTAGCTTCATACAACTAGTAAGTATCTGAGAATGAACTTTCTGACTTCACGCCCAGCATTCTAACCACTGCACCTTACTTCCATTGTGTGCACTACAGAGGTACCCAGAAGCCATGTCTCCTGTGCCTAGAATTCTGCCTTTCCTCTCTGCCTCTTAGCTATCTCCATGTCCTCACTAAAATCTCACCTCCTACTAGAAACCTTTCCCAATCCCTTTTAAGGTTAGTGTCTCCCCCTGCTGGTTATCTCCAAGTTATTATAGGTGTTTTCCATGTTGTCTCTCATTATGACTGTGAGCTACTTGAGAGCAGGGACTGTCTTTTGCCTTCCTTCCAATCCCCAACACATAGCACAGTACATTGCTTAATGATTTTTTTTCTTTTTAAAAAAATATTTTATTTTCTCCCAATGACATGTAAAAACAATTTTTAGCACTAGCTTAAATTAGAGTTCCAAATTTTCTCCTTCCCTCTAGTTCTCCCTTCATTGAGAAGGCAAGCAATTTGATATAGGTTACATAACTGCAATCATACAAAACATATTTCTGTGTTAGTCATGTTTGAAAGAAAATACAAGATTAAAGAAAAAGTATGCTTCCGCATTCAGACTCCTTCAGTTCTTTCTCTGGAAATGGGTAACATTTTTCAACATAAATCCTTCAGAATTGTCTTGGATCACTGTATTGCTGAGAATAGTTAAGTCATTCACTGTAATCGTACAATATTGCTGTTACTGTATACAATGTTCTTCTGGTTCTGTTCATTTCATTTTGCATCCGTTCATGTAAATCTTTGCAGGTTTTTCTGAGAGCATCCTGCTTGTCATTTCTTTCAGCATAATAGTATTCTGTCACAAATCACATGCATCTTATTCAGCCCTTCCCTAATTGATATCCATGTCCTCCATTTCCAATTCTTTGCTACCACATAAAGAGCAACTAGAATTATTTTTGTATATAAAGGTCCTTTTCCTTACTGTTTTTTTTTTAATCTCTTTGGGATACAGATCTAGAAGTGGTATTGCTGGGTCAAAAGGAAGGCATGGTTTTATAGCTCTTTGGGCATAGTTCCAAATTGCTCTATAGGAGGTTTGAATCATACACAACTTCACCAACATTGTATTAACATCACAATTTTTCCACATCCCCTCCAACATTTGTCATTTTCCTTTTCTATCATATTTGTCAATCTGATAGGTATGGGGTGGTAGCTCAGAGTTGTTTTAATTTGCATTTCTCAACTCACTGATTTAGAGCATTTTTTCATATGACCATAGATAGCTTTGATTACTTCATCTGAAAACTGCCTGTTTATATCTTTCACTGTTTATCAATTGAGGAATGGCTCTTATTTCTATAAATTTATCTCAATTCTCTACATATGTGAGAAGTGAGATCTTAATCAGAGAAATTTGCTGTATTTTTTTTTACAATGATGATTATTATTTATGTATTTCCCTCTATCCTATTTTCTCCTATTCTACTCTCTCTCACCCTGTCCATTCTCAAAAGTGTTTTGTTTCTGACTTTTTACCACTTCCAATCTGGTCTCCCTTTTATCAGCCTTACCACCTGTCATCCACTTACCTTCTTACTTTCCTGCATGGTAAGGTAGATTTCTATATCCAATTGAGTATGTATATTATTTCCTCTTTGAGCCAATTCCAATGAGAGTATGGTTCAAGTGATGCCTACTGCCTCCCCATCTTTCCCTCCACTGTAAAAGTTCTTTTGTGCCTCTTTTATGTCAGATAATTTACCCCATTCTTATCTCTCCCTTTCCCCTTCTCCTAGTGCATTCCTCATTCTCCTCTCTTAATTTTATTTTTTCAGATAATCATCTTATCATTTTTAACTCACACCCGTTCTCTGTCAATGTATACACAAGTGTCATCTTCCCATTTAGGAATGTAAACTGTTTAAACTTATTGAATCCCTCATGATTTCTCTTTCTTGTTTCCCTTTTTATCCTTTTTTTGAGTCTTATATTTGAAAGTCAAGTTTTCTGTTGAGCTCTGATATTTTCATCAGGAATGCTTGAAAGTCCCAAGCTTCAGGTTTTTTTTTGTGCAGCTGTTTTCAGAGATAGTTCTAGGGATGTCTAAGTTTTCAGTTCTACCAAGCTGGTATGATCTAGAAAAAGGTGTATTTACTACTCTCCTGGCCAGTGCTCTGGTCTGTGAGCAATCACAAGCACTCTTTTCTGCTAGGGAACTGTGACCAGAGTCCCAGCTCCCCTGTAGTTTCGAGCTCTGATGCTCTTCCTTGCTCTGGGACTGAGATCCAGGACTGTGACCCAGATCAAAGTATGGGCAGTACAACAGAGTCCTAGCCCCAGTGCCAACAAAGGAACCCCTGTAATCTTCTGACCAGTTGTTTGGCCCCCTTACTATCTGTGGGTTGAGAGGTCAGAAATTGCTACTGCTGCCACTAATTCAGTTGCCCCCCCCAAGGCTTACTGCTATTTTGTTGGGGTGCCATGGCCTGCATTGGACTTCACTCTCACTCTGATGCAACAGACCTATCCTGTTGATATTTTAAGTTATCTTGGACTGGAAAAATTGTCCCACCCTCTTCTTTTTTGGGTTTTACTGGTCCAGAGTTTATTCTGAGTCATTAAAGTTTTATTGAGGAGCTTTGGGGATACCTCAGGTGAACTCCTGCCTTTATTCCACCAACTTGGCTCTGCCTTAATGACCTTTTTAGTGACTGATGTGAATCTAGGATGCCAGATTTGCAAAGGATACAGAAGCCTTCAAGCCAGCTAATAGTGAACGTCTAGTGATGGAAAGAAGATACCCTCCATGGGCCCATAACTTTAAAACTGAGGGACATTTGCCGTCAGGGTTCTAGAGCCCTTGTTTTATATGGACAAAGTTGCTCTCTCTGGTGATCTATTGTTATGTAGATGATATAATAAACACACTTTTCCTGTTTCCCATCCACCTGGCAGTTGACACAGGAAGAATGTTACCCATTCATAGTTCTAGTGAGCTATATTATATGTCTGGAAAGACAGTGATAGGACCTTGAAATATTTGTAGAAAAACTTTAATCTCTCCCTTCTAGATGACATATTATGTAATGGCCCAAAATTGTTCTGAGTAACTTAATAGTCAACTAAAGCCAAGTACCAACAAAATGAAATAGATCATTGAAAGGGAAATAATTAAATCTAAATAGAGTGGCTTGAATGCTTAGCCCAGATAAATATTTGTTTGGTGGTTGTTAAGTAAAGAATTTTCATCCATTTCCCAACTTAGTTGCTGGAACTAAGGCTTCTTGCTAGGGAACCCTGCTAATCAAGAATCAAGGCGTTGGCCTTGGCCTGGAAAGAGAAGCAATAATTTAAGGGGAGAATCTGTTGGAATTATAGATAACTGTGGTCTTGATCTGTAAGTGGCAGTTACTTATGTAGAAGATGCTTTAATAAAGGCACCAGGAGACATGATCTGCTCTCCTAGGCTAGAGACTGCCAAAAGTATGCTTTTCCTTTTGGAGCCTACACACTTAAAAGGCGAAATACCACACTTCAAAGACTGGAGTTGGTGACTATAAAGCCATGCACAAGCAGCTTACCTGAGGATTGCTGCTGTGAATAGCTTTAAAGTTATGATCACTTAATATAGTGAACTCTCTATTTATTCAGAAGTAAACTAAAGCAAAACATTCACAGAAGCCAAAGTACAACCTTCACAATGATATAACATAACAACTTATCACTAAACTGGCCACATTGTTTTAAACAAAAAAAGGTGTCATTCAGTATGTCTTCAACTCAGTCATCCTTAAGGAGCAATCCTCCTTAAGGGATACAAAGTACAAAGGTCTCCCACCCTCACCTGTAGGTCACATTGCCTTAATCTTGTCAGTCAGAAAGTCTTCTTTCTTCTTGATTGGAGACTAGCTTCCAGTCATCCTTAACTCAATCATCCTTTAGGGGTACAAAGTACAAAATACCCCCACCCCTAGGTCACAGTAAATCATGATCTTGTCAGCCAACACTAAGTACCCAAGGAAAGGTCCTTTCATCTTGGTTCTAGGCTGGCTCCCAAATTCCATGGTCCCAGCTCTTGCCTGAATTCCCCCAACTATCACCAGGATTCATAGGTAGGCAGTTCTCAGCTTCTGGTCCAGCTCTGTTCCAGTTCCTCATCTAGTTCCTGTTCCATATTGAAGCTAACAGTGACCATTTCACCTCAAGCCCTTCACAGTTTCTGTTTCTGGGAAGACAAAGCTTAACAGAGCCACAACAACATTCATGCACATTGCTGGCACCATCATCAATTCACTTTCTGCCTATGAAATCAGCACAGACCCACAAACACGGTCTGAGAAATCAACACAAATCATCAGTATAATCCCAGGACCTCTGAAAACATTAGTAAAACCCTCCGTTAGGACTTCTGAACCAGCAGCAAGGTACCAGGGCTTCTGTAGCAACAGCAACGTCCTCTATCAGCAGACACTTCTGACAAAGTAACACAAACAACAGACAGAAGGTTTGTGTCTGACAAAGTAACAAACACAAATCAACACAGAACAGAGAACCACAAGTGATCTCCTTCTCAGTTCTGCTCTGTCCCAGCTTGTGCTCCTGCTTTTAGATCATCAATTCCTTCCTGTTCCACCCCTTCCTGTTGCATTAGCAAGTTCCTCACACCTCCATATCATAGGTGGGGCTCAAAAACAATTGAAGAACTGAAATAAGATGCTAAATAATTGAAGAACTGAAACAAGGTACTAAATATTTCTTTGCTTACTACTATAGTGACCGTGAAGATGGTGGAATCATCACTGCCTTGAGTATTACAAAAGTGGAAACCCATCAAAGGAGAAATTCTCATTCTTATTTTAGCAAAAAGTAGCATATAAAGATCACAAACAGACTAAAGGAAATTGATTTCATTAAATTCTTAAAGGAAAGAGGAGCCTGTGCAAGTGTTTTGTCCTAGAAAGGAACAAGTGAAATAACTTTTTTTTTAATGTTTAGGAATTGAAGTGAAATTCAGTACATAGCCTTTGGACCTATGTGACCTGAGACAAATCAGCATCATCCTGTGACTTGTCACCTTCTCTTCTCCCAGTCTTCAACCCAATACTCTCAGCAGTGGCTTGAATCCTTTCTTCCCAGGAAAAGATGAGCTTCCATGGGAAATCAAAGTTTTTTGTATTTAAACTCTTAAAAAAATCATCCCCTTAAAAATTTTCCCCAAAACTCACACAAAGGAAAATGAAAAGACAAAGAATAATGGAACTAATAATTTTATTACCCATTTTTTTCTTCCTGGAAGAATTCCTAGAAGCCTCTTACATCCCTATTTTCATACCCCTGTTGTTTTTTCTGCCTGATTCCTAAGATGTTATTTCTGTGTAAGAAACATGGTACCCAATAAAGCTAAGAGCTTTGTCTTTATTGTTTAAGTTCCTTTTTAATGTATCTTGTTCTAAGAAAAGAAAAAAAAGCCCTTGTATATTTTCCTGAGGAGTTGGGGAAGAAAGGTTGGGAAAGAATATCTACAAATACCACTTAGCTGTGTAGACCTTTGATGAGTAACTTTGCCTTTCTGGACATCAGTAGTCTCATCAATACAATGAGGATTAAACTAGATGGTTTTTAGGTTTCCTTCCTGCTCTAAATCTAAGATTCTTTGACTGTGGCGATAAAAAAAATTCATTTTCCTCCCTTAACAGATACCATAAAATTGTATCAGCATAAATATCACATGTAGTTTAATTCACTTTCACATTCACAGTTACCATTCTTTATCTCACCAAAGGATTGGCTAGTAAATAATGGGTTGGTTTGGTTTTTTTTTAGCTTTTGAGATGCATTAAGACTGTTAATGCATACTAGAGGAAGTAATACTCAGTATTTTGTAACAAAGGAGAATTTTCTGTAGAATTAAAACTTTTTATTATGAGTAATTCTTACTATCTTTTATTTCAGTGCAATGAAACCTCATTCTTTTTCGAAGCCCCAAGTAAAAGTACTTGCAAACATCTCTGGAAGGGTTGTGTTGAGCATCACACATTCTTTAGGTAAAGTATAAAAGTTTTATTCATCGTGATGATCTAATCAAAGGAACATTTTCAAGAAAATATCCTAATTTCAAAGAAGGTTCATAATTATTTCTCAAAATCTTTAGTCACCTCCATGCTGTCTTTGAAGTGTACATATATAGAAGCATAAAATGCACATACAAGCATACAGATGTATATAAAAACCTAATCATATGCATTTATATGTTGGAGAAATGGTCAATAATATCATAATCTAAATGATATACTATCATAACCTAAAACTTTCATAACTGTTAATATTTAACCATGTCCATTATCATCTGGGAACACTTTTATGGAACAAATGTTTTAAAGAATAATTAGCAGGCCCTCATAATCTGAATTAGGAATATGATATAGTACATTACTAGTAATTTAAAAGAATTAAGACTACAGGGTTGGCTAGGTGGCACAGTGAATAGAGTACCGTCCCTGGAGTCAGGAGGACCTGAGTTCATATGTGGCCTCAGACACTTAACACAAAACTAGCCATGTGACCTTGGGCAAGTTACTTAACCCCAATTACCCTACTTTCCCCCCCTAAAAGCAAAAAAAAAAAGAAAGAAATAGACTAAAAAGCTCAGATAATAACAAAATTGTTGAGGGCACACTCCAGTGTGAGCTTTGTGTTCCATTTTGTAAACAAATAAAAATTGACTATACATTGTAAAATACAAATGTGTCTAACTGCTATTGGTGAAAGATCAAGAAATTTTGAGAAAGTCAACTGATTCCAGGAGAATCTTAAAACAGATTAAATATTCTTTAAAAACTTATGTATTCATGTTATATTTACCTATGCATCTCAAGCTGAGAAAACAGAGCTATTCATCTAACCATTCTAATAAAGTACAATCCTACAAATATCTTGATAAAATGATATAAAAATGCATGTATTTGTATAGCATTATTTTGCCTTTTCTTTTTCAAAATCACTTAGAATACCAGAGAATGAATCAAATTCTTTGTCAAGAAAACTCAGCAAGTTTGGTTCCATGAGTTATAAACACCGATACAGGTAAATGTTTGATACATATGTGCATATATATTACATAGACAGTAATGTATATCAAATGTATGTATTTATGTGCATAAATACATGTGTTTATGTCAGTTTCTATATGTGGATCTATACTTGCATAATCAAGAACTAATTGATATATGATTTGTGTTTGATACTATATGGTTTTCACATGTATCTATTTGTAGATGTGCAGAATACTTTTATCTGTCTCTATATAAATTAATGTAGAGTAGCCCCAAGTAACTCCAGATAACTAATAAATAGATGGTTTGCTTTCTGGAATTCTGACTTCCCAGGCTTGGAGTTCCATATTCTGACAAAGTCATTGATACTTCCAGGATTTAAATTTGAAGATAAATATTAAAATGCATACACATATATTGATAGAATGTTTCTTCTTAAGATTTCTAAGGACAGCTCCTAGATTTTGCCTTGGTAAATCCACAGGGTCATGAGGGGCAGCTAAGTGGCGCAGTGAGTAAAGTGCCGGCTCTGGAGTCAGGAGGACCAAGTTCTGGCCTCAGACAATTAACCCCCACACAAGAAAAAACTAGCCGTGTAAATTTGGACAAGTTACTTAACCCCAATTGCCCTCCAAAAAGGCAAAAAAAAAAATCCACAGGGTCAAAATCTCTTCCTAGAATCAGGAGTTATTAACCTATTATTATATCGAGGAACTTGTTGAGGACCCCAGATCCATTCTTATAATTATGTTTTTAAATGCGTAAAATAAAACACAAAGGATTAAAAAGGAAACCACTTACTACAGTCATCAGAATATTTTTTAAAAATAAGTTTATAGGGACTTCCAAGAGCCAAGATGGCAGAGTAAGCAAGAAATTGCCTGAACTCTCCCATATTCACCTCAAAATAACTATAAAATAATGCCTCAAAACAAATTCTGTAATATCAGAAACAACAAAAAGATGGGGTGAAACAATTTTCTAGCCCAAGACAAATTGGAAGGCCTGTAGGAAAAGTCTGACTAACTAAGGTAAAAGGGGATAATAGTCCAGGGCAGGCAGTGTCATGGCAAACCAGCAGTAGCCCCTGTTTCAGCAAGCCAGCACGAGGCTCTGGGCCTTGTTGCCCTGTTGCAGCAGCAGGCTAGCAGCTAGGACTCTCCCCCTCTCCTTCCCATGGCCCTGGAACAGCACCAGTCCCCCTCACAGAGCTCAACATAATACCAAACAAGCAGTCAGGACCCTGCATCCTCAGTACAACACCAGGAAAGCAGCCAGGGCCTGCAGTCACCAGCACAAAAGCTTGGGAGTGTGTCCCTTCCACCACAGGAGCAGAGCTCAACTTTAAAAGTAACAAAAGAAACTAGAAAAAGATAAATCAAAACAAAAACAAAAGAAAAAAAGAATCTGATTATACAAAGTTATAGTGACAGGGAAGGTCAAGACACAAACTCAAAGGGCAACAATGTCAAAACATGTACATGCAAAGCTTCAAAGAAAAATGAAAATTAGTTTCAGGGCCAAAAGGAACTCCTAAAAACTCAAAAAGGAGTTTGAAAATCGTAAGAGAAGTAAAATTATAAAAAGAAATGAGTGTTGCAAGAGGATTACAAAAAAAAAATGAGCAAACAGCTCAATAAAGGAAGCATAATAAATGAGAAAAAGTACACAAAAAATTACTAAAGAAAACAACTCTCTAAGAAGTAGAATTGGCAAACATGAAGAATCAAACAAAATTAAAATAATGAAAAAAATAGAAGAAAATGTGAAATATCTCATTGGAAAAACAACTGATCTGGCAAATAGATCAAGGAGAGATCATTTAAGAATCACTGGATTACCTAAAAGCCATGATCTAAAAAAGGACCTAGACAGCATCTTTCAAGAAATTATCAAAGAAAACTGTCTTGAGATTAAGTGAGTTACAGGAGGAAATAATAAAACCATACTAGTGGGGAACTTCAACTTTCCCCTCTCAGAACTAGATAAATTTAAGCATAAAGTAAGTAAGAAAGAAGTTAAGGAGGTGAATAAAGTACTAGAAAAGTTATATATGATAGACCTCTGGATAAAACTGAATGGGGAAAGAAAGGAATATAGCTTTTTCTCAGTGGTACATGGAACCTACACAAAAACTGACTATGTATTAGGGCATAAATGTAGAAAGGTAGAAATATTAAATGAATCCTTTTTTAGATAATAATTCAATAAAAATTACATTCAGCAAAGGGCAGTGGAACAATAGATTAAGAATTAAGGGGAGGGGCAGCTAGGTGGCCCAGTGAATAGAGCACCAGTCCTGGAGTCAGGGGGACCTGAGTTCAGATCTGGCCTTACTAGCTCTGTGACCTTGGGCAAGTCACTTAATCCCAATTGCTTTGCCTTCCCCCCTCAAAAAAAAAAAGAATTAATGGAAACTAAATTTTTAGTCCTAAAGAATAAGCAGATCAAAGAACAAATCATAGAATTGATAATTTCATTTCATTAAAGAGAATGATGACAATAAGACAACATACCAGAATTTATGGGATGCAACCAAAACAGTGCTTAGGGGAAAATTTATTTCTCTAAACTCTTATATCAATAAAATAGAAATAGAGTAGATCAATGAATTGGTTGTGCAACTAATAAAACTAGAAAAAGAACAAATAAGAAATCTCCAATTAAGCACCACATTGAAAATACTGAAAACCAAAAGCAAAATAAATAAAAATTGAAAGTAAGAAAACTATTGAGCTAATAAATAAAACTAGTAGCTGATTTTATGGGGAAAGAACCACTGAAATAGATATTGATGAGATGGATAAACTATTGGTTAATTTGATTTTTTTTAAAGAAAGAAAATGAAATTTCCTGTATCAAAAATGAAAAGAGTAAATTCACTATCAATAAAGAGGAAATTAAAGCAATTATTAGAAAATATTTTATCTAATTATATGATAATAAATCTGACAATCTAAGTAAAATATATGAATATGTACAGAACTATAAATTGCACAGATTAGCAGAAAAGATAATAATACCCAGATAACCCCATCTTAGAAAAGTAAATTTAACAAGCCATCACTAGACTCACAAAGAAAAGCTCCCTGGGCCAGCTGGGTTCACAAATAAATTTTACCAAACATTTAAAGAACAATTAATTCCAGTACTATATAAACTATTTGGAAAAACAGGTCAATAAAGAATCCTACCAAATTCCTTTTATGATACCAATATAGTACTGACAGTAAAATGAGGAAGAGCCAAAACAGAGAAAGAAAACTATAGACCAATTTCCCCTGATGAATATAAATGCAAAAAAATAAATAAATAAAATATTAGCAAGGAGATTATAGCAATATATCTTGAGGAGCAGGTAGGATTTATACCAGGAAGGCAAGGCTGGTTCAGTGTTAGGAAAACTATCAGCATAATTGACCAATCAATAACAAAAACAACAGAAATAATTTGATTATCTCATTAGATGCAAGAAAAGCTTTTGACAAAATACAGCACCCATTCCTATTAAAAACACTAGAAAGCACAAGAGTAAATGGAACTTACCTTAAACTGATAAGTAGTATCCATCTAAAACAATCAGCAAGCATTATCCAATTGATAGGGGTAAGCTAAAAGCCTTCACAATAAGATCAGCAGTGAAGCAAGGATGCCCATTACAAGCCCCATTATTCAATATTTTACTAGAAACGTTAGCTATAGGGGCGGCCAGGTGGCTCAGCGAGTAAGAGCACCAGCTCCAGTGTCGGGATGACCTGGAGATCAAATCCGGCCTCGGATACTTAGCACCACACCCGGAAGTAACTGGCCGTGTAACCTTGAGCAAGTTACTTAACCCTGATTGCTTTAAAAAAAAAAAAAAGAAATGTTAGCTATAGCAATAAAAGAAAAAGAAATTGAAAGAATTAGAATAGGCAATGAAGAAACAAAACTCACTCTTTGAAGATGATATGATGGTATACTTAAAGTATCCTAAAGAATCAATTTTAAAACTACTTGAAATAATTAACTTTAGCAGAGTTGCAGGATATAAAATAAAACTATATAAATTATCAGCATTTCTATATATGTTACCAACAAAATCCAGCAGCAAGAGTTAGAAAGAGAAATTCCATTTAAAATAATTGTAGACAATATAAAACACTTGAGGATCTACCTGCCAAGACAAACCCAGGAACTATGTGAACACAATTACAAAACACTTTTTTTCACACAATTTTTACCGGAAGTATCTCTGAAAAAGGTCTCATTTTTCAAACATACAACTGACTTAAATTTATGAGAATACAAGCCATTCCCCAATTAATAAATGGTCAAAGGATATGAACAAGCAGTTTTCAGATGAAGAAATTAAAGCTATCTATAGTCATATGGGGAAAAAAATGCTCTAAATCACTATTGAGTAGAGAAATGCAAATTAAAATAACTCTGAGATACCACCTCATACCTTTTAGATTGGCTAATATGAGGGGCGGCCAGGTGGCTCAGCGAATAAGAGCACCGGCTCCAGTGTTGGGATGACCTGGAGATCGAATCTCAGGCTCAGTCACTCAGCACCACACCCAGAAATAACTGGCCGTGTAACCTTGAGCAAGTTACTTAACCCCGATTGCTTAAAAAAAAAAAAATAGAATAGATTGGCTAATATGAGAGAAAAGGAAAATGATAAATATTGGTGAGGACGTGGGAAAATCGGGATACTAGCATACTGTTGGTGGAGTTGTGAACTGATCCAACCATTCTGCAGAGCAATTTGGAACTATGCCCGAAAGGCTATAAAACTGTCCAGATGTATTATCCAGCAATACCAATACTAAGTCTGTGTCCCAAAGAGATCATAAAAAAGATAAAAGGGCCTACATATACAAAAAGCTTTTGCTGTGGTGGCCAAGAACTGGAAATGGAGGGGATGTCCATCAATTGGGAAATGGTTAAACAAGTTGTGGTATGTGAACGTAATGGAATACTATCGTGTTATAAGAAATGATGAACAGGCAGATTTCAGAAAAATCTGCAAAGACTTAAATGAAATGATACCAAATGAAGTGAGCAGAACCAGGAGAACATTGTACATAGTTCAGCAACATTGTGTGCTGATCACCTATGAATGATTTAGTTCTTAGCAATACAATGATCCAAGACAATTCCAAAGGACTCATGATGGAAAATGCTATCCACATTCAAAGAAAGAACTGATAGAATATGAATGCAGATCAAAGCATACTGTTTTCACTTTCTTTATTTCTTTCTTGCACTTTTTTTCTTGTAGTTTTTCTTGATTCATGGTTTTCTTCTGGTCTGTTTCTTCTTTCATGAATATGACTAATACGGAAATATGTGTTACATGATTGCACATATATAACCTATATGAAATTGCTTACTGTATTAGGGAGGGATCTGGTGAGAGAAGGAGGGAGAAAATTTGGAACTCAAAATTTCTTTAATAATGTAAAGAAGGTCTTTACATGTGATTAGAAAAAAATAAAATAATATTTTAAAACAATAAGTTCGTGGACTTCTCTTTGTAGTATAAACACATAATCCAAAAGTCATGCCCAGTTAATATAACTTGTTCCTAAATCCAATGAAAGGCTTCTATAGAAATGCCATTAAAACCAAATAACTATCCTCCTCTAAGCTTTACCCATTTAACCTTTAACCATCATTTCCTTTAAAGCCAAAAAAAAAGATTGAGTGGAAACAAAAAAAATTCTTAATATTCAAAAAATACTGTAGAGAACTATCACCTAGGGTTCTTCTTCCCAATAGTTAATATTTCTTCTACGTTATTTTTTCCTTCCTTTTCCCTTTCACCTGGTTCAGAAGAATAAAGGGTAATTTAAAAATAGTAGTAACAATACATAAAATAATAACAGAGATAGAAGTTAAATCTTAACTTGCCCAAGGTTTTAAAGAGCCAACAAGTATCTGTATCTGGATTTGAGGGTGGTGCAGTAGATAGGGTGCTGGACCTGGAGTCAGGAGGAGCTAAGTTCTAATTTGATTCCATACATAATTGTTGTACAGCCCTGAGTAAGTTACTTAGCCACTGTCTGCCTGAGTTTCCTCATCTTTAAAATGGGAATTATAATAATAGACCCTCCTTTTGAGAGCTATTGTAAGGATTAAATAATAGAATATTTGTAAAGCACTTGGTAAACTTTAAAACACCAAATAAATGCTACCTGTTAGCATGGTGAGTGTTTTTGGAACTTTGGCGAAGAGTATTTTGATTACTTGACAAAATTATATGAGAAGATTAATTTCATCTGCTACTCTTACTCTTCACTAAAGGGAGCATTCCAAGTAGGTTCCAGAACCACTTCTTTTGCTCTCCCTAGGCTCAATGCCAAGCCCAGATGAGGTTGGCATAAGGCCAGATAAAGAGCCAAAACAAAAGCACAGTGAATAAAACAGTTGGGAATGCTTTGCAACTTGCCATGTAAGTGAAAACAAAAATGAGTTAAAAGTCTTACAGAGGAAACATCAGATAGACTTTTTTTTTTGAGCTATAGAACTGGAATTAAAACTCCACCTCTCCTGAAATAAAATCCTTGCTCAGTGACACCTTCTAACATTTAATTAACCTCTCTGCCTGCCAGAAGCCCTTCATTGCACCAAATGTAAATCCTTCCAGAATTTAAGTCTGCTTCTTGTCCTTCCTAGTGGAGTTGTCACTTCCATGTAGTTTCATGTAAGCATCTAAGTACAGTTAAGTCAGCCTTCACCCCTCTGTTCTTCAAACATCACAGATGTTTTGAGTGTAGCTTTGCTTTAATTTTTTTTTACATTTTGTTCGTACTCATTAAAATGTTGCATTTTTTTAAAATGGCAGGACAGCCTTACAAATGAGCCGGGATCTTTCTGTTCCTCTCCCCCGGCCCAATCAGAAAGTGGAAAGAAGTCGAAGCAAGACATACCCTAAGAGAACAGCACAGACACAGCCATCAGGTGAGTCTTGAGTGCCCAAAGGCACTTGGTATACCATAGTGCTGACACTTAGGTAACTGTTCTCAATGATATTCTAGTTGTAAATTCATAATTATCATATTGTTGTTAGTCTCGGAGCATTTCTTACATGACTGCTTTCTTCTCTTTGCTCATTCTCTCCCCTCTTTTTTATGACTGTGCTTTCATGATTGAAGTGGCTGAGAGAAAATCCACTTAGTAGGTTACGTCCAGGAGTTTATGTCAACCAATGACAACAATTAAAGCAAACTAAAACTACAAAAAAGCAACATTATTTTGCTAAGTCCAAGTTAAAAAAGCAGAATGGGTGGGGCGGCCAGGGGGCTCATCAAGTAAGAGCACTGGCCCCAGTGTCAGGATGACCTGGGGGATCGAATCCGGGCTCAGATAGTTAGCACCACACCGAGAAGTAACTGGCCGTGTAGCCTTGAGCAAGTTACCCCCAATTGCTTAAAAAAAAAAAATTAAAAAAAAAAAAGCAGAATGGAAAACTACCTATTCAATCTCTTTGAACCTGAAACTGAATCAGTAAAAGGTAATGAGATTAATTTTGATGTGAGATCTTACTACTTTACAGTGATATTTAGGGGTGTGCTACAGCCAGGTTGAACTGGCTCTGAAGAACAAATTGTTAAATATTCATTGTGCGCATTTAAACTTCAGAAGTCCAAAATGTTACAAATGAGGGCTTCATTTGTCATTCTGTTGATTGTCTAGAATTGAAAAAAGTATCCTTGGCCATGCTTCATACTTTCTTAAACTACTGAACAAGAACAAAGCTGGATTAGCAAAACATTCTGTGAAACTATGTTTATACTATTTCTTAACATGAACAAATGTCAAGAAGTCAAGATTCTTCAACCTGTTGGACTATGCCTTTCTTAGAAAGATATATGCCGTCCAGAAATTTTCTGATATCCTTGGGGTTTTTTTTTTTGTTCTTTTGTTTTTGCTTTTATCATTTCTTTCAAGAATTTACCTATCTTTTGGGACTTGAGAAGCAGCACAATCAATACTCGGTCTTGTGCGTATTCTTCAGATGTATTTTTCCTCAAGTTTCTGATTTCAACAAGTGAGGTATTCTCTTAAATAACAACTTTAGTCACTTATGTGGATTAGGACGTGAGCATAGACAACCCTCATCTCGTACTGAAAACTCAGAGTGACCTTGGGTCTTGTTTCACATGCATAACCATAGACTGTGAAAACTATTGCAAATTCTTTTCTGATTTTCCCATCACTTGTCAACCTGGAGCTTGTTTCTCTTCTTTTCAAGGAGTCTGAGCTCAGCATTGTGATATGGTTGAAATACCTTCACAGGATTCCTCTGGGGCCCTTCATATTAACAGTCCTGCCTCAGAGAGATGTCAGCAGTCTGGTTGCTTAGAAAGGTCTTCCTTCATTCTCATCATGGATGGGCCAAAGAGCAAATTAAGACTATTAAGAGTATTTTACATAAAAATTTAAATAGACAACTTTCTCTTAAGAAAACACTACAAAAAAAGGCTTCTTGTGCTGATTTCTACTATGGAAGTTTGAGCAAATTTTTATCACCTGCCTTACAAAGATGCTTCCAAGGAGACCAACATGGAGCTACAGACAAATTCCCAAAGTTCCTTCAGTTTCTTTTAAAAAAAAATATTTTCCCTATTTCTGGTTTTTGCATCCATTTATTTTCTCATTGGAGGACCACATCAATGCTATGACATAGAGAGAAGAAGGTTAAATGACTTGCGGCAAAGTGTCAGAAGCAGGATTTTCCCGATTCCGGTTCTTTCTCCAGCATACATACCACACTGTCTCCCCACTTCAGTTCTTTATGAATGACTTCTGTCAATTCACATTGCCTCACAAATACAGGCCTTGTGTCTCACTTCCCCATCCCCACTCTTGCTAGGAGAAATCACTAAGGGCCTAGGATTATCTGATATTGTAGTTCTTGAACACCATCTAGTGTTCTTTTCCCCAATGTCAATTGACTAGTTACCATTTACTGAATATCAATTAACCCCTTAACATCAGTCAGCTTTTATTTAGAGTATTTAGTGAGAAAGTATGCAAAGGACCAAAGTAAAACAAAATTCCATACTGGAAACATATCTCCACACACTTTAGCTCCTGGGAAGAGTGAACTTAGACTGAAACTGCTTGCTACAAAACATTCCCTTTGAACAAATATATTTCAGGACTTTGCTTACCCAGTGTTTTAAGTGGGGGGTGATTTTACTAGGTTGGTTTTGCTGGTTCTTAGTAGGTCTTTAAGTCTCAGAGTTTGTTTCATGCCAGACTCAGTTGCGACTTCTACGAGCTCCCATTGCAGAGGGGACCTTTCATGGGCTTCCCATTTTCAAAGCTCACAAGGTTGTAATTTGACCCATTTCATCTCTAATACAACTAAGATAGGAAAGAATAGATAAAACAAACAGCAACAAAATATGTTCACACCTACATGGGAGGCAGATGGTGAAATCTGATGCTGCTACTTCTTCCCTCAGCCCACAGCTTTTCTTCATTTGAAAGGGAGGAGGGGAGAGAAGGGGGGGAAAGTTTATTTTCTAATTTTGTTTTATATTTGAAGGGAATAGCAACTTGTGCATAATCGATTTGTTGTTTCATGTATGATCATCTTATTATTGTACTATGTTATGGAAATGCTTGTTTTGTTCTGTATATTAAAAATAAAATTTTTGAAAACCTTGCTATAAAAAAATTAGAACTTTTGGGGGAATAGAGTTTTCATGAGCAAAGCTTACCTCCATGTTTTCAAGCTTTAAACTTTTCACCATGGAAAATTAGATAAAGACTTGCTATAGATTTGAATCCAATAATACTATGTTTATTTGTCATTTTACCATTATTGAAACTTTTAAATAAGAAACCTAGCTACCAAAAAATATCACCTACCTCAAGCAAAATCTTATTCTTTTTAAAGAATGTTTTCAGTGGTAGAAAGTTGCTGAGGCACTCTGAATGTTGCTGTTATATAGTCTGATGAAATCACTTTCCTTCTAAAATTTTAAAGTGTTAGTCTTTTTTTAAAAAGCAGAAGGAACTGGGTGGTCTTTGCTATAATTACATTGAACTGGGCATTATTATTTCCATTTTAGAGATAAGGAAACCTGAGATTAAAAGACATTAAGTTATTTAATCCAAAGTAGCACAGCTTATAAATGGTATAGCTGAGAAAAGAATTAGGTTTTCTGATACAATTCATTGTTCATTCTACATCACAGTGTCTCTAGTATAACTACAAAAATAATCTATTTTAGGTGAGAGACAAAAAGGTAAAAATGGGCCAAAGCCATCCACAAAAGGTAAAAGCTAATTATCAGATCTGGGAAACCAAGGGATCAAGTCCCAAGTTTCCATTGGGAGTAGAGATGTCTAGAAAGTACCTGGGAAGAATCACTGAGGCCAGGGCTCCACCAAGATGAGGAGAAAATTCACCTATCATTACTACATAATTTTTTCCTTGTTAAAACTTAAGTGATAGTAGTATAGAAGGTAAATTAAATTTTTTATTATCTTCTCTTCTTAATTATATTACTTATCATGTAGTATTGTACCTAATGTTGCTTCTCAAACATTTGATCTCAGGACCCCTGTACATTCTTTAAAAATGTGGATTGTTCCTACACCTGAAGAGTTTTGTTTACATGGGTTAAATCAATATTTACAATATTAGAAAATATAAAATCTTATTATGAAAATAACTCAGATCTTATAAACCCCAAGTTTTTTGTACCATCACAGGTTCCTGGACCGCATTTTGAGAACCTGTTATAAAAGATGCTTCCTCTAAGTTTAAAAATACTGAACAGAGTGAGTGCATTCCTTACTCTCCACCCTAATTCTGTTAGTTGAAAAACCTTTATCTCAACCTCTCAATCACATATATCAAAAACTAGATTGAGCAAGTATATTTAACATTTCTATTTAAAAGCTTTAGAGCTCAAGCCTGAGCACCCTGTTTAAGGAAGCACATTCCTGAGTGAAAGCTCACCACCAACAGTTCCGGTCTCTCTACCTACTGTTGTTCAAACTCTGGGCAAACAGCCAAGACATTCCAGCAAAACCTAAGTGCTGGGACAGACCTGAGAGTAAGGAAGAAGAGAAAATGGAAAGGAAATAAGAGTCTAATGAAAAAAAGAACACTGGGTTTGAAACCAGGAGATGCTATTATAAGTCTGAGGATCTAGGTTCAAATCCTGACCTTAATCCCTGTTTGGCCTTGAGCAAGTAATTGCAGTTGTTGAACTAAATGATCTCTAGGGTCTCTTTGAGCTCTATGACTCTAATAAAAATAATCAGAAATCAGAATATCATCCATAAAGATTAATGAAGTAGGGGCAGCTAGGTGGCACAGTGATTAGAGCACCAGCCCTGGAGTCAGGAGGACCTGAGTTCAAATATGACCTCAGACACTTAACACTTACTAGCCATGTGACCTTGGGCAAGTCACTTAACCCCAATTGCCCTACCCTCCCCCCTCCAAAAATAATAATAATAAAAAAGATTAATGATGTGGCAAATAATTGCAAGAGACAAAATTTTGGGGGCGAATTATAATCAATTTTATTAATCACAGCCAGCATATGACTGACAAAAAGGGCTTCTTATCCTCTCATTAGTCAAAGAGCAAGCATGGTCACTTTTTCAGGTTTATATGCCTTTGGACAAGAGACATTTAACAAGAGGTGAACTTTACAAAAAGAAGTGAACTTACTCCAATGAGGGGCTGAGAGTGACGTGTCACTTTTGGACAGAGAGACTATCCATATACCCAGATCACCCCCAACCTGCAGAAGGATCTATTTCTACCTCAGCTTGATTGAGTGGAATTCACCTTAGACTAGAGATTCCAGAGATTCCTAGTAAGGTTGAGTGGGGTCAGATAAAGGAGAAGGCTAGCTCCACCTTCAGAGACTGAGGTCTTGAAATGAGGGTAAAAGAAAAAGGGGGAACTCTGAATCTCCCCCAAAGCATTGGTTATTAATAATCATTTCCCTCAATGGTTTTCATTGTCTCAACCAGACACTTCTGCAGACTGAAGCCTTTACTTATATTAGCTAAAATATTACTACATCCATTTCAGCTTTGTGTTTTTATTTTCCTCCTCTTTTACGTTTGTTGTAGTCATGGATCATTTTCCTGGTAATGCTTACTTCACTTTGAATAAGTTGATATGTCTTCTAATGTTTCTACATGTTTATTTCTTTTATCATACTGGGTTCATTACAATCATTTTTAGTCATTGCTGATAAAATTTCTACCTACTTAAATTTATACGCTCAATGTTTTGGTATATATGAGACCATTTCCTTTCCTTAATGTCCTTTATTTATGATCTTATAAAAGGGATTTTTCAGATAAAGGGTGCAGTCACTTTCTTTATACTGTTCTAAATAGATTTTCAAAATGGTTGAAGATTTAATTGCTCCACTAGAAGTTTGTTCCAGTGCCTTCGATCTCTAGCCTTTGCAACAGATCCTTAATAGAAATAGTTATGATTTCCCCCCTGTAGCAGCAAGCACGTCCCCAGGGTGGCTACTCACACAGGTTCTTGGATCTGCTTTGTTAAAGGAAAGCAACTCAAAATGGGTTAACAAGCTTACTTTAATCAGTCAGACATATATCGTTTACCTTGTTCAGGAGAAAAGGTCAGCACCCCGAACTTCAAAGTATACAGGCAGAATTATCAAGACAGAAACAGATCAAGTAGACAGATTTCCAAACTGTCCAACCATTACATCCATACCCAGTCAACATCTGGGTTTCCACATCTGGGTTTTTCAAAGCTGGGGGGGCCCTGGACAACGGCTTCCCAGAATACAGATCAAATCACAGAACACTTCTCAAAGTGAGCCCCCAAAACAAAGCTACACATCAGGGCTTATATAGCCTTCTCCTGGCTCAGAGAATGTAACAACCTTATTGACCCACTGGCCAATCAAAAAGTATTTACTGAAAAACAAGCCTCCCACCCCATGTTTCAGGTGCACTTTAGCCTAGGGGCAGGGAAGAGCTTCCAAATCTGCATTCCCATTACATCCCCACACTCCATTACTTCCTACCATAAGTCATTTCCTTATTCTTGTGCAACCGAGTTTCCTAGTGTTTTTCAACTTTATGCCATCAAGATCATACATACTGTCTTTTGCACCACTTCTATACCTTATTTCTGTTGAGAATTCTCCAATCAGTTATCCAATTCTTTTGTTTTGTTTGGTTTGGAGGGCAGTTGGGGTTAAGTGACTTGCCCAAGGTTACATGGCTAGTTAGTGTTAAGTATCTGAGGCCATATTTGAACTCAGGTCCTCCTGACTCCAGGGCGGGTGCTCAATTTACAGTTACCCAATTCTTAATTTTTTTACTGTAACCTTCAATATTTAGGTAGCATATTTGCATATTCATCCTTCAACTTATTGTGATAAAAGATGAAAGTGTAAGACAAATTATATTCAAGGGATTCCAGTGACAGGGTCCTGGAATTCTTCAGTCAACATCAGGTTAGAGGTAATACTTTGAGGCAGTGCTTTTTGGCTACCTGAGAAGATGACTTTACCACCTGCCTATCCATCAAATAGCTATTATTTTAAAAATCTCAAATTCCGATAATTTTTAAATTTTTCGTTAATAGAAAGTGTGACATTTTTACAATATGAATATCTGCCATGTATTTCAAATAGAAATAAATTTTCTCTTAGGAAATGATGAAAAACACAATTGATATTTATTCATTGTAAATTTAATTGGGCACAAATTATATTCTTGCTTCCATAAGGACAATTTCCTACTATTTATATCATTTAATACCTCTTCTTTTGAGGTTCATACAATCCAGTCCACATCTGTCATCTAATCAATATCCTAGAGGCTGCTGTCTAGATATCCCTGTGGTTCACTTCCCTTTAACCATGAATTCAACCAAAGGCTCACAATCTTCCTCTACTCCAAAACTCCCACCCTCATAATACAGGATTTCTATGTGTATTTTGATACTCCATCAAACACCCCAAGCACCTATTTTTTCCATGTCCCCATTTCCTATGACCAAAGACCTCAACCGTTTGCCATCAACTGCAAATGTATCAACTCTATCTTTAGGAATTCTGAAATTCTCTTTTCAGATAAGCTTTCCACCTCTCCCTCTCTTCTGAAATGAAACACTGCATTTGGTGAATGACACAGTACCATAGATCATCACCCACGCGCTGGACAAAGTCTTTCCTAAGCTTGGAAGCTTGGTAAACCAGTTTAACTCTGTATTGTCCTTTTCTAGAATTCCTGCTTCTTAATCATATCTCCAATTGTGTCATTTTTTGCCATCTACAGCCTTGGACAACTCCCACCTATGCATTGCCTTCACTTCTACATGTACTTCTGAATATGCATATAGAATATCATGCTACATAACCTGTTTCATAAATCACTGTACCAATTGCTGCAGGGGATTTTTCAAACTTTTTCATCTGTCCTCAACTCTTCTATGGCTCCAGTAAACACCATCACGGCTGAGAAAATGAGACCATTCACTGAGCTCTTTTCTCACCTCCTTATCATATCAGATGTCTTCTGTTAGTATTTTCTCCTTTACTGCTGTCTCAAATTAAGTGGATTTTCTTTTAAAAGCAAATAAAACAGACTCTCACAAATGATCAGCTACTGTAAAGCCCAGCAGATAACCTTCTCAGTCATTCCCACATTCATGCCCATGTATCCTCTACCCTCAAAAAAATTCCTCACTTAAAACATTGATGTTTGACTACCACCCCATAGCTTTCTTCTTTTGGAAATAAACTTTTAGACAAGGCCACGTAAAACAAATGCCTTTCCTTGTCTCTTAAACTTCAAAAAAGTCACCACTAATTTCTTAATTGTTCTTCTAAACTTATCAGAAAATTAATTCCTGTATTTCCCTATAAAGTCTCCCTGCAATGCCATATACTAGATGAGTTTCTTTACAGTTAGATTTATTAACACTGAACATGCAATATATCCTCAATTACAAAATAATTTAGTACTTTTAGCCAATCTCCAAGGAGCTCCTTTCTCAAAGTTGTTAGTACATTTGCTCTTAAGTCAACTTTTTTTTAAATGAAAATGATGAAGGTGAGGCATTTGTTCCTATACAGCTTTACCTGAACTCTTGAATTCTCTGAAAATAAATCATTGAGGCAAGTCTTCTCTTGACTCAGCATGTACTTTTTTGTAAGCACTGCATCTCTACCACACCTTCAAAGATGTTTTCATCTTTATTGCTTGATGTTGAGCTTCGGTTTTGCTAGTCATATTAGGATGTTTTCCAGCAGTTCCCTTATGGTTTCTTTTTCAGGATGGTTTTCATGGGCAGAGAGGGTATTTATCAGTTGTGGTATTTATTTTGGGAACATATAGCGTCAGAATATTTTCTACCTCTTTTCTTTGTCAGACTCAGGATACACTTGTATTTTGCTTGGATTCAAACTGAGATTGGCTTCTTTGTCAGCCTAGCAGTGTCCCAACCAAAGCAATACAAAACCAAAACAATATTAAAGTTTCCCAAAAGTAATTTTTAAAAACCTAGTTCTTTACCTCAACTTTTAAAGAAATATAAATAAATCCTTACAAACTTTTTAAAGTAGTTGTATGACTAAGGAAAGGCTATGCTTTATAGAAGTTAAAATGATTATTTGAAAAGCAATTTTAATTTCATAGCATTTTTTCCTTGGGAAAAAAAATAAATAAATAGAGCCAGAAGTTTATCGTGCTCACTCAGAGGCAGTTTTGACTGTGGCCTTTTTTTCTGTTCTGAATGGAATTTATAGTAAGCAAAGCTAGTCAGAGTTTCTCTAAAAAGAGCTTTCCATTCTTCAAGGGGATGTACATTGTACATTGTTCAAGACTCCCTTGACTAATCCCAGTAACTTATGCTACAGGACAAAATGACCATAAAATGTGGGCAAAATGTAATTCAGTAGAAAGAGTGCTTGATGGATGAAGGTTCATAAACTGAAAATGTTTATTTTTTCCTGGGTTTTATTTACTAATATGTGAGCAAAGGGGATGGGTGTGTGGGGAGACAAATGTGTATATAGCACCTATAGAGCCAAAATTAACTTTCATTTAATCCTTTCAACCCTACAAATTGGCACTTTTATTTCCCTCATTTTATAATTGAGGGAACAGCTTTCAGTTGATCATCAATTATTACAATATTGCTATTACTGTACACAGTTTTCTAGTTTTGAATTCATTTTACATCATTTGCTGCAATTCTTCCCTGGTTTGTCCAAAACCATCCCTCTTGTTTCTTACATAGCACAATATCCCAACAATCATACAGCTTGAACAACAGATTGCTCAGCCATTGCTCAATTGATGTATGTTGTCTCCATTTCCAATTTTACTACCACAAAGAGATGCTTTGATTTTGTTTGTCCACAGACCTGATAGTTCTTCAGAATGGTTGGACCAACTCACAATGCCACAGTACATTTATGTCCCTATTTTTCCATGCCCATGCAGCATTTGTCATTTTCCTTTTCTGTTATATTAGCCAATCTGATAGGTGTGAGGCAGTACCTCAGAATTGTTTTAATTTGCATTTCTCTAACCACTAGTGATTAAGAGCATTTTTTCATGTGACTATTGGATTTCTTGACTTTCTTCTGAAAAATTCCTGTTTATATACTTTAACCATTTATGAATTGGGGAATAGCTCTTGAATGTTTATAAACTTCTCAGTTCCCTATCTCAATGAAGACAGACTGACTGTAAAAATCCTTTCCTATTTTCCTTCTAATTTTGTCTGCATTAATTAATATAATCAAGATCATACATTTTCTACTTCCATGGTTTGGGAAATATGGCACCATATTTGTGTCATAAAAGGAATTAGGAGAACTTACACTATTTTCCCAAATAGTATATATAGCATTAGAGTTAATTGTTCTGTAAACATTTAGTAGAATTCACTTGTGAATCCATCTAAAGCTAGGATTTTTTTCTTAGGGAATTCATTCATGGCTTGTTCAATTTTTCTAAGTTGGAGTTATTTATGTATTATTTCCTCTTCTGTTAATCTAGGTAGCTTATATTTTTGTAAATATTCATCCATTTTTCTTAGAATGTCAGATTTATTAGCATACAATTGGGCAAAATATTTCCTAATAATTGCTTTAATTTCCTCTTCATTGGTGGTGAATTAACCCCTTTTGATTTGATTTTTTTTCACCAAAGTAACCAATGGTTTACCTTTTTTATTGTGTTCCACACACACACACACACACACACACAACCAGCTTAGTTTATTAGGTCAATGGTTTTTTTTTTTAACTTTCAATTTTATTAATTAGGGATTTTTAATTTGTTGCTCTATTTTATTGATGTTTGACTTTAGAGATATCAATTTTCCCTTAAGGACTGCTTTGGCATAGATGGTAATATGTTGTCTCATTTTTATTCTTTTTAATTAAATTGTTTCTATGATTTGTTGTCTGACCCACTCATTCTTTAGGATTAGATTATTTAGCTTCCAATTAATTTTAATTCTATTTTCCCATGGCCCTTTATTACATGTGATTTTTATCACATGATCTGAAAAGAATGCATTTAATTTAATATTTATGCCTTTCTGCATTTGATTGTGAGGTTTTTATGCTCTAATACATGATTGGTTTTTGTGTAGGTTCTATGTACTATTGAGAAATTTATTCCTTTCTATCCCCATTCAATTTTTTTTCTAGAGGTCTATCATATCTAACTTTTCTAAAATTCTATTTACCTCCTTAACTTCTTTCTTGTTTATTTTGTGGTTAGATTTATCTAGTTCTGAGAAGGAAAAGTTAAAGTCCCCAACTAGTATAGTTTTAATATCTATTTCTTCTTATCTATATGCCATTTGGTGCATATGTGTTTAGTATCGATAATACTTCATTGTCTTTGGTACCTTTTAGCAAGTTGTAATTTCCTTATCTTAGATTTATTTTTGGTTTTGCTTTGTTTCATATCATGATTGCTCCCCTTGCTTTTTTTTTTTTTTACTTCAGCTAAAGCATAATAGATAGAGTCTGCTCCAACCCCTTACTTTTACTCTGTGTATATCTCTCTGCTTCAAATGTGTTTCTTGTACACAATTTGGAGGGTTCTGGTTTTTAATTCATTCTGCTATTTGCTTCTGTTTTATGGGTGAGTTCATCCCCTTCCCATTCACAGTTAGGATTGCTAACTGTGTATTTCCCTCCATCCTGTTTTTCCTCCTGTTTATCCTTCTTCTTCCTTTTACCCTTTCCTCACCAATGTTTTGCTTCTGACCACAGCCTCCCTCAATACACCCTTACTTCTATCCACACACCCCTTTCTCGTCTCTCTTCCATAATGCCCTATAAGGCAGAGTGTTATTCTGTCTTTGAACCAAATCTGATGAGAGTAAGGTTTAAGAGATGCTCACACATTCTGTCCCATGTTCTCCTCCACTGTGATAGGTCTTTGGTGCCTCTTCATGTCGTGCTATTTACCCCGCTCTGCCTCTCCCTTCCCTCGCTCTCAGTGCGATCCTCTTCCTCACCCCTTAATTTTTTTATATCATTCCATCCTATTGAACTCAGACCTGTGCACTGTCTCCCTCTAACAACTCTAATAGTGATAGTCATTAAGAGTTACAAGTATCATCTAACAGTTTAACCTCTTTGAATAACTTATTTTTCTTTCCTGTTTTACCTTTTTATGCTTCTCTTGAGTCTTGTATTGGAAAATTGAATTTTCTGTTCAGCTCTGGGCTTTTCATCAGGAGTATTTGAGAATTATCTATTTCATTGAATTTACATTTTTTCCCAAAGGAATATGATCAGTTTTGGGGGGCAGTTGATTCTTGATTGTAGTCCTAGCTCCTTTGCCTTCTGGAATATCATATTCTAAGCCCACAATCCTTTACTTTTACAGTAAAGCTGCTAAATCCTGACTGCAGCTCCATGGTATTTGAATTATTTCTTTCTGGCTGATTGCAGTATTTTCTTCTTGACCTGAAAGTTCTGGAATTTGGCTGTAATGTTCTTGGAAGTTTGCATTTTGGGATCTCTTTGAGGAGGTGATTGGTGGATTCTTTCAATGTCTATTTTACCATCTTGGTTCTAGGATATTAGGGCCATTTTCCTTTATAATTTCTTGAAATATATTGTCCAGGCTCTTTTTTTTGATCATGGTTTTTAGGTAGTCTAATAATTCTTAAATTATCTCTCCTGGATCTATTTTCCGTCAGTTGTTTTTCCAATGACATATTTCATGTTTTCTTCTATCTGTTTTTCATTCTTTTGATTTTGTTTGATTCTTGATGTCTAATGTAGTCATTAGCTTCTACTTCATAATTCTAATTTTTAATTATTTTCTTCAGTGAGATTTTGTACCTTTCCCATTTGGCCAATTCTCTTGAAGAAGTTTTCTTCAGTGAATTTTTATACAACTTTTTTTTTTCCATTTTTGTGCTCTCTTTACCAAGCTGTTGACTCTTTTTTCATGATCCTCTTGCACAACTCTCATTTCTTTTCCCAATTTTTCTTCTACCTCTCTTATTTTAAAGTCCTTTTTGAGTTTTTCCAGTTCTTTTTGGGCCTGGGACTAATTTGTATTTTTCTGAGGCTTTGTATGTAAGTGTTTTGAGGTTGTCTTATTCTCAATTTGTGTTTTAATCATCTGTTGCTCATTTCCTAGCCTATTTTGTGGTTTTTAAAGTTGAGCTCTGCTCTTGGGATACTGGGAGCTCTGTTCCAAGCTTCATGCCCCAGGGACCAGGGGTGTGACCATTGATCTCCTGTGTCAGGATATAGGCCTGGAGTCTGGCAGGGTCACTCACATGCTGCTGTGGTATCTAGAGGCCTCAGTTGGCAGGCTGTCATGCTATGCAGGGCTTGAGGTTGCTGACCTTTGCAGGTATTAGGGACCTCCAACTGCCTTGGGTAAACACTACCTGGCCTAAACTTGGATCTCCCTTAACCCCAGTGAGACAGACCTTTCCTTTGTTTTAAGCATGATATCACTCAGGCTGTTTTTGCACAATATCACCCCTTTGGTGCTAACAACACTCATGGTGCATGACCATAATGCAGCCTGCCATTCTGATCTGGGTGGCTGGGAGTTGTTAGAGTTGTTTCAGGATAAGAGAGGTACCCAATGGGAGGCAATATAAGCACAGACAGTAGAGTGGGCCTACAATTAAGAAAAATATAAGGTCCACAAACAGGCCTTTTCAACCAGGAAAAATCAGGATGCCAGTAAGTTAATCACCCCCAAAATGTACAGAGTTGATGTTTCCCCTTCGGAAATTCTCTCCCAAGCTTTATGACCATGAATATTACCTGCACCATCTGTAAGTCTTGTGCTGGAGCATCTCTGCTGTACAAGGGCTCACACAGCCCCCCTTTTCAGGCAGGAGGAAGGAGAAGGTCTAATGCTAAAAGATTTTGGATGCTACATACAGCCCTCAGAGAATGTACCTCAGCACTGAACTCTTCCACGGCTCCCATAGTTTTGTAGACAGAAGATTATAGAAACTTATTCATAGAATTTAACTTGGAAGGACTGGAGTTGCAACTACATCAACAGAAAAAAAACAGGCTAGGTTTTCACCCAGTTGGATTGTGTTTCCCTACGGGGAATGATGGTGGCCCAGGCTGCACCTTCCCTGGGAACCTTCTGTCCAATTGGAAGGTAGCCAAGGGTAGGTTTTAAGGCCACAAAGTAGAAATCTTGTGCCATTTGGAAGAAACGAGGGATCTTTTGTCTAGATCTGTTTAATCCTATACTCATGTGTCCCCCAAGAGAAATTTTAACGTTAGACCTTTCAGACAATATATAGTTACATTCACGCTCTATGCCCAAGTGCTATTTTGCTTGTTAGAGGAGGTGAGCCTAAGTAGAAGTAGGGGTGGGAGTGGGAATACAGTTTGGGATGTATCCTTAAGGATCCTACTGGAAGGTTACGGATTTAAGTGGATTGCAGGTAAAGTCCTAATTATAAGAGTGAAATAAACAAGTAACCAAGGACCACTGATTGGTGTCCAAGTTCTTTCTCAGCTTAATTGGGTGCTGGTACTAATCAGGGGTTGCTTCCTCAGTTGGGCTGAGGTCAATCACAGAAACCCTCAGATGAGTTCATGTATGTAAATTCTCTGGTCAGGAACATTAATGGCAGCGTGACTGGTCTAAAGGACCTGGATAGGTCCATCTCAGGAGGGCTGCAGACTAGATGCCTTCCTGAAGCTGGGGATGCTAAGTAGTCTCCTAGCTTAAGTGGACAGATTCCTTCCAGACTTGTGAAAGAACTAGACAAAGAAAACAAACTTTTATCCCCTGGGTTAAGGTAAGGTGACAATCCACACTCCTATTTCCTGTCATTCCTAATGTGGAACACCACAAAGGTAAATACCTGAGACCATTTTAATGTTTCCTGGCATAGTTATCGCCAAAGTGTCTTAACTTCCCTATTTAGCTGTACACCTCCCTCTGAGATCGTCAGTGATAGGGGATGTGCAGGCTAAGGGGTTATTGTAAACCAACTGTAGAGTTGCTTGGTTATTCTGGGGTAAAGAATGACCCTTGGTTGTAGTTGTAGTACATGGCAGTACACTGGTATGTCAGTAGGGCTAAATCTTGGTGTTGTGTCCTTGATCAGGTATCTTGCTACTATGTTTGCTATGGCTTGTTGTCACTGCAGCTGCCAAGGGTTCAATCACTCTCTGCATTGCCAAAACGTCTATAGACCATGGACTTTGGTAACTCTGTTAAAGTAAATCTGCAGGTTAAAAATACTAGGAATTCCCACAATCTCTCCTTTTCAGATGATTTGCTTTGACAAAACAGTTTCAGACCACACGGTGGAGGGCCTGCAAAAACAACGAATGAGGAAGGGGTGGTGGAGGGAGGAGTGCCATAACCTGTAAGCTTGGATGCTCAATCCCACCCTGGGCACAGAGCAGCAGATATAGGGGGAGCACTCATCCTTGAGCAATTTCAGCACCAATGGCTCAGGAAGAATAGCAGAAGAATGCTTGGCAGTTCTCAGTGTCCCTGGGGCAACTCATTTGGCCACAACCCAATTGCCATCTTGCAAAAAAGATGCATCCTCATACGATGCGTCACAAAAATGGCCTCTGGGAGCAAAACGGCTTGGGTTAGTTAATAAGTAGGGCATGAGCTATCTGCTTAACTTTGCCAGGTGCTTACAGACACTCCAATAGTGTCTGTTACAATCAGTGTAAATGTTCATTCAGAAGCCCTCGGCCAGTTAGCAAGTCCTGGTCAGTGGCACCAACTCCCTGTCATCCACTCCACTGGCAGTGCCCTCCTCCAGTAACTCATAGGCCATTTTCATAAGAAGAGTCATCTGTGAACGTGAGATCAGGCTCCTCCAAGGGAATGTGTGTGGCCATAAGGCAGCGGGCCAGAAGTTGTGTGGTGCTTCATCCTTTTTCAGGAGTTCTGCAAGGAGAGTGACTGGATTTAGGACACAAGTGGAGAGATTAGGATCAGGCAAAAGTTTTGCCTGATAAGCAGACACTCTGCCAGGGGAAAATAGGCTTGAGTCTCATATTGGGAGTGAAAAAGGCAGCAACACAAAGCACAAGGGATCGGGTCCTTTTTACAAGCTCAACAGTGACCCCAAAGGCAAACCCACAGCACAAGTACTAACTAAGAGTTCTATGATGAGGCTCCAACCTCTGGCATGAAAACTCCTGGTGTGACCCCTCTCTGTACATACACAAAACAGAAAAAAGACTTGGCATAGTTTGTTACTCCCAAAGTTGGTGGGGTGACCATCATCATTTCACTGTCTCTGCTTCCTCAGGGGGCCTCTAATCATATAAGCTGCAATGCAAGGCAAACTGTAACTTCAAAGGGGAGATCTGGTGGCCCTTTCCACAAACAGAATCTTCCTCACAGGCTCCTTGTGAAGGAGAGGCAAGCAATTAGTCAACAACATATTGAATCAAAGTTGTGGTGGGTGCACATGTTGTAGGTCCTTGACAAGCAGTTCTACAAATAGAGTGGAAGATTTCACAATAATCCTGGAGCGATCTGCTTCAAGTTAAAAACAAAAAAAATGTGCCATGAGTCAGGATCTACCAGAATACTAAAAAAGCAGGACACAAGTCAAAGAGAATATGTTTTCATATTGTGGGGAATTTTGATGATAATGGAAACAAGATTTAGAACCAGGGAGGCTCTCGGGATAAGAAAATTGATAGCCCTCAGATGCTGGACTGAATAGTATACAGATAGGTCTTCCTCATTGACGGCACACAGCTACCACTCCCAGATAGATGTGTCACCGATGAGTTTTTTTAATAACTTCTAAATTGATGTATTGTTGCATACAAGAGAGCGGTCTTTCCTTAATCTGGAACAGCACAAGCTTGGCTTGCATGACTTCATGAACCGTAAATATCATAACATGGGAGCAAATCAGTTACCAGAAGTACCAGGAACGTCTTAGCTTCCTGTAGTGGCCCCAAGTGATTTCTGTAAGTATAACAGTAACAAAAAGATATGAAGATGGAGATACAATAACTAGTAGTTAAGGCTCTTTTTCTTGGATTTAACTATTACCCTTTGAGACCTTAACATTAAAAAACCTTTAAGGGGTTAGTTAACAGCAACCATCATTGCAAATATTTATCCTTTTGCAATAAAAACATACTGGGGTGCCCCTGGCTTTTTTATTTCCCTTTCCAATGCTTGTTCCTCTCTACTTTCTTCCTGCATCACCCGATTTCATTAATAGTTTTCCCACTCCAGACAGGACAGAATTTATGAAATAGGAACATCTGCAGATTGATTAACATGAGCTAAAACAATTTCCCTTTGCTCATGTTCTGGACTCAGCTAAACAGATCTCTGATTGGCAGCAAACTAATGAGTATAGAAAAAGTCACTATGTTCATCTGAATGTTTTGATAAGTAGCATGATATTTCTCCCATTTATTGATTGCTGTGCTTCCTGACCTAGACCATCATTTGTTTTCCCGAACATTCCCCTGTCACTCTCGTTATTCTAATTCCAGTGAGGCCATGTGGTCCTAACTTCACCACACAGGACAGGACTTTCGCATTCCCATCCTTTGTGAGAAAAGGTTTCTAATAATCAATGCCCTTCCAAGTGGTTTTGTGTCTCATTTCTTAATTTCCTTGATGACAATGACAGGGTCCCTTAGAGCAGAGTAGATTGTTGCCATCATGCAGTGTCTTCTGGTGAAAAGTGGGCATATGATTTCCTCCAATTATTCCCTACAAATATGTCTCTTAAAGGAGCCATGATCTTTTTTTCTGAGACGTCTGGATTGTGTGGTGGTAGCCCTGTATTTCAGAAAGAATCCGCCAATGTACTTAGTATTGAGGGCCAGTCTCCATTTGAAAGTTCTAATAATCCATCAGCCTAGGTTCTAGACCTTCCAACTCTGTATTTTAGCATGCACAGCTGACAAAGTTTCTGTATTCTCACATATTCATCTGGGCATATTTGTTTCCCACAGTTATCTATATAAGGAGTCTAGTCTGTGCAGAACTTTTCTTCGAGTTTTGGACATTGCTGGTTTAACTGGTAATTTTCCCTTGTCCTATAAGAGCTTGCCTAATGGGTAGGCGGCAAGAGGCTCTTTCTCTGTCCAGATCCAATAATGTTAGCATTACGCCTTGACTGTTCTATTCCTTAGTGACTTAATGTTCGGTCAAGATCACTGCCTTTGCCCTTTTGTGGCCCTATTCCTGTGTCTTCCTGCACAAATGATAAAAATAAATTTTGGAATCAAAATCTGTTCTCCTTTATCCCCTCTATTCCAAGTTTCAGGAGACAACTGACCACTTCAAGGTTGACTGAGTGCTAAGAGTCCATGTCAACCCATGACTGGACAAAGGTTGGCATGCCCATGATAGTGTCTACTGCAGAGTACGAATAAGCATGTGAGCAAAGGGTAGTGTGGGAGTCGTCAAACTGTTAAAAGGCAATGCTTTTTTAGGCTTTGCCATGTTCAATGATGCAAACTAAGGAAGATAAAAGGAGTTTATTAACACACCTAGGGAGCAGACCGTTGGAGAAGGATGGACTTGTTATAGAAGGTAATAAACAACTTCCATTTGAGGACAAGACTGGTACATAGGAGTGTTCCCATATCTAACTACATATGCAGAAGGGTATTTTCAGACTGCTTTCTCCTGTAAGCTGGCTATACCCTTGATCGAAAGATAAAGCAAGGTTTAAACATGGAATCTAGGCTGACTTTTTACCCAAGTTCACAGAGCTATCAAGCCCCTGCGGCTAAATCCAAAATAAGGTCTTCCTGGCCTGAGTCATCTATCTGGCTCTTACATGTAAAGATTAGACAAAAAAAAAAAGCAGCCTCTGAGGTCACTTTCAGCTCGTATCTTTGAATCTTAAACAAATTCCCTGTTCTTAAGTAATTCACATTCAGTATGCTAGAAAGATTTTTCTGCCAAAGACTAAAATAAGGTTGTAAGTGATAAAGTATCATTGTGTACAAACCACAACATTTCTAATTCAAATGAATGTAAAATTGCTTGGATTTTCAGGGCTGGGTGAGCAGAGGTAGCAGTTGAACTGGACTCCTGTGGCTGGGTAGAATGAACAACCAACGAGAGTGTCTTAAAAAGCTGTTTGTCGTGAAAACTTTAAGTATACTTTAATAATCTTATCAATGCAGGAACAGAAAGAAATCTGACTGCTCTCTGATAAAAATGATCTCAGAAGAACCTAAACTCCTCATCCCCTCTGATCCCAGTGTTTTATTCTGGAGTGGACAAAAGAGAGTACAGACTTATGAAAAAGCAATTAAGTAATATTTTAGATGTCTTGCAATTCATCTCAGTCTGGGATACTGAATGGTCTTTTTCTGAAAATTCAATCGTAATGAAATCTGAGCCTTTTCAAAGATACTTTAGGGAAGAAGGAGGTTGTTGGTGTAAAGTATATTATTTATTAGCAATAAAGCTAAAATCAAATGATATCCAATTCATTTATTAATAATGAAATCAATGAATCTTCTCTGAAATAACATTCATCATACAAAATAGCTATAGAATGACTCTAGGTAATTGAATCAATTACAGACATTTACAAGCATTTATCATTAGCATTTATGTTTTAAAAATATCAGGCTTTCATCACCATGGGCTCAGATGATTCCAATAGGCCTTTGGCTCATCTGCAATTAATTACAACAGAACAGAAAATGAATCCACCATAAAAAGCTACTATGGTGACAGAAATACTCCAGACAAAGAAAACTGCAGGCTAGAAGAAAGAAGTCATTCAAATGCTGCAGAGCTATAGTAAGGATTACACGAGAATTCTGAACAAAAATTGGACGAGAAAGCATTAAAATTTAATACTTTAATCATACAGGGGACAAATATGCAACTTTGATGGACCTCCAAGCATTTAAATCATTCTCAGTAGTAAATTTCCTTAAAGTTAATGAAAACATGGAGAAAACATGTCAAAAAATTTGGATGCAGTCAAAGCAGGCATTAGAGGGAAGTTTTATATTTCTAAACACTTTCACCAAAAGAAAGAGTAGATCAACAGCCAAGAGATAAGATTCAAAATGTAAATTAAGATTTTTTTTTTTTACATAGCTAGTGGGTAAAATTTGTTTTGTTAGACAGGGGTCCATTTTACTTGCTTTGTCAAGAGAGTAGACAGGATATTGGAGGAAGAGAAGAGAGGAGAATTTCCTTGAAAAATGCAAGAAACATAACAATAAGAAGCATACCAAAACTTTTGGAATGTAGCCAAAGCAGTCATTAGGAAAAAATTCTATCTCTGAACACATCAATCAACAAAAGAAAGAGGATGAGTAAAGGAACAGAACAAAAAGCAAATCTATAAAAGCACAACTAACTACCAATTCCAAAAATTTTAAATTGAAGGCAAAAACCACCAACATTGAATTAAGAATTCTGAAAAGTTATGAGAAAACCTAAAATTGCTGATGAGCGAAGCCAATTTATATTCGCAATAAAAGAAGCAGAAATCAGCCAAATTATTTTACCCAATTGTATGCCAACAAAGCTGATGAAATGAATTGGATGAATATCTACAAAATTTAAATAACCTGACAGCAGAAGAATTAGCTGGACAAGTAAGTCATAAATGAACTCCCAGAGAAACTCCTTGCAGTGAGTAAACTCCCTCTACTGTTAGAGCTTGGTAACTATTAGGCAGCTTGTTGTCTTAGAGAATTGCTTTTATTCAGATGTCTTTGTTCTCTTAATTGTTATTTATATCGTACTTAGTAAATAAGAGCCTTGCTTTAATATTCTACATCAGTGTAATTGCGGGGCCATCGTGACACTTTTTAAGGGGGAGATTTTGTTTTAGATTGAACAATCTTATGAGGTAAATCAAGGTCAGCGTGATATTGATGAAGGAGAAAATCTTAATTATGTTTCATTATGATGTACTAGACCATCCATATAATGGAATTTTCTTAAATGGAACCCTTGTTCTCTTTTTTGTTGTTAGTCTCTTTCATGTAGTAAGGAAAGCACTAGAGTGTGAACCAGTAAATGATTCATATCAGTGAATCAGTCAACTTGATTTCAAGTCCAAAACACAAGTAATCTATCTGTTATTAATAAAGTCTCCTACAGTTATAATACTTCTTCCCTCTAAAACAGGATAATTAAATATGCTCACAAGCATGTAACACTGCTGTTACAAACCAGACAACAAATTTCAAAGTGCTATATTCCCAGCCCCTACCTAAATACACAACTCATACTAGGCAATTAATAAATGTTTGTTGGAATGCGTGAATTATTGGAACTTTTTTCCTCATTCTTCTTTCATGTCCTTTTCTCTCTCTCTCCTTTTGACAATTAGGATCCAACAGTATGAACCAGGTTACTACAAATATGGAAAATGGAGTGAATGAAGGAACCACCAAAATTATTGCACCCTTGCCAGTTAAAAGGTTAGTACACATGATCAGAGAAACACACCAGATTATGGTTTAGAATATGGATGAAGGATAACCATTTTAGATGTCAGCAAAGGTAAGAATCTACTTCTTTGATTTTTTTAATAGAATTTGTAATTCTCATGAGTCAGCCAGTGTTCTCCAAGGGTACACAGAATCATGTGATTGAGAGCTGGAAAAGAGTCATATGGAACCCATTCCAACGACAATGACAAAAATGCTTTTTTTCAGGCTCTTGTACATTTAGGCTGCTTTAAGAATGACAGCATTTTGGTGTAGTTGTGAATTCAACCATTCTGGAGAGCAATCTAGAACTATGCCCAAAGGGCTATAAATAAGTACATACCCTTTGACCCAGTAGTACCACTTCTAGGGCTTTACCACAAAGAGATCATAGGAAAAGGACCTGTATGTACAAAAATATTTATAGCAGCTCTTTTTGTGGTAGCAAAGAATTGGAGATCAAGGGGATGCCCATCAATTGGGGAATGGCTGAACAAGTTGTGGTGTATGTATGTAATAATACTATTGTGTTATAAGAAATGAGGAGTAGACAGACTTCATAATAACCTGGACAGACTTATATAAACTGAGGCTGAGTGAGGAGAGCAGATCCAGGAGAACTTTGTACACAATTACAGACACATCGTGTGTGTGACGACTAACCTTGATAGACTGGGCTCCTGACAGCACTGTAAGGTTATCAGACAGCTCCAAAAGACTCATGATGGAAAGGGACATCCTCCACATCCAGAGAAACACCTACAGAGTTGGAATGCAGATTGAAGCAAACTACCTGCTCTCTCTCTTTTTCTTGTTTTGTTTTGTTTCCTCTCTCCCATTATTCATTCCTTTGGTTATAATCCCTCTTTACAACCTGACTAATGTTTAATGTGAAGGTATTTGTAGATCCTATATTTGATTGCTTGCTGTCATGGAGGGAGGGGGAGAAAATTTGAAACTCTAGGGACTGAGGAACTGAATGTTGTAAAGTAAAAGTAAATAGATAAGTTACAAAAAATTTTTAAAAGAATAACAGCATTTTGAGGTGAAAATGCCTACTTATATCCAAAATCAATCCTCACAAGAAGTTCAAACTTTGAAGGCCTCTAAGGAGAACTCACACATTATTACACGTTCAGATATCCCTCATTAGAAAGTTTTTCCTATCAAGTCTAAGTTAGACTTTTTGCAGCATCTACCCGTTGCTTCTTGGTTCTTCATTCTGAGTCCAAAAGTCTTCCCTCCTGATTATGCTGTGTCCCTTTTCCTCTTTGGGAGCCAGTTCCACCTAGACCTATGATAGAGGTTTAATATCCTTGCCTATCTGAGGAGGCCCTGGGAATTTCCTCCCACAAGGATGTAGCCACCTTTTAGAAGCTTCACCTAATTCCGTAGTCAGGTCCCTGGAAAGTAATCCAATGAAAAGTGATCATTGGCAGTCTCCGTGCAGCTCACTTGTTCTTCTTTATGTAAGAATTATCAGTTGTCATAGACTACCACAGTCATCAACCAAACAACAATCTGAGACAATACTGAGTTCCTGGCAGGAAGCTAAGGAAATGGGTTGCCTGCTGCTTATGGCAGAACATCAGTATTTGATATTTGAGTTAGATTAGTTAAACACAAGGTAGTTTGAAATGGAAGGTGATAGCATTTGCAGGAACAGGAAAGGCTTGAGAAAACGATGCCTGAACTGCACCTTAAGGGGATGAGAGGTATTCTGGTAGATGGAGGTAGTAAACAGCAAATGCTAGACGTGGTAATGGCCACTGAGATGAAGCCTAGTATGCAAGAAAATGCCCATTTGTCTTGATCCTGGAGTATGGGAGGAAAATAATATGCAATGAGGATAGAAGGATAGCCAAAGCAAGAAAATTATTTTATCCCAAGGGGCATGGTAATTCACTGGAGTTGGCTGAGGAGAGAAGCCTCAAAGTCAGACCTATATTTATGAAAAATTACTTTGGTAGCAGTGCGTACTGCTAGAGTAGAGTGGAAAGACTGGAGATAGGAAAACCAATTAGAAGAGGGAGCTGTATAAGTGGGGGTCAGAAAGATGCAGGAGATGAGGTGAAGGTAGAAAAGGCATTATTTCACAGGTGATCGGATATGTAAGGTGAGATTAGAAAACAGACACTGGGAAGGATGGTGATGCCTTTGGTAGAAATAGAGAGGTTTTGGGAAGGGGGAGGTTTTTCACACATTGTCTCCAGAATGGTGATTGGGAATACATAAGTGAAGCTTAGGATTGTAGATGTGGGAGGAGAGAGAGAGAGAGAGAGAGAGAGAGAGAGAGAGAGAGAGAGAGAG
>NW_027185791.1:670518-704775 GCF_028583685.1 Petaurus breviceps papuanus
AGAGAGAGAGAGAGAGAGAGAGAGAGAGAGAGAGAGAGAGAGAGAGAAAAGAAGAGGAGGAAGGAGGGGAAGGGAGGGGAGGAGAGGATGATATAAGAAATATTCAGATGTAAGATGTAAATATTCTTGATGTAAGAAATATTCAGAAATGCAAGATAGTTAAATGTAACAGGCAGGAAAAAAAGATTTAGCCATTAAAAGAACAGTTCAGTTGTAATTTAAGTTTCAAGGGCTGAAGAATGAGAGAAAGGAAAAAGTGAAGGCAGTGAATTGCAGTTGTTAGGATATTATCTTTTTTCTTTTACATAGTATTTTTTCACCCATTACATATTAAGAAATTTTTTAGCCTTCATTTTGGGGGGCCTTTTTTTTATTTGGAGGGCAATTGGGGTTAAGTAACTTGCCCAAGGTTACACGGCTAGTTTTTTTGTGTGAGGGGTGTTAAGTGTCTGAGGCCAGAACCGAACTTGGGTCCTCCTGACTCTGGGGCCGACTCTTTGCTCACTGCAACACCTAGCTGCCCGTTTAGCATTCATTTTTACAAGACTTTGAGTTCCTAATTTTTCTCCCAGTGTCCCTTCCCTCCCCTCTTCTTAAAAATGGTAGGCAGTTTGATATAGTTTATACATGTGCTCTCATGTAAAACATATTTCCATATTTGTGATAGGTATGGAAAAAGAAACAGATTCTATCTGCATTCTGAGTCCATCAGTTCTTTATTTGGATATGAATAGCACTTTCCCTCATGAATCCTTTGTACTTGTCTTAGATCATTGTGTTCCTGAGAAGAATTGAGTCATTCATAGCTGATCATAGCACACTGTTGTTCATACTATGTACAGTGTTTTCCTGATTCTGCTCATTTCACTTTGCATCAGTTTGTACAAGTCTTTCCAGGTTTTTCTGAAATCTGCCTTCTCATCATTCGTCATTTATTATTGCACAGTAGAATTCCATTGCATTCATACACCACAGCTTGTTCAGCCATTCCACAATTGATGGGCATCCCCTCAGTTTCCAATATTTTGCCACTATAAATAGGGCTTCTATAAATATATTTTTGTACTTGTAAATCTTTTTCCCTTTTTAATCGTCTCTTTGGGATACAGAAGTTAGGATACTATTTTGAGGATCTGGTAGTAGTTAGAGGAAGGCATTTTTATTGAAGATGGTGAAACACTGGAAGACAGTAGGGAAGAAACTATTCAATAGGGAGAGGTTTAAAGCTTGAGAGGGAGATTAAAGAAGCAATCTGGTATAGAATATCACAGGAGAATAGGCTCAAGTGCACACATAGAGGGCGTTGGCCCTGGCAAGGATGGCCTCTTTGTCAGAGACTAGAGGAAAAGTATGAGGTGTTATCAAAAAGTTTTGAGACAGAGAGCATAGAAGAAAAATGACGAAAAGATATGGGTGCAATAAGGAGGAAAGGAAGAAAGGAAATGTGCTTTTATTAAGTTCCTACTGTATGCCAGGTGCTTTCTAAATTATCTCATTCAGTCCTCATAATGAGGGGAGGTAGGTGCGATTATTTTACATATGAGAAAACTGAGGAAGAAAGAGGTTGAAACACTTGTCCAGAGTCACACAGCTAGTAAGTCCGATCGTGGATTTGAACTCGTGTCTTCCTGACTCCAGGGCAAGTGTCCTATCAGTGATAGGATAAAATGTGTATTCGATTTAAAGCAGTTGTGAGCTCAAAATATAATACAGCCTGGGGTTTAGTAGTTCAAGTCTTAGTTTCACTTCAAGTTATGTTTCTGTTAGGATACCTTATACATCCACAAGTCTATTAAGAGGTCACTGCAAGTTTGGTTGTTCAGGATAAATTAGAGTTCAAATTATAAACTTAGAATAACCTACTTATTTAAAAGAAATAAAATGTTGCATAATTTTTTTAAAAAATTAAAGTCATCATTTCTTTAGTGAAAAGATTTCTGCTTATTTAAATGAATTCATTAAAAAAAGAGAGAGAATGGCATAGCTGCAGGGATAAGATGGGTGGAGAATAAGGAGGGCTGGTAGACCCTACATATTTATTCCTCTTAGTAGACTGGCCCCAGTAGAGTTTGAGAAGTAAACAAAGTTTGGACTATCTCCAAAATGCCTCATTCCCCCTCCCTCCTTCCCCAGGTTTGTTGACACTATCTGATCACTGAACTTGGTCATGCTGATTTGGAGTCTCACTGCTGTCTGCTGTATGCGTGTCTCTCTCTCCCTCCTGAATCCCCCCCAAAAAGGGCCATGCACCAGAATTCCCTTTCCCTCTTACCCTTCTAAGCACAATCATTTCTTCTCTATTCTTTTATGTAAATAAATCTGATAAATTCTTAAAATATTGAATTATATATGTTTTTAGGTAAAAAGAGACAATGGGAGTCAACTAGTCCAACTCTCCTTAACTTTTTTTTTTTATATTTAATTTTTTCCACTATGTGTTTGTATTTCTCTATGGGGTAGGTAGGTGGTGCTATAGTGCACAGCATGTCAGAAAGACTCATCTTCCTGAATTCAAATCTAGCTTCAGACACTTACTGTGTAACCCCGGGCAAGTCACTTAACACTTAATCACGAAGAGTCAAACATGACTTAAGTGGCAGAACAACAAATTCCTGTTCTATGTGGTTGGGGTCCCTAGGTAAGGATTTTGGTCAGAAAGCTTAACTTGAAGCCTGGGATCACTGGCCTTTGCCATTAAAGACAGTCAGTTGGTTTGTGTCTGCCAAAGTCAATCAGTATACTCAAAAAAGGGTCTGTAATTTCTCAACAAATTCCCCTGGCTTGTCCCTAATCTGGGGGCATTCATTTCTCCAGACCTGAAGCTCTGATCTGATTGTGTGGATCCACTAGGTTAGGGGAAGAAAGACACAGGCACATGAGGCTAGGCTCCCTGCTGTCATTGGGGTGGGTCCTTAGGCTGAAGGGGCCTCAGATGATGGTTGTCTTCTAAGGGTGATCTTATTGTCAGACCCTGTTGGACTGCCCTGGGGACAAGGAAAGGATCAAAGATCCAGCAGGCCCGCAAAATAGGTTGAGGAAGTACCTTGACTTTCTTCTGGAGGGCCTCAGTTTTTCCCATAAGCTCCCCTGAGTTTCTCATTCTCATTTCTGGAGGTAGCATTAATCTTTTTCTTAGTTGCTTCTCCATAACACAAACAAATAGCTACACATCTGCCTAGGGTGTTTTTCCTCTGCTGTACCTCTCAGTTGAGCCAAATTGCACAGGTCAAAAGAGGCTTCCTAGAGAAACTGCAAAGCAAGATTGCCAAAGAATAAAAATGCTATTTTGATTAAGTACTTAGTGATCTGAGGGCTATATAGTTTCAATATCTTACCTCAGCAGTAGGCTTAGGACTGTTTTAAACCCATTTCTACTTTCAGAATGAGGAAATAAACACACAATACAAACAATACCCCAAGTATTCCCTTGAACAGGACATGAGAGTGGCTAGAACTCACCCCACAGTCTGGGTACACTGCAGGCTATTCATAATCTACAGGGTTATTACATGACCTGGGGTCCCTTTCTGGGGGAGGGGAGGATCTCATGGTTCAGCTGAATACCTTAGCCCTTGCTTTCTAGAGTGGTTGCAGCTGCCCCAGGTCCTGGGCTCATGCAGGCTGATTCCCTCTCAGGTATTCACTACAGGTGATGTCCAGTTTTCCAGTCAGCAGTCCTTGGTTTCAAGATCACTGTCACAGCTCCATGCCCAAGATGCCCTGCCACTGACCATAGCTCCAAGACCATAGTCCAAGTTTATGTCTAACTGACTGGGAAGGGGACACATCTGGGAATCCTTTCCCAGCTGGCAGGGAATACTGGCCCTAAGGGGAAATAAACCAAAGACAAGACAGAGACATAGACGTTCCTACTGGCAGCAGAAGTCTTTCCAGTTAATCCAGAGAAACCTGCCTGTAACTGTAAACAGACCATCAGGTCAGTTAGGTTGGGGAGGCTGCTCTTTGTGGATTAATGGTGGTGTGGTTGTGGCCAATTCTAGCACTCACCAGATTCTCAGCTCAAGACTGAGGCCTAATCTGAGTGAGTGGAGCCTTAAGCATTCTAAGTCTATGCTTCTATTATACTGGGATCCTGCTGCTGCCACCACTTACTGTGAATAAAATTGTTTGGGCCAGAATAAATCAATACTAGAACCAGAATATTTTAGAAAATAAAAGAGGGTTTATAACACATTGACCAGCAAGGGAGTTCCACAAAAGGACAAAGTTTATATAGGTCTCATTTAGGCAGGAGGTAGACTGAGCATAGGGCATCTCTGGCTTGGAGAGGACTTGTTGTTGAGGATTGGGAACATGTAACAGAAAAGTTTTTTCTTTGTATTAGCCTTTTTTTTTTTTTTGCTTTTTGGAGGGCAATTGGGGTAAGTGACTTTGCCCAAGGTCACACGACTAGTTTTTTTGTGTTGTGTCTGGGGCCAGATTAGCCTTTTTTTTTTTAAAGCAAGAGTACTGCAATTTTCTTCAGGAGAAAGGGAAGGGTCACAGACAGGGCAGGGGTTGCAATATGAACAAGCTAGGGATACACAAAATAGAGTTGCTTAAGTCCACCCACAGGATCCACCTACCAAAGCATACAAAAGACTCATGGATTCAATTACAAGACACTCCTTATTAAAGAATTATGGAACCAACTAAATAACTAGAGGAAGAGTGCTTATGGCTAGGCCATGCAAATGACAATTCTGCCAATATTAATTTACGCTTTGCTGTATCAAACTACTGAGAGGACACCATACAGAGCTTGATAAAATAAAATTCATTTGGGAAAAACAAAAAATCTAGAATATCAGTGGAAATGATGGAAAGTTCCAGATGTCAAACTGTTACAAAGTGGTGATCATCAAAACTAGGGGTGGGGGAACCTTCAGGCCACATGTGGCCCTCTAGGTCCTCAAGTGTGGCCCTTTGACTGAATCCAAACTTCACAGAACAGTCTGTTACACACCCTTGATCTAAACCATCTGGTTGGAGATCAGTGGGGCAGACTGGACAAGGGAAACTAAAAATAGATATTAATAAGCTAGTGTTTGATAAAGTGGAAAACAAAGTTATTTAGGAGAAAATGACCTATAAAGCAATCTGACAAAAATTAGGTTTAAACCAACATCTTATACCATACTACACAATACATAATAGATATGTGAAACCTTAATTTAAATATTATACTATAAAAGTTAGAAGAGTAATGGGTCATGTATCTTTTCATTAGCCATGGATAAAAATGTATTCTCAATTTTTAAAAAAAAGAGGCAATGACAAAAAAATAATAGATTTGATTACTTTGATTACTTGAAACTGAAAACCTTCTATACAAACAGCATTTAATGTATCCAAGATAAGGGAAGTCATTGAATGGGTAAAAAACTTGGTATCAAATTTCTCTTAGAAGGATTTGTTATTGAAGTATATCAGCAACTTACATATAAAACTAATAGCCATTCCCCAATAGGATATGAATACATAGTTCTCCAAGAGACTGCAAAGCATTCAAAATCACGTGAAAATAAGCTCCAAGTCAGTATTAAGAGAAATGCACATTTAAACTCTACAAATTGGCAAAAGTGTTTTAAAAATTATAAGTCAATGTTGGAGGTGTTTGGGGAAGATAGGCACACTAATACATTGTTAGTGGATCTGTGAAATGGTACAACCATTCTGGAATTTGAATTTATGCAAATAAAGTTAATAAATGTCCATACCCTTTGAACCAGAAACTATTATTTCCGTGAGTAAGAAAAAAAAGTCCCTCTGTAATCCAAAATATTTATAGGAGCACTTGTTGTGATAACAAAGAATTAGAAACAAAGTAAATGATTACCGATTGAGGAATGGTTAAACAAACTGTCCTCCTTGATGTGTGTGAAGAATACAGATGAGCTTGGAAAGATCTATGTGAACTGAAGCAGAGTGAAGTAAGCAGAATCAAGAAAACGTTAACATAGTAAATACAATGATGTAGATAGAAAGAACGAGGACATACTAAAATATCAAAAGTAAATACAATAAAATTATAAAAATCAAGGGACACTTGAATGAAGAGATCTGAAAAGACACTCCCCTGCTTTTATCATACCCCCCAATCCTTTTATTGGCTATGAGGGTTACTCCATTTCTTCTAAGGGATTTTTGCCCACAGTACTATGTGTAATGGTGACCTGAATTAAAACCACCCATTCTCATCCATTCAAGTTCATTGATTCCCAAGATGTAAATGTTTAGTTTAATCTTCCCATCTCCTAGCTGGAAGAATGGGATACAACTTAATGACCAAACAACAAAGAGCCCAGAAGTATCAGATACCAAACTGTAACACAAAGCAGTAAGCATCCAAACCATGATGAATAAGTGAGTTCCAACAATTATTTCAAAAGCACATTGGGAAGGAGAAAGGACAAAAACCTAGCCAATAGCCTTAAATGACTGGGCAAAATCAATGTGGTGCTTCCAAGAAAATAACTTAGTTCTTAATCTATTTTTAAACCCAGTTTTCTATTAAAAATCCTTCTGTTTCTATCAGGCAATAAAGAAAGGAAAGATAATCAGTTTCCTTAGAACAATGTATGCATAAGACACTGACCTAATTTTGTTTTGTTGAGTTGTGCCTAACTCTTTGTGACCCAATGGACTACAGCAAGCCAGGCCCTTCTATCCTCCACGATCTCCTGAAGTCGGCCTTCAAAGTCATTTGTTGCTTTCATGACACTATTCATCCATCTCATCCTCTTCTGTTCCCTTCTTCTTTTACCTTTAATTTTTCCCAGCAGAGTCTTTTCCAATGAGTCCTGTCTTAATTATCAAAATATTGAAGCTTCAACTGTAGTATTTGTCCTTCTAATGAATAGTCTGAAATAATTCTTTTAAATTTTCACTTAATGGATTTTTCTATGCAAGATATTTTATTTATTTTTTTTAATTAATTAATTAAATTTTTTTTGCCTTTTTTTTTTTTGGAGGGGAGAAGGTAGGGCAATTGGAGTTAAGTGACTTGCCCAAGGTCACATGTCTAGTTTTTTGTGTTAAGTGTCTGAGGCCAGATTTGAACTCAGATTCTCCTGACTCCAGGGCTGGTGCTCTATTCATTGCTCTACCTAACCACCCCCAAGAGATTTTTTAGGACAGAAATGTTTCCTTGTCAGGAAGTAGGAATAGAAATGCAATTTGAAATTTAAAGATATGGTCAGAAAATGTCAGTTTGGACCACCTAGATTTAAGTCTTGGACTTATAGCCAGGGCTAGAACACAAGAATATTTCTGTCACCATAAGGAAGCAAGTGGTTAGGCCTCAATAGGAAATTGCAGATTTGCCTCCTTTAACCTTTTCTTCTTTCCATTCTGCCTCTTCCCTGGGAAAGCTGGGACAGGCTTAATGATACAGACCATTCAATGTATAGGAGTTTCTTCTAGTGATTGATAGCCTTATTCTTTCTTGCTGAGTTGAAACAGCATAAGCAGAAATGAAAACTATATAGATACATACATGCATACATTTACATATATATACATTCCTTGTGAGTTTGACATTAGATTATTTTAAGTCACCTAAGGTTGACTGTAGAAACATATATTAATTAATGCCTTTTTTCTATTTCTATTTTATGTATTGATTTGCATTTTTTTTTTCAATTAAAGCTTTAAGAAGTCAAAATTTGAAAATAGCCCTGAAAGTCAAAGAAGCAAAACAAATGCACCATGGGAGGAAAATGGACCCCAGGGGTAAAATTCATCATTTTTATCATTGTCAGCTATAGAGTGTATAAAGGAGATCATGTGAATAAAGGGATTTGATTGCCTGTCTGCTAGCTATTAGCATGCAAATCACAAAGGTCCTAAACCTTTAGGAACCACTGTTGTTGAGTAAAGATCTCAGCAGAACATATTTTGATGTGAAACATTGCTAGAAAATCTTATACAAAAATTAGCTTGTGCTAATTAAACAAACTTAATGTCAAAGACATTCTGATTAGTTACAATTTCCTCCTTTTCAATGACTAATGGAAAGTTTGACTGTGAACATGTGAATTTAGGAGGACTGGGTTCATATACCAAATGCATATATTATCTATTTGACAGGCCTGTTGTGAAAGGAAGGGCTCCCTTTTGAATTTTAAAACCCTATATGGTTATAATGGTTATCATCATTACTTATTTTTAAAAACCATATTTAGCTTAGAATTGCTTACAACAAAGATTATTTCATTATGACCTCTTGTCAGGCTCTAAGTATTTCTAGTATAGCCATTTGTTAATGCCATGGATCTAATCCTACAATAATGATCTCATGTTGATTCATTCTTTTTGCTATCTTTGCCAGACTAGAAAATTACATTATCTTTAAACAAAGTGGAGTCTTATAAGAATTTCTTGGGGTTGGACTAGGTTTAATTGTTGAATTTGAGGGTTTTAATTGTTTGGGGGTTTTTTATATTCTTAACTCCAGAGGACTGTACAATTGTTCCAATGACCGTAATAAATCACCAAAGTTCCCTTATTCACGGAGACGAAATCCATCTGGCAGTAGTGACCATGAGCCTGGACAACCAATTAGGAGAAGGTAAGTTGACCATATAGAGCAGTGAACTCTTGATTCACAATCCCTGACCTTTTTTTCACATTTGTCCATATGGCAACACCCTTTTACATATCCATCCACAAATTTTTCTCTCCATATTTTGAGCCTTCTGCCTTGACACACAAAACACAAAGCATTACCTTTGAGTCAATCAGATGCTTCAGAGAATAGTTCCATAAGAAACACTGATCAGAAATATGCTTTCACACCAATTAAAAGAAATATTTCTCTAAGAGGTATTAATCCCTTCCAAAAATTACAACCAGACATATTGAAATATTAACAATATAATATAACAGTGACTCTCTAACAAGTTAAATTAATTACAAATTACAAAAGTTAAATTAATGACAAATATATATATAGTACTACTATATATATAAAAGAAGTAATGGAAGTGAATAGAATTTTAGATAAGCAAACATAGATATCTGGAGAGAATTGAATGGAAATAGAAATAAATACATGTGTTTTCTTAGTGGTACATGGTACCTTTACAAAGATTGACCATATACCACATCACACCTATCAGATCGGCTAACATGACAAAACAGGAAAATGATAAATATTGAAGAAGATGTGGGAAAATTGGAACACTAATGCATTGTTGGTGGAGTTGTGAACTGATCCAACCATTCTATAGAGAAATTTGTAACTATACCCAAGGGATTATAAAACTGTGCATACCCTTTGACCCAGCAATACCACTTCCTTATCTGTATCCCAAAGAGATCATAAAAATGGGAAAAGGACCCACATGTAAAAAAATATTTATAGCAGCTCTTTCTGTGGTGGCAAAATTGGAAATTAAGGGGATGCCCATCAACCTGGGAATGGCTGAACAAGTTGCGGTATATGAATGTTATGGAATGCTATTGTTCCATAAGAAATGATGAGCAGGTGAACTTCAGAAAAACCTGGAAAGACTTACATGAACTGATGCTGAATGAAGTGAGCAGAACCAGGAGAACATTGTACACAGTAACAGCAAGATTGTGCAACTCTTCTCAGCAATGCAATGATTTAAGACAATTCCAAAAGGCTCATGATGGAAAGTGCTATCCACATCCAGAGAAAGAACTATGGAGTCTGAATGGAGATTGAAGTATATTATTATCTTTCTTCCTTTTTTTGTTTCTTATTTCTCATGCTTTTTTACTCTGGTTCTAATTTTTCTTTACAACATGACTAATTTGGAAATATGTTTAATATGATTCTACATGTATAGCCTATATCAGATTGCACTCTGTCTTGGGGAGGAAAGAGAGGAGAAAATTTAGAACTCAAAATCTTATGGAAGTGAAAATTGAAAACAAAAAACAAATCCATTAATTATTTAATTATTTTTTTAAGACTAACTATATATTAGTGCAAAAAATTTTATAGTTAAAAACAGAAAAGTAGAAATAATAAAAGAATCCTTTTCAGATCACAATGCAATAAAAATTATATTTAATAAGGAACCATGGAAACATGGATTAAAAACTAATTGGAAATTAAACAATCTAATCCCAAAGAATGAGTGGATTAGAGAACAAATCATAGAAACAATAATTTCATTAAAGAAAAAAAGGAAAAAAAAGAAAAATTTACTTGATAACATACATTTAAAATAACAAGTTGTACATAATAGATTTTCAGTTTTGTGTGCAATCATCTTTTTTATTCTACTAAATTATAGAAATGCTTGTTTTATTCCATAAATTAAAAAATTTTTTAAAATGTTTTGTTTTGCCTTTTTTTTTTTTGGAGGGGGAAATGCAGGGCAATAGGGGCTAAGTAACTTGCCCAAGGTCACATGGCTAGTGAGCATTAAGTGTCTGAGGCTGGACTTGAACTCAGGTCCTCCTTACTCCAGGACTGGTGCTTTATTCACTGCACCACCTAGCTGCCCCAAAATAAATACATGTTAAAAAAATTCTAATTATTGCTATATATTCCAGAACACTGATCCTTTTCCTACTATCGGCAGGATTTGCCCTTAGTCACTCTTCCTGTATAAATTGATTAATTCTGACATTGACAAACAGGATTTGTCATGAATTTGGGTGAATCCAACGGACTTGGGAGCAGCTAGGTGACAGCCTCAGAAGTTTACTAGCTGTGTGACCCTGGACAAGTCACTTAACCCTATTTCCCTCAGTTTCCTCAGCTGTAAAATGAGCTGGAGAAGAAAATAGAAAACCGCTCCAATATTCTTGTCAACAAAACCCCAAATGGAATCACAAAGAGTCAGACATGACTGAAGGGGTTGAATGATTTTTAGGCTTAATGGTCTGTTAGACAGTGACATGAATCCTCTCTTGTTAATGGCAATTTCTGGTTCATTTTTTTTTTCTTTGCTGGCTTTAACTTTCTTATTTTTTTTCTCCCTCAGGAAAGGACGTAACAGTGGTGAAGATTCAGATCTAAAGCAAAGGAGAAGGTAAAACAAATATCAGATGGATAGAGATTGTGTAGACTACTAGACAATTTTTCATCTTGAGTAGTAATAATATTCAAGTTAGGACATGTAGGATTAATACCTACATTAAATTTTTAAAATTTTCACTTGAAAATTTTCTGTTTTCTAAGCTTTTGAAAATGTGCTTAGTTTTTCTCTTCTAGTTTGTTAAAGATTCTTCAGTAATTCTGTTTTTATTTCTCCTTTACTCCACAACGTGATTTATAGATTCACCTTATCAAACCTATTGGTGATAACTATGTTCCTGCTGTTATAATATGGCAGAATCCAAATCTTCTAATTTCCTCTTCTTTCCAGGTATTTTCCAAAGGTGCCTGACTTTAATTGAAGAAATATTAACCTAGAGAATGACAGCTAAAGCTATTGATTTTTAGTGTTTATATTGTAAAATAGACTCCTCAGAGGCATCACTAAGGAGGCATCATTTAAGATTTTTTTTCTTCCTAAATAATACTTGTTCTAATTTTTCGGGTATGTTTTCTGCAGGTCCCGCTCACGCTGTAACACAAGTAGTGGTAGTGAATCTGAAAATTCTAATAGAGAACATCAGAAAAAGAGAAACAGGTAATGTTTGATCACTGTAGTTAACTGAAATTCTGAAATAAATGCCTTGGTTGAAAATTATACTCCCCATGTCCATTTAAATCCAATATTCCAGGTAATAAGTAGGGACATGCTGTTGTAGTGGAAACAATAAGGATGGCATGCTGATCTACCCACCCACTCAAACACCCATGCCATCATATAGCTCTCTCCTGCATAGCTACTACTACAGGCTTGCAACTGTGCTCATCAGCTCTCACATCTGCCAGAACTTGTCACTGTCTCTACCTACAGTTCCTCCACAGGAATTGATCAAGACCCAAAATCACCAGCTGGGTGAATCCTAGGGGTACCTGCCTCCACATGCCTTAATTCTTGTTCCCCTCTCAGAGACAACTTTAAAACTTCCAGGGATCTCCAGCCAGAGGATCAAAACACTCCCTCATGATTTACTCAGGGATTCACTCCTGAAAATACACAGTCACAACATCATTTCAGTGACTTAAATCAAACACTTGCTTTCCAACCATTACATGCTCAGACTACTCTCTTGAGGTATAGCATCCTAACTTATTACTTCAACAATCAGGTCAGTCTCAGGGACTTTCCAAACCATTTTCATAAAACCGTTTCTGCAGGTGGAGGGGTAATCAATAACTATGGACAGCTCTAAGCCCACTTTGAAATGGTGCATGGCTTCTTCCTCTTCAGTCTAAATCAAGAGACCACTTCCTTCTCAAAGGTTCCTTCCACCTATAAAAATCTTCCCTATAAATGGAATATGATATCATGGTCCATGGATTATCTTTTTTCTTAACTGGATTTTAAAACATTGCAGAGCTGAACAGTCAACCAAATGTTTGAGGAACTTCTTCCTAATGACATCTTATCCTGGATACAGCATATGTGTGTGTGTGTTTAGGCCTTAAGTCTCCACTTAAGAAAGTGGTTGAAGTATTGTTTTTTCTTTAACATATGTCTGATTTTATCAGTATGGATTTTCCTTCCATGGATAAAGCTCTCTACTTTTCCATAATTTAGAAAATGATTTCATGATTTCTCTGATCAAAATTATTCATCTTTTGGTTTTTCAGTTGTTTTTCATTTGTGTCTGACTCTTCAGGATCCCATTTCAGGTTTTCTTGGCAAAGATACTAAAGTGATTTGCAGTTTCCTTCTTCAACTCATTTTACAGATGAGGAAACTGAGGCAAACAGGGTTAAGTGACTTATCCAGGGTTACACAGCTAGTAAGTCTGAGGTCATATTTGAATTCACGAACATGAGTCTTGAGGTACTCTGTCCACTGCATCACCTAGCTGCCCCCCTAAGTAGAATAAGACAAATTAGGCCAAAGAAGCTCTTAATTTGAGAGCCATGGAAGAAAATATGATACACAGGAGATGCATTGGGACTGGTTTAAAGAATTAAACACAGATCTGGGTCTGTGTGTTTCAGTTAAAGGATTAGGATTCCAGCAGCTAGTGAAGGCAAGCTTTGGGAACACCTTGACCAAGGCTAGACCATTGCAAAAGGAAGGCAGTAGGGAGAGTGAAAGCAGTTGATGAGTGGAATTCTCCACCAGTGACCAGACAATGGCCAACAATAGGTCAGAAATCCAAAGGTCAGAAGATTTAGACTTCTCATTAGAGCTAGTGGTGATGCCCCCAGAGCAGTAGTGAATGACAGACAGCTCTCTGCAGTAGGAGCTGGGAGATAACTAGACCCATTGAGGAAAGTGGCTAAGGACTCTGTAAAGACGCTCCATCTAAAAGTAATTTAATGAGGCTTTTTCACAAAGGAAGAAAAAGTTATAAAAAGCTGTACCTTTTTATAAAAAGCAATACCTTTGCCATAGGTACTAATCTTCTACCTGCTTTCCCCTAAACTCTCTGTATAGGGGAGGTAGAGTGATTGGCTTTGTTCTGTAGTGTTTTAATTAAACCTGTTTGGTAAATATTCATAACATAAAAAAGCTAATAACTGTGCCTTGCTAATAAATGACACAAAGGATGTCCAGTAGACATCTTAAGCTCGTTGTCTCTCCCCAGTCTCTCCCCCTCCTCTACCTTCCCTGTTACTGTTGAGGGTGGCAATACCGTCCTTCCCAGTCCTTCAGGCTCACGTCCCATCAGTCACCCTCTCCTCACTATCTCTCACCCTGCATGTCCAAGCTCTTGCCAAGACCTGTCAGCTTCACCTTTTCTCCCCCTTTCTCCTCTGATGTTCCCACCACTCTAGTGGCAGGTCCTCATTGTCTCATGTCTTGGCTATAATCTAACTTCCAGTCTCTCTTCTTGTTCTTTACTCCCCTGACCAGGCTATTCCACCAAATGCTGGCTCTGGACATTCCAACTGTCCCCACCTGCAATGCTCTCCTTCCTCTGCTCCAACTACTGACCTCTGTCCTCCCTTGCTTCCTTTTCAGTACCAACTAAAAGTCTACCATCTACAGAGAGCCTTCCCCAAACCCTCTTTAATTCTAGTGCCTTCCCTCTTTTACTCATTTCCTGAATATCTTGTACAGAGCTGGCTCTGTATTTGTTTGCATGTTGTCTCCCCTCCCCCTCCCTCACTATACTGTAAGATCCTTGAGAGCTAAGACTAACTTTTACCTCTTTTGTATGTCTCATGCTTAGCATAGTGCCTGGCACTTGGTAAGCACTCAATAAGGTTTGTCGATTGATTGTTCTTGAGCAATAGTTCTAGAAAACTATCCCCAACCCCTCAGGATTTTACTTCTAGAACCTTAAGGAGAGAAATGGTCAGTTACCCTCTGAGGACCCAATTGGGCACTCACAAGTACAAATGGGAAAAGGGGGAGAAGCTCCTCATGTTACAAATTAGAAAACTGAGTCCCAGGAAACAGCCCTAGGGTTAGCCACACAAAATCCTCTTTCAGATTGAGACCTTCTGTAAATTGCTCTTCTTTTAACTTTTCCCCCTAATTCTCTCAAATATTTTCTACCCAAATGCAGTTTCTTCCCTTCTTCACAAGCCCTCAATCCCTCCAAATCACTTTCAAAATCTTTCTCTCTCAACTTGTTCATGTCAAGTCTTTCTTCATCCTCTTCTACAAATACCTTTTAAATTTTATGTCAGTCATTAATTCAGTCAAAAAAGCATGAAATACTTAATGCCAGGTACTGTGCTGAGCACTGGAGATGCCGAGCCAAGTCTAAAAATAGTTCCTGTCCAAGAAATTCATTTAAGAGAAACATGTAAATGGGGACATATAAGATAGGTGACATCTTTTGAATACACCCCCTTCTCTTTTTTTCCAATTTATTTATTTGAGTTTTCAACGTTCATTTCCACAAGATTTTGAGTTACAAATTTTTCTCCTCATCTCTCCCCTACTCCCCACCCCAAAATAGCGAGCCTACTGAATACCACTTTCCCCAATCTGTTCTCTCTTATATCCTCCCTCCTCCCCCCCCCCACTTTCTAGTCAGGCAAGATGTATTTCTGTACCCCGGTGCCTGTATATCTTATTTCCCAGTTGTATGTAAAAAAAAAAAAATTTTTTTTTATACATTTGTTTTTAAAACTTTGAGCTGCAGGTTTTTTCCCTTCTTCCCTCCTCACCCACCCCCACTGGGAAGATAAGCAATTTAATACAGGTTGTACATGTGTAGTTACTCAAAACATTTCCCTAGTGGATATATTGTGAAAGGCTGACTATATTTCCCTCCATCCTGTCTTGCCCCTCACTTATTCTATTTCTTTTGACCCTGTCGCTTTTCAAAAGTGTTTGCTTCTAACTACCCTGTCCTCCAATGTACCCTCCCTTCTTTCATCCGTTCTCTTATCCCCTTCCCCCCTATTTACCTGGAGGGTAAGATACCCAATTGACTGTGTATGTTATTACCTCCTTAAGCCAAATTCAATGAGAGTAAGGTTGTTTTCACCTTCCTGCTCTTCCCCTCCATTGTAACAGTTTTCTCTTACCTCTTTTTATATGAGATAATTTACCCTAATCTATCTCTCCCTTTCTCCTCCCAATATATTCCTCTCTCACCTCTTAATTTTATTTTTTAGATATCATCCCTTCATATTCAACTCATCCTGTGCCCTTTGTCTATGTATACATGAACATACATATGCACACCCTCACATATATATATATATACACACACATACCCACACCCTTCTAGACATATATATATATATTCCCTTCAATTGTCCTCATATTGAGAAAAGTCTTATGAGTTACAATGATAGTTTTTCCATGTAGGAATGTAAATAGTTCAACTTTAATAAGTTCCTTATGATTTCTTTTTCCTATTTACCTTCTCATGCTTCTCTTGCTTCTTGTATTTGAAAGTCAAGTTTTCTGTTCAGCTCTTGTTTTTTCATCAAGAATGCTTAAAAATCCCCTCTATTTCACTGAATGACCATATTTTCCCCTGAAGCATTATACTCAGTTTTTCTGGGTAGGTGATTCTTGGTTTTAATCCCAGCTCCTTTGACTTCTGGAATATCACATTCCAAGCCCTCTGATCCCTTGGTGTAGAAGCTGCTAGATCTTGTGTTATCCTGATTGTGTTTCCATAATACTCGAATTGTTTTTTCCTGACTACATGCAGTATTTTCTCCTTGACCTGGGAACTCTGAAATTTGGATGTGATATCCTAGGAGTTTTCTTTTTAGGATCTTTTTCAAGAGGTGATTGGTGAATTATTTCAATTTCTATTTTGCCCTCTAGTTCTAGAATATCAGGGCAATTTTGCTTGAGAATTTCTTGAAAGATGGTGTCTAGGCTCTTTTTTTGATCGTGGCTTTCAGGTAGTTCAATAATTTTTAAATTATCTCTCCTGGATCTATTTTCCAGGTCAGTGGTTTTTCCAATGAGATATTTCACATTGCCTTCTATTTTTTCATTTGTTTGATCTGTTTTATACTATCTTGATTTCTAACAAAGTCTTTAGCTTCCATTTGCTCTAATCTAATTTTGAAGGGATTATTCTCTTTAGTGAGTTTTTGAAATTCCTTTCCCATCTGGCAAATTTGGCTTTTTAAGGCATTCTTCTCCTCATTGGTTTTTTGGGCCTTTTTTGCCATTTGAGTTAGTCTGTTTTTTAAGGTATTACTTTCTTCAGTCAGCCTGTTGACTCACTTTTCTTAATTTTCTTGTATCATTCTCATTTCTCATCCCAATTTTTCCTCCACTTCTCTTACTTGGTTTTCACAATCCTTCTTGAGCTCCTCCATGGCCTATAACCAGATCATATTTTTCTTGGGAGCTTTTGATGCAGGAGTTCTGACTTCATTGTCTTCCTCCTATTCCATGCTTTGATCCTTTTTGTCCCCAAAAAAGGAATCTATGGTAGAATTGCATTTCCTCTGCTTGCTCATCTTGCCAGTCACTTACTTGACTTTGGAACTCTTTGCCACAGTAGAACTCTGCTTTCAGAATGGAGAGAGCTTTGTCCCAAATTTCTGGGGTTTTCACAGCTGATGGAGCAATTAGGAGGGTGCCCTCTCTGCAGCCCCCCATGCTCTGGCACCAGGCCACACACCCCAGGACCACCACCCAAGACCGAGATCCAGATCCAAGCAGGTTAAAGCAAAAGCGATTACCCTCTGAATGCTCTCTTGGTCCCCCTACAATCTGCAGGCCAGGAGCTCCTGAGGCAGCCATGCAGGGCAGCTGCCACACTTCCACAGCTTCTCACTCTAGGGGCAGGGGCTGTCCACCCCTGTTCCAGCAGAGTTCCACACTGACCTTTTACCTTGTCTTTGGTGTTTATGGGTTGAGAAGTCTGGAAACTGCCACTTCACATGTATTGGAGGAAGTGGAAGCTGGAGCCATGGGGAAGTCCTGTTTCTACTCCACCATCTTGGCTCTGCCCCCACCCCCTCCTCTACTCTGACACTGACACTGCTCTAGGAAAGGGCCTTCATCGCCTCACTCTTAGATTATTGTAATAGTCTGCTAGTGGGACAGTTTAAACCCTATCTAAAGCCCACGTACTTAGTATTCAAATGTACTCGAAGGAGTTAGTACTTTGCTTGTCCCTTTTAGTTATGTTTTCTTTTACCTCCTGGATCAAATTTAAAAGGTCCCATTTAGGATCACCATTTTTACTTAGCCTCTTATTGTTTTCACTGATACAATAGCAAAATTTCTAAAGTTACTAATATAATTGTAGTTACCAGGGGTCCTTTATATTCTTTTACTAAATGGAAAACATTTGACAGTCAATCACATTAATAGACTTAAATGTTTTTCTTAAATTTAAGTTCACTAATCCATTAAAATTAAAGCGTTTACACCTATCATATCACCCTTTTGAGAATCTATTTTATTTTCGTACCATTCAGAAAAGATGTGATACTGTATTAACATAACTTTATATATATATATATATATATACATATATATATATATATATAAATGTACAAAATGCAACCAATAAGCAGGGAGATGGCAAGTCTAAGACTTATCTAGACACCTAGATTAGTAAGTCGAAATAAGTAAATAATGGTCAGAATTTCAGAATAAAAATTAAATCCATATGGTCCTCTATACTTTCATCTCATTTTAGTATGCAGCTAGGTAGCACAGTAGAAAGTGTGCTGGACCTGGAGTTGGGAGTTCAGATCTAGCCTAAGACACTTAAAGTAGCTGTGTGACCCTGGGAAAGTCATTTAACTTCTGTTTGCCTCAGTTTCCTCAGTGAGGACAATGGAGAAGGAAGTGGGAAACCATTCCATTTGCCAAGAAAACTCCAAATGGGGTCTTTATCAAGCATAAAGAAATAGATAACTAGGGGCAGAGAGGTGGTACAGTGAATAGAGCAGCGGCCCTGAAATCAGGAGTTCAAATCTGATCTCAGACACTTGACTCTTAACTAGCTGTGTGACCTTGGGCAAGTCACTTAACCCCAATCGCCTTGCCTTTCCCCCTTCAAAAAAAAAGAAACAGATACTTTTTGAAGCAATAGCCACATGGTGTTATAGCCAACTCAGAGTCAACGTGGTGGGAAACCTTCCTGTTTAGAAAGTAACCAGCACAGTAGGGAAACAGAGTTAAGAGGATGCAGCCATTACCTTTTAAGGGCCACCTTTTTCAACTTTCCCAGTCATTTAAATCCACTAGTGTTTTCCTGAAGACAAGTCTCCGAACAGCTCTTGGCATTTCCCTTGAATGGTGGAAAGCTTAGGCTTTTTTTTTGGTCTTTCATTTTGATAGCTACCAAAAATGAAGATTTTCTGTTATTCCAACTTGGGTGAAACAAAATCACTAGTTCTATATTCCTTAATTAAATCCTAACCCAAACTTTTGAGGTATACAGGTATTTTCTTATCTTGTCAAGTAAGCCTGGACAATTTCCAGTCCCTTTAGGTGACAGCTTCTAATTTACCTAGATGATTATGTTCTAATCGTTCACACCAGACATACCAAAGGAAAGGGGAAACATTCTCTTCCCAATTTAAATGAGATTCTTCATTTCTCAGCTGGTAAGAATAGGATAGTACAAAGTTTTCAGAACTTCAAACTGCAAACTGCTTGCCTTGTGTGAAAGATAAAACTTTAATAATGTTGCTTTGGCATTTCTGTTTTAAGAATTGAGCATTTTCTGTCCCACTCTAGAGAAAAATAATAGAACTGTGTTTGTGTGAGTAGTTAAATGGTGGGGAGCTATTAATCCCAAGAACTCACTGCCATATTTCCTCTTTTATTTAAAAAAAATCATCTCACCTGTCTTAATTTCCCCAACTTGGCCAGAAAATCAGCCAACACTTAAATCTCTTCACCAGTGCTAGACACTGTTAAAATCTAGGGATACTAAAAGCAAAAGACAGTTTCTGCCCTCAAGAAGCTTACTTATAGGGGCGGCCAGGTAGCACAGTGAGTAAGACCACTGGCTCCAGTGTTGAGAAGACCTGGAGATCGAATCCCGGGCTCAGACACTCAGCACCCACCCAGAAACACCTGGCCATGTAACCTTGAGCAAGTTACTTAACCCCAATTGCTTAGGGGCAGCCAGGTGGCTCAGCGAGTAAGAGCACTGGCTCCAGTGTAGGTATGACCTGGGGATCAAATCCAGGCTCAGATACTCAGCACCACACCCAGAAATAACTAGCTGTGTAACCTTGAGCAAGTTACTTAACCCTAATTGCTTTAAAAAAAAAAAAAAGCTTACTTATAATCTAATCTAAAAGGTCACAACTTTGAAATTCAACAGAAAGATTCTCTCATATAAATTTAATCAAAGGTTCGGTAGAAGTCCCTTTTTAGGGGTGGCTAGGTGGTGAAGTGAGTAAAGCACTGGCCCTGGAGTCAGGAGGACGCGAGTTCGGTTCTGGCCTCAGACACTTAACACCCACACAAAAAAACTAGCCATGTAACCTTGGGCAAGTTACTTAATCCCAATTGCCCTCCAAAAGGCAAAAAAAAAAAAGTCCCTTTTCATTTGAAAGGAAACTTTTAAGATCAGAACTGACTCCTTTACTTAGAATTTGTAAAAGCATCAGTTAGTGGTCATTTAGATTGACAAAACTCAACAAGTATAGATTTAGACCAGCTATTCCAGAGATTCATTTTCCAATTTCCAAGCAGAAGCTGCAGTGGCTTGGTATCAGAACAGATTAGATCCCATAATTACCACTGACCACTCTATCTACTCTATTTTTGTCTAAATCCTGTCATTTGACAAGGAGATAGAGGATCCCATTGAGTGTTACTTTAGTCAGAGTTGAGTCAGCTTTGTCTTTACTATAGCATAGAAACAAAATGAAAAATTTAAACTGTAAGGGTGACAATATATCAAGACAATATGTCATTAGATAAGTCTCTTGCTTGTGGAAAACAGGTGAAAGGGCCATGGGATCAGAAAAATCCTAGTCCTATTCAAACATTGACCAAGAAATAGAAAAGGCTTTCCCAATGGAATAGGTTTCCTCAGAGAGAAGAGATAGGAAAAGAGAATAAGGAAACATAAAACACTAACTTCTGTTGTTTTATTAACTTAGACTTCTCAAGTGCTGGACTGCCACTTTATTGGCTCTCTAGAATTTCCCCAGATAGGAAAAACACCTTTTCTGTGCATACTTGAAATGCTTGAAGATGAGATTCTAAGACAGGAAGAGCCAGTAGTTGCCAGAATAATTTCAGGAATGTTCAGGGTATTTGCCAACTAATGCATGAATAAACCACTACAGCTTACAAAGAGACAAGGACCCAGAAATCTACTTACCGAATTAAAGGAATGACACCCCATATGTAGGTGCCGGACATGAGTCTCAATATTTTACAGATGGCATATACATATATATGTGTGTGTGCATGTGCGCTCTCTCCTCCTGAACTTTGACTAAGATCAAATAGGTTATGTGGATGAAAAAGAGACATTTTTAGCAAAAGAAAAAAGGATGCTAAAACTGTTAAGAAGTTCTTTAGCTTTGCCATTTGCCCCAGACAAAATAAAATAGTATGTTCTTTATCAGTCAGTTAATTAACATTTGTTAAGCTCCTAATTGTGCTTTATTAGATAGAATAAAGAAAAGTGAGTTTTCTGAGATTTTTTATAACTGTAAAGTGATTGGAAAAGTGAGGCACTGAAAGAAATTTTCTGTACACTCAGTCCCTTTATATAATAACACCAAAGATAGCATAAAATTGAGTCTGTTTTGTTCTTCCAAATTGGCATTTATAACTTAGACATATCTCATTCTGCATCTCAATTCCATCACTCCCTTGTCAGGAGAGGGATAACTTGCTTTGTCATTGATCCTCTAGAATCATAATTGGTCACTGTTGATGAGAATACTTAAATCTTCGAAATTTGTTTTTATGATATTGTTGTTAGAAGTTGTTATCCTAGTTCTGTTCACTTCACTCTGTATCAGTTCATACAAATCTCTCTAGGTTTCTATGAAACCTTCCCTTTAGTCATTTCTTATGGCTCAATAAATTCTATTATATTCAGTTATCATTATTTGCTCAGCCAATCTCCAACTGAAGGGCACTTCCTTTGTTTCCATTCTTTTCTGTGAGAAAAAGAGCTGCAATAAATTATTTTTTTGTAAAGGTAGAGCCTTTCTGTCTTTGAGGTATATCCCTGGGTCAAAGGGTATACACAGTTTAGAGTTTTTTGAGGTCATAATTTCACATTTCTTTCCAGAATGGCGATACCAATTTACAGTTATACCAACAATGTAACAGTGTGCCTTTCTTTCCAAAACCCTTCAAAATTGTCGTTTTCCTTTCTTATCATCTTTGTCAATCTGATTGATGTCAAGAGAAGCCTCAGAATTATTTTAATTTGTGTTTCTCTGCTTACTAGTTATTTGGAGAATTTTTTTCATATTGCTTTTGATAGCTTAGGTCTCTTCCCTTCAGAAATTCCTCTTAATGCCATTTAACCATTTGCCTATTGGGAAATGGCTCTTATTCTCATATACTTGAATCAATTATATATCAGAGAAATTTTGTGGAAAGTTTTTTTTTTCAGTTTACAATTTTCCTTCTAATTTTGACTATGCTAATTTTGCTTATGCAAAAAACTGTACAATCTTATGAAGTCCAAATTGTACTAGATGAACACTTCTATCCTTAACGTGGACATGAACTCTTCCTCTATCCATAGTTGTAAAAGGGATTTTATTTCTTCATCCTCTAATTGTTCAGGGAAGACTAGCACTTCTGGTATAAGGGCTTTTCATGGATGCTTATTTTTGTTTGGTGCCCACCTTCACCCAACCTTTGGCTCCAAGAAACTGTAGCATGCACAATGGTTACACCCCAGTAAACCGTCTTGGTAGATAGTCAGGCCAGATGGAGGATAACCAAATGGCTTCAAATCTGTTGGTGATTTAGGGGGATATCTACCCCAAACGTGCGAAGACTTTTCCTGGGTGGAATGGGAAGATGAGAACAATTTGTTCCTTTAGTGGACATGAAGGTGACCAGAGCAGGTGCTGTGGAGTGCTTAGAGCTTAGTCAGGCATTGAAGACTACATCCTGGGCCATCATCAGTTGTCTTGACTTTTGTCCTTCCACTCGACTTTAATGACTCAGGAAGAGTGAGACTGAGGAGTCTGTGCAGTTGTGTGTCATTTAAACCCAGTTCACACAGGGGTCAAGATATCACCATTTGGTGTCATTGGTCTTCTTCGAAAACAAAGGAGGAACAGTAATAATAATAACAATTTGTTTATGAAGTTACCTTACATAGCTAGATCACATAAACTAGACCAAGGGTAGGGAACCCGGGGCCTCGAGGCCACATATGGCCCTCTAGGTCCTCAAGTGTGGCCCTTGAACTAGACCCATTTGGAGGTTATTTCAGGAGATGGTTTGAGATTTTGGTTTAAACCTACTTTCTACCAGACTGTTTTCAAATTTTCCCAACACTTTTTGCTAACTAGTGAGTCTGTACACCCGTAGTTACGGTCTTTGAGTTTAATCAAATACTCTGTTACCATGTTCATTTGCTTTGGTTGTACACTGGGTACTTAATCTGTTAAAACATTGATTGATTTTTCTGTTTTTTAACCAGTACCAAGTGGTTCTGGTGGCACTTCTAGTCCTCCTTCCTTCCAATTTATTTCATTATTTCCTTTGAGAATCTTGGCCCTCTGTTTCTTCCGATGAATTCTGTTTTCTTCCAGCTCTCTAAAGTAATGCTTTAGCAGCTTAATTAGTATCATATTGAATCTGTAAATCAATTTAGATAGTATTGTCCTTTTCATTATATTGACATAGCTCAATCTTGAGCAATTGATATCTCTCCATTTATTTAGGGCTGTCTGTTTCTGAAAAGTGTTTTGTATTTGTATTCATAATAGTTCTTGTATGTATCTTGGTAGATGAACTCTTAAATATATTAGTCAATCAATAAACATTTATTAAACACCTACTATATGCCAGGCACTATGTTAAATGCTGGAGGATACAAAGAAAGATAATCCTTCCCTCAAGGAGTTAACAGTATAATGCTGAGACAACATGCTAACAAACTATATGCAGAATAAATCTGAAACAATCAACAGAGGGAAGGCACTATAATTGAAAAGACTTGGGAAAGTCTTCTTGTAGAAGGTAGGATTTTAGCTGAAACTTACAGGAAGCCAGGAGATATAAGAGAAAGAGCTTTCCAGATATGAGAGAGAGCCAGTAAAAATGCCTCGAATCAGATGTAGTATCTTATATGAGGAACAGTAAGAAGGCCAGTGTCACTGGATCACAGAGGACATGGGAGTCCATAGCAGGGATTAGGCATCAGAAGATTGGAAAGGTGTGGAGGGACAGGCAGTGAAGAGCTTTGAATGCCAAAATAATTTGGTGGTGTGACATCTTTCTCTATTTGGGGAGAATAATAATAGATGTACTTAACATAGATGAATAGTTCTTCAAATGCTTTATAATTCCCTTGGGGTGTTAATTTATGGCTTTAAAAGGACAGATTTGCCTAAGAAACGTTTTTTTTTGCTTTTTGGAGGACAAGTGGGGTTAAGTGACTTGACCAAGGTCACACAGCTAGTTTTTGTGTTAAGTATATGAGGCTGGATTTGAACTCCGGTCCTCCTGACTCCAGGGCCTGTGCTCATAGGTGGCACTATGCCACCTAGCTGCCCCCTAAGAAACTCTTACAGTATTTGTTGGGTGCTTCTCAGAGTTTGGTAAGAGCTGAAATAGCCTTGAGCTATGTTTAGAAAAAGAGGTATCTTCATTCCCCAGCTATTAGACATTGCTTAGTGGCTTAAATCCTTTAAAGAACCTGAAAATGGCCACAGCTGCTGAGCAAAGAACCTGTGGTGCAATGTGAGGGGAAAGCAGCCTAGGAGATGATTATCAGCAGCACTTTGGGGAAGGACCTAGAGGCAGCTTTGTTGATTGGGAGATAGTATTCCAGCTGCAACTCATCTGAGTTCCTTAAGTTCCCTTTCCCATTGATGGTGTGGGATTCTGTGAGAGAGTGTATTCCCTCTTGTGTAAGGGAGATTTTTTTTTACCTTTTCCCAGGAATTCTCCTTAAAAGCTTTTGCTTTGAGTTAGTGTTTTTAATCTTGTTCAATCTGGTCCAAGAGGAACGTCTCTGAGGGCTCATGAGCTGTGGGTTTGAGGACATGCTGACCTAGGACAAGTCAAGTCAAGGAGCATTTATTATTTGCTAGGCACTGTGCTAAGTGCTAGTGTGTGGGTCAAAGAACCACTTACCCAGCAATTAAGAAACACAAGTAGACATGAGATGGACAGGAAGCTTTATTCTGCTTCCTGGGAAAGGGGCATCCTCCATTAAGATGAATCAAAGGAAGGAGGTCCCCAACGTGGGACAAAGCGAGCCTTTTAAACTAATTCAATCAGGTCACATTCCCCCAATGTCCCTTGCTCCCACTGGCTAGGAGGTTAGCTTACAGTCTAGGGCAGGAAGGAGACAAAGAAGGCTCAGTGCTAATCTAAATATATATATACCACTATTTGAAAAGTGCTACCACAGGGAAAAGGGAGGGCTTCTAAAAAGCTTTGAAAGGGCTTAATGTTAATGTGCCAGCAAGGGAAAGGAGAACGGGTCCCGAGTTGTGTATGTTTCTTAGGGAATCCAGGCCTCTGCTCCAATCTCTCTCTTTCCTTCCTTATTCTGGGAAGTCTTCACAGAGAGTACAGAGAGTGGATCCCATTCAGTAGGAAGGCCAAAACAGTCCCTTCTGGGCTCACAGTCCAATGAGGGTGACAACATGCAAAAAACTATCTACAAACAAGATATAGATATATAGATACATATACTCACGTATATTTATATATGTGTGTAAATATATATATATATACATATATATACATTTATATGAAATTGGAGATAATCTTAGGGGGAAGGCCCTAAGTGTAATGGGAATTGGGAAAGGCTCCTTGCAAAAGGTGATATTTTATCAGAGACTTGAAGAAAGCTAGGGAAGCCAGGAGGTAGAGATGAAGAGGGAGAGAATTCCAGGTATAGAGGGCAGCCAGTGAAAGTACACAGTATCAAGAAATGGACTGTTGTGTGCATGATCATCCATTTAAACAGGTATAACTTTCAGGGGTCCACATTTGTTAGAGTCTGGGCTACCTACATATAAGAGATCAAAACATGCAAATAAATGGGCATTTGCTGACATACACATAAGTATCTGAAGGCCTTGTAGAACCTAAAAATATATAGAAAAGAAAAAATCAATCACAATCACAAAATGAAAATAAGCTATTTTTAATGCAAGTTTTTACTAGAACGCTTCTTTGATTGCAAAAATTCCTTTCTGTTTCGTCCTTCAGGAGCTACATCTGAAGAGCAATTTAAAAACAGGTTTAAGACAAAATTGAGAGCTTGGTGTGGTGTCCCATTTCTGTAATCTACATTTGTTTAGACATCAGTATGAATTGTCCGCAGGAGGGAGTGGAGGCATCAGGTTGCTTGAGGATGGGCAAACCAGCCCAGGTTAGAAATGGAGCATATCAAAGTTCCTGTGCCAGTCTTTAGCTGGATCAGGCTCATGAGTAGCCCTTGCTACTCTATTTCTTATTTGCACTTCTAGCCTACCTGAGATGAGGAAGACCCAATCTTAAAAAAAAAAGATGAAAATACAAGGAAATTTACATAATGCCTTTTTAGTATGTAAAGGAAAAGGAATATCTGAAGGAGACAGTGACATCTCTAAAAGAAAATAAGAATGATTCATTGGGAGTAGAGGTGGGGGTAGTTATTTAAAATAAATGAATCAGGGAGCACATAGATAAGAGTAGGATTTTTGTTTGTTTTTTAGTATAACTCCCCCTAATGTAATAACCTCAAAAAAGGACATATGTACCACATAGAGTGATCAAAGATGAATGAAATGAAAAGTCTCATGAAATAACATCACAGAGCTAAAACACTCTAAGTTCCCACTTGGCTTGGCCTACTTCATAGGCTTGGATGTAAGGATCTGGTTTTAGTGATCCCTACCCCTATACTCCCCCAAGTCTCTGACTTGGTCAGAACCTCCTACAGCTGGCAAGAAGTGGAAAATATTGATCCTACCCAGATACACTAAGGCAAGCAGTGTCCTAGGGGATAGAATGGAAGACTGGCTAGGCACAGAGAACTGGGCTAATGTGCCAAAGGTAAAGGGGACTAGGAACCTGGCTGTAGTCAATTTACTCTGGGCATTGTCCCAGATGGCACACCATATCGCCCCACTAGAGGAAGCTGACATGGTTTAAGGAAAAAAAATAGAAATTGCAGCACTAGAAGGAAGAGGAGCCCAAACAATGAGGAATGAAGCCAGAGACTGGGAATATATGAAAAAGTCTGAAAGATGAAAAAATCCAGTTGAGAATTGGTATAATCCCAACTCCCAAGTAGATAAATCAGCAGTGACACTCCTAAATACAGAAATCAAAATGAGGAAGAACTTTTTAAAAGTCCAGAACTGTAAGAATTTTACCATAAAGGAATGTGAAACAAAAACTCACAATGAAAAAGAAAATTCTATATATTCTCTAAGGATCATGCAATAGCAGAAAGAAACTCTAGAATGGTTCAAAAGTATAATAAAACTTCATAAGAAGGTACCAAAATAGAAATGAGGTCAGAAATCAGAGGTCGGGGGCGGGGGCGGGGGGGGGGCGGCGGCTAGGTGGTACAGTAAATAGAGCGCTGGCCCTGGAGTCAGGAGGACCTGGGTTCAGATCCAGCCTCAAACACTTAACACACACACATAAAAACTAGCCGTGTGACCTTGGGCAAGTCACTTAACCCCAGTTGCCCTCCAAAAAGCAAAGGAAGGAAGGAAGGATGGATGAAAGAAAGAGAGAGAGAGAAAAGAGGTCTCAAACCGTTATGATCCCTTGGGCAGTTTACTCAACTTTTTTGCATTTCTCCTATCTCCTCTCATATTTGTCACCTATCTAACACAAATTTTATGATGTTTAGATCCGACTTTATTTGTGTGAAAAGTGTTTTGTAATTATGTTCATATAGTTCCTGGGTTTGTTTTGGCAGGTAGACTCCCAAATATTTTATAATGTCTTCAGTAACTTTAAACGGAATTTCTCTTTTTATCTCTTGCTGTTGGGCAATTTTATGATGTTTAAATGAAATTATATAAATTTGAAGAAGGAAGTTACAGAGTGTTTTTATATATGAAGCTACTATACTTCCTATTTTACTTTCTTCTTAGTGCATTTCTCTAGATCTTGTGAAAAACACTTGTCTTTGTTTCAAAGAATACTTGAATTCAAGATTTAAATTTCAAAAATGGAACGATTTTTTGAGTTTATATATACCCACATATACACACAATACTCATGTACTTTTTGCCTTAGAAAACTGGAAACAGATAAAACTCTAAGAATACCATGTATATGTATACATATAGACATTACATACACATCAGTGTTATTAATGGCTTTTCTTTTTTATATGTGAGCCATTGCTTCATATCTTCCCCTTAGAACTATTCCTTTTAAAAAGAAAAAATAGTTAAGCAAAACTAGTCAACAGCATATGTATGTTACATATATTTGAATATGCATACGCATATTTGCATCTATTTTCTAGAATAACAAGTACTGGAATTTCCTCCTTATGCTACAACTTTTAAAAAGCAGGAATCTAAAAATAACCAGGCACCAGGGATGTTAACTTCAGATGAATGTTTTTCTTCCAGGTTAAGGCAGGAGAATGGCATGGTTGATTCAATGCCTCAGTGGGAAGCAGCATTAAGGCATCAAAAGGAAAAAAATGAAGCCAACCCCAATAACCGGCGATCCAGACACAGATCACGCTCGTATGTGAAATCTACCTCTTCATATTAAAAAAGAAAAATTGAAAAAGTGTATTATTACATGTTGAGCCAACCAGGCTGGTCCATTTCCTTTGCATACTTATAGTTTTCATAATGGATAAATTCAAACTGATTTATTCTACTGTTTTTCTATTTTTATATATTAAGTTGCCTTGGTTTCTGATAGCCACTATCAGGATTGGAGAATAGTTCAAACAAACTGTCCTCAAGAAGAAAAAAAAACAAAGGCAGATGCTTAACTCAAAAAAAAAAAAAAAGGTTCAATGGAAAATTTCCTGTATTTAGAATCAGAAGACCTGTGTTTAAATTCTGGATCTTCATTTACTGCTTGTATAATTTAGGGCAAATCACTTGACTGTCTGAGTCTTAGTTTCCTCATCTGTTGAATAAAGGGAGTTTGACTAGATAATGACAGATTCTTTTCAACACAGACTTTATGATCCTTTGGTCAAGAAAGGCTATTGGTGAAGTACTTGTTAAACCATAGTTTATCACCAGAATTTTTAATGTGTTGTTCCAGATTGAACGAGTTGCAAATCTAGTCAAATCAAATTAACATTAAAATAATTTAAATTAACATTGGTAAGCAGGAGTCAGTGAATGTCAGTCAATCCTTTATTAAGCATGGTATTGCTAGGTGATGCCACCCATGAACATAATTATCCCATTTCAACAATGAGATTTCCATTTGCTGAAATTAATTTTTCTTTGAACTGATAAAGGAATAGTTTAACTTTCCTCTTTTATTTAATCTATGTGCCATCTGGGTTTAGAAGCTCACCAAGCATAGTTCTTTGAAGTGAACTTAGATTTACCACTGATTCTTTTATGGCCCTGGAATAAATGGTAGGATGCCTGGAATTACTTTTGCCAAGTAGGAGGGGTGTGACCCACATAGCAAGAAGGGTGACCACCTGTAGGAAAGTGAATGCTGGAGAGAACCTGTGTAGGTGGGAGATAGAGACTTGGGCAGAAAGATGTCAAGAGAGAAACTGAGGGCTGGACAATATTAAAGAAGCCTAAGTGAAGCCATTACCCAACATGCCTTTGTAACAGACTGTCAATACAGTTAAATCAGTAGCCAATATAAGATATGCTATTATTTTCAAAGGGGTACTTTTATACTGAGGATTTTAATAATATAAGAATAGCTTTTAATAACATAAGAATTAAATAGCTTGTACTATGTGAATTTTGGTTTTTTACTAAATAAAGTTTTTAGCTCAAAAATTGAACACATGATAGCCTCACTACAAAGAACAATTGGGTATACTCTTGGATTGTTTTTGACTCCTGTAATGCAATGCTCACAGTGGTTGCTATGAATATGAAGGTGTATTTCCAGGTTTGAATGACAAGATATAACAGACTCTCTTCTTTGAAGACAAAACCAAGATATTTATTCATATACCAGAAAGCCAAATCCACCATCGTAATAAAGAAATTGGCACACATTACCAATGCAGGGAGTGCTGCCATTCCCAAGTCTTCCTTCCACAAACAAGATCCCTTAAGCAAAATACCCCTCTCTTACCCATGCTAACTGCTGTGCCTCTCTCAGCCTCTTCTCTTTCAGCTCCACCACACTCTCCCACTTCCTGTTCTACCACTCAGCAAGCTCCTCCCACCACAGGCTCTATGTGACTCAAGCTCAAAGTAGGTCACATAGGCCTATTAATAGGCAAGAAAGATCTTCCCATTCCATTAACAATACATTAATAATACAACTCCAGAGTAAGAGATTCATTTATTGAAATATCAAATGATCCCCTTTGAAGTCAACTACAAACAAGAAAATCAAGAAAACCTTGAAGGTCTAAAGTTAATGTTTACAAGGAATTTAGTAGACACAATGTTTTGGTAATTTTTTTTTCTTTTACCTGAATCTATCCTCCTTTCCTAACATGTGTAGAAAGCTTTAAAATCCAGTTAAATTTCAACTTCTAATTCATTTAAGTACATGGAAGTGTTTTAAAAAAATAGGCATGTTTAAAAGTCAAATATATTAGTTTGGGGTAAGATAAAGCTACATAATAAAATATAATTTAGCAAATGCAATAAAAATCTTAATGACGTTTAGCTTATAGCTAAAATGTGTATTGGTGCAAACAGAAAGTTAATGCATTCCTTATTATTAGCCCAGAGCACAATTTAGATTTATTTAAAAACATGTGTGCACGAGCACGCACGCACACACACACATACACACAAGATCTGGCAATTGAAGGGAATTGGCATTTGCTTCTTTAGTTTAGGAAATATCCTATGCCCTGGAATTTGGGGCACTCCAAACACAATTCGAACTAGAATATGGGCAACACAATGCTTCATAGAGATAAAATTATCAATTCAGTTAAAAAATAACAAAGTGACTCTTAATTGACTAGTCTTCAGTTGTGGGAATAAAAATTACTTTGGGATTATAAATTATATTAATTTTGAATCATTTCATAGAATCATAGGTTAGAACTGGAAGAGCATTTTCAGATCATCTAGTCAATGTATAGGTGAGGAAACTGAGACCTGGAGACGCATGTTAGTGACTCACCCAGAATCTACTTAATTTTTATATTGTTAAGTGATAGAAATAATGGTGAGGGTCAAACTACCCTTCAAGGCCACTCAGTCTCACTCTCCTATCATCAAAACCAGAGTCCAGTCATTGATAGTTGGATAGTCACAAATATCAGATATCCAGACGCTTTTGAAACTTTACAGCAGTTAACAATATTCTCTTTACTTTCTCTAAGAATCTTTTAGTTATCAAATATTTGGGGTCCAGTGCAAATCACAACTGTGTTAAACTACCTTTTTCTGAAGATGGATAGCCTGGTTGATTATTAATAAAGGCATATAATCCAGCAGTGTAAGTTAATAGTAAGTTACTAGGAGAGGAAGCTGGTAGAACTACCAAGAAGGCAGATGGTGCACTGAACATTCTGCTGAGCTCTATCATCTCTTAAGTTACCAGCAGTTTTCCAACCTATACTAGCCAGGTGCTGCCATCTCTAATTTAGAACAGCTTCTGCCTCTGCATAAAAGTGTTTCACCAAAAGTAAGCTCCCTAAGCATCTGACTGTCACCTGTTCTGCTATCTTGGGGGTTCCACCAACTCATTTTCCCTTGTATCTATTATTTTACATTAAGTCAAGACAGTTCGTGTTGTTCCACAGTGTCCACAAAACCAAAATATGATCTTACTTGTTTTGCTTCAACTTAGAAGTGGTGAGAAGGAAGGAAGAGAAAAGCCATTAGCCTTCTTTGTTCTTTTAGGAAACTAGAAAGAATAAGTCACTGTAGGAAACTCAGGTAGCATGTACTGCTCATCTGTTGTTCATTTGAGGGCCTGATTTTTGTTTTATTTTGCTTTAATAACTCTTATAGTTAAAGTGCTTGTAATCATCACGTAAAGCTCATCAATTCTCCCAAAGCTTAGCACCTGCTGTTTTTGCCAAATTGAAGGTCTGTACTGACAGTGGGCCAAGTGAAATGCCAGGCTTTCAGGGTTGATTCCTGATTTCTGTGATTACAGGAGAAGCCCAGATATCCAAGCAAAGGAAGAGCTGTGGAAACATATTCAGTGAGTATTGTAACAAAGGTTATCAGACCCGAGTGCTGTTTGTGGAGCTTATAGGAGAAAGCCTAGCCAACACTCAGAAAATCATTAGGCCAGATCCTGTCCATGTGTTCCTTATTGTTATTACAGTGATATGGTAATAGAGCAGCCAGAATATGTCATATACTATTGTTGCTGATATAGATAGCCCCTGACCACCAGAAAGCTCTAGAACTTTCCAGTCTAGGCCTATGTAACTTTGAAGAAGATATAAGACAGGCCAGCCAGACCCAAATAAGCACTGAGGAAAATTGTGTGTGAGAGAGAGAGTCCCAGAGAGCGAGACACAAAGACAGAAAGACAAAGATGGTGTCCAGCCAAGAAGATTTTTTTTCCCTTTCTTTCTTTTAGAACAATTCCTTGAATTTGAATTAACATTCATCTATTTCTACATTTGATATTGCAATATGTTTTAACACAGGACACTAGTGAGCCAATAATGATTGTTTGAGGCAATTGCATCATCATAAACTTTGCTCTCTTGCCTGTTTCCCTTCCAGGAAAGAACTTGTGGATCCTTCTGGATTGTCAGAAGAACAATTAAAAGAGATTCCTTACACCAAAATAGAGTGAGTTTATATTTGGAATTTATTTTCACAAAAGTATGAGGAATAGTCTTCTAAGCATTACTCATTGTTTCATAACCAGTGTTAAGTAAAATGAGACTTTAGTTACTTCTGTGAATTTTTTCTTTAATTTGCACTTTAAAGATGAAGGTGATTGTGAGAACTTCCCTTAAAACCACTAATTCTTGTTTGCAGGGACATGAGAATCACGATCTGCTTCTATTAATTGCTTATTTTCTATCTTAGGAACAGCTATGCCTTTAAAAACTACAGTGAATTTTTCCTACAAGATTAATCCTTCAAAATGCCATGTGAACAGTAACAAATTATTTCTTAATCCCTAAAATTTAAGTACATCTCCTACAAACTTCATCTGAGGATGCCCAGTGAAATACTCATTTTTCAACACATCAAGCACGCTTCTGGAAACCTCTTGGGAACCTCTATATTCAGTTATTGTGTGGCAGCAGCACACACGTTGACTCTCCCTCATATACCCTAACTACCCAGTTTCTCAACCTACTCACCTTCCAGGAGTTACTCCTCCATCCCCCCTCAACCATGCAGAAAGATGGTCATATCTTTGATCTTGCCATCACCCCCAAATGTACCACCTCCGTATTCAAGAATTCTGAAATCTCCTTATCCATGCATAATTTGTTGACTTTTTACCTCTCCCCTTGCCTTCCCTTTAAAAAACCCTACTTGTCTGCACCGCGACTTCCAATCAAGTAACCTCTTATTTGTCTTCTAGGCCATCTTCCCTACACTAGCCACTCTCTCCTCTTCTCCCCATCTTGACCGAGGGTGAACCGATTCATCTCCTCTATTAAATCCCTAACCCCCTTATCACATCACTGATTATGCCCAGCCAAGTCTCAGCTCTGGATCACTCCCACAGTTTGCCACCTTTGTTCCTGTAGTACAAAAATGGACAAAGTCACACAACTGTTCCGTGTCCGTTGTTCCACAACTTCAACTCAGCCCTAGGCAATCCTACTATAATTCCCTTAACAATTCACTATCGCACTCTCCACAGCAGTCCTTCCAAACTTTTTCATCCCTCCATGATTCCCTCCCACCCCCTTCTCAGCTAAGAACCTTGACTCATATTTTGCAGAAAAAAAATTGAGGCCATTCACTATGAACTCCCTCTTCTCCCCTCCTCTTCATCTGCTATCAGATGCCTTCTGCTATCTCCTCCTTCACCCCCATCTCATATGATAACATGGCCTTACTCCTTACCAAGAGAAACCCCTCTACTTCTTCGAGTGATCCTGTTCCATCCTATGGCCTATAACAGATTGCCTCTGCTGTCATCTTTACTCACTTATTTTCAGTGTCTCCCTGTATACTGTCTCCTTCCCTACTGCCTACAAATATGCCCATGTCTCCCCCATACTGAAAAACTCTCACTTGATCCTTCCGTCCTGACAATCATTCTATGTTCCTTCTGTCTTTTGTACCTAACTCCTGGAAAACACCATATACAGCAGGTGCCTTCACTTTCTCTCCTCTCACACTCTTCTTAACCCCTTACAATCTGGCTTCAGACCTTATCATTCCCCTGAAACTGCCCTCTCCAAAGTTACCAGTGATCTCTTAGAGTTGCCAAAACCCAAGATCTTTTCTCAATCCTCAGTCTTCTCTTTGATAACTTTCTTCTCTTCAGGTTTTCAGGATACCACTCTCTCCTGATTCTTCTC
>NW_027185791.1:704785-708795 GCF_028583685.1 Petaurus breviceps papuanus
TTCTCTTCAGGTTTTCAGGATACCACTCTCTCCTGATTCTTCTCTTCCCTATGACCAGTCCTTCTCTCTCTGCTTCGCCAGATCCTTTGCTAAAGCATGCGCTCTAACCATACATATCCCTCTTGTTCTGTCCTCAGTCCTCTTCTCTTCTCCCTCTATACTGCTTCCTAAGCTCCATCACTCTACGCTGACGATTCTCAAATCTACCGGTCCTACTTTAATCTCTCGGATAACCTCCAGTTGTGCATCTTCAGCTGCCTTTTGGGTGTCTCAAATTTGATGTCCAATAGATATCTTAAACTCAATGTCAAAACATTCATCTTTCTCCCCTAAGCCCCTATTACTATAGAGGGTAACACACTCAGGCTTGCAACTTAGGAATCATCCTGGAATCCTCACTATCATTAACATCTCTAATAAATTTCCGCTTTGCAATATCTCTCAACACACCCCCTCCTTCTCTCCTCTGATTTTGTCATCATTCCATGATCTCACACCTGGATTATTCCTGCTTGTTGCCTGCTGGGTCTACCTGATTTAAGTTTCTCCCCATTTCAAACAATCCTCCATTCAGCCACTAAAGTAATTTTCCTAAAGTACAGGTCCAACCACATCCAGCCCTCTACTCATGACTCCAGTGGCTCACAATTATCTCCAGCATCAAATAGAAAATGTTCTGTTTGGCCTTCAAAGACCTTCATAACCTAGCCCCCTCCTTACCAGTCTTCTTACACCTTACTTCCTGACTCCCTGATTATTCTTCAATGCAACGACACTGTACTCCTAACTCTTCCACAAACAAGTCACTCCATTTCTCTGCTTGGATTATTTTCAGGCTTTCCCCATTCCTAGAATATTCTCTCTCCTCTGCTCTGACAACTGACCTCCCTGGCTTCCTTTAAATTCCATCTAAAATCCCATCTTTTACTGTCTCCCAATCCCTCTTAATTCCAGGGTCTTGCCTCTGTTAATTATTTCCTATTTATCCTGTATATAGCTTGCTTTGCATATATGTTTGCATGTTGTCTTTCCCATTAAATTGTAAGCTCCTTGAGGACAGGGACTCTTTGTATACCCAGTCCTTTGAACTGTGCCTGGCACATAATATAATGTTTATTGATTGACTGATTTACTTTTTTTATTGATTGAGGCTGGATATGAATTCAGGTCTTCTTGACTTGTCCAGGGTTCTATCAGTTGCACCCCCTAGCTGCCACATACCATACTTTTTCAGTCATTCCTTAACTTAATTTCTATTAAGAAACCCTTTTGGTAAACTTTCATACGCCCTTCCAAGTCTATAGTCAAAATAGGGGCCTAAAGAATATAAAATTGAAAAGCGATTGCTGCCTATGAACCCATTTGGCATATTTGATTTAGCACATCCTCTCCAAAATTTTCTTCTTCCTCCTAAATTTTCAATATTATCTGAATTATGGGTAATATATAATCAAGGTTCAAATCCTGCCTTTGCCACTTACTATCTATGTGACCTTGGGCAAGTCACTTTATCTCTCTGGGACTCGGGGTGTTGGACTAAACAATCCCTAAGATCCTTTCCAACTCTAAGTCCTAAAATCCTCCCTCCACCCCTAACACTCCCTACTCTATTCCCTCTGTCTATCCCTTAAGAATATTAGACACCAAAAAATGAATATGAGGGACTTCTACTTCTGTTCACTTCTGAGAACCAACTTTTTTCTCACCTCCCCACAAAATGTATTTATTCTTTTATTATTATTTCCTTCATGAAACTCTTTGTTTCAATAAATAGAAGCAAACCTTTATCCTACCAAGCAATGAAAATTGGCAAGGCCTTTGTTGATACCTTTTTGCCAAAGGCTTGATCTCTTTTTTTTTTTGTCTGACTAGCTAGCTGGTAAACCAGCCTGTTGTTTCTGATGTGAGTGCCATCTTGGTCTATGTTGTAGATGCATTCTTGAAATTTTTATTTTTAATTGATGCCCTTTATTTTTATGTTACATTAATTTACGAACAGGTCCCTCTCTTCCACTCAAAAAGCCTTTCTTTGTAACAAAGATTTTAAAAGAAAAAAGCTCAGCAAAATCAACTAACACGTAGATTATCTGATAGTATGTTCAGTATTCTACACCCATAGTCCCCAACTGCAATGCAGGGAATCAGGTACATTTTCTCAGTTCTTCTCTGGACCAAGCTCAATCACTAGAATTACAAGGCTTTCAGTTTCAATTTCTTCTTTCCATTTACATTGTCGTCATTGTTTTTCTAGTTGTTTACTTCACTCTGCATGCATTTATATAAATAGTCCTATGTTTCTTTGAATCCTTTATATTCCTCATTTCTTATGATTCACAAAATTATATATATACACATATATACACACATATGTGTGTATATAAACATATGCATACACACACACACACATATATATATATATATATATACGTGTGTGTGTGTGTGTGTGTGTGTGTGTACGTGTACCATTTGGTCATTCCCAAGTCAATAGATACTTCCTTTCAAAGTCTTTTACCAGCTTGTTCTGCTGTCCCTAGAACATTTGGTTTGTTGGTTTTTTTCAATCTTAAAAGATTTCATGTTTCATCCACATCCGTGTCTGCCAGGATGCTTTTTTTTAATATCTCACTTTTGAAAACTAAATACTTTTTAAAAGATAGAAAAGATCAGTGCTTAAAAATTCTAAAATTTAAATTCCTTTGACAATCAGATGAGAAACTTCAACTGTAAAGTCATAAAAATTCTTTCTGGCATCTGATTTCTTTGTTTATTTTCATGGATATGTATTGCTTTTTCAGGACTCAAGGTGACCCAGTTCGTATAAGGCATTCTCACTCCCCTCGAAGTTACCGCCAGTACCGCAGATCCCAGTGTTCAGATGGAGAGAGATCAGTTCTATCTGAAGTGAAGTAAGTGTGTTGGTCTGATCAGGTCACACTTTCATGAGACCAGAATTCTGGGTTCAATTCTGTGTGGATTTTAGACAAGGGACTGATTAGTATACTGTCCATTAGCCTACAAAGTCTTTAGAAGATTATGGATCCAGACCCTGAGTCAGAGAGACTTCTGGAGGGAAGAACTATAAGAATGCTATTCTATAATGAATGGCTTAACCAGTTTGAGAGAAGTGGCTTTGATACTTAAAAGACATCCATAATCCAGCCTTTTGCATTTATCAGTGAAGAGAGAAACTAATAAGCAAACAAAGTTTGAAGTGGGCCTAAAGATTCTGATGAGAATTAAATACACTGTGAGGAAGAGGAGCTTAGCAGAAAGAACTGGGACAATAATTTTGATGCTCCCTACTCAAATTAATCAGCATTTATTCAGTTTATTGTGATTTGATGGGTATTAGTGTAGCGAATTAAGCAGAATAGAATTAAAATGATAAAAGTTAATACTGTTAGTTAGGATAAGAGTCATATACGTTAGGACTCAATAACCTCTTATGTATTAATGATATCATTGTAGGTTATAGGATAAAATTATAGAACTGTCTATTAGAGAGCAGCACATTACATTTGACCCTGATACTTATCATAACAGCACCAACACCCATCACCCCTCTGAATCACTGCCACTGCTCCTTTGTGACTTTTCCTTTCACCTACCACTTACGAAGGGATGCCACTGATCAAAACACTATGAAAATCTCTATTGAAGTGGTGGGGAGAATGCCTTTACCAGGAAAAACCTGTAGTTAATGACCCAAAAGCCATCTGACAAAGTTAAAACACATGCATAACTAACTGAAACTTGATCCTATTCTGCTTAATTCACTAATATAATCACTGATCATTAGAGTAGAGGGTATCAAAATTGTCTTGCTCCTCAACTAATCATAGTTTTCCCCAATTCTGGTGTTAACCAGTCACGAAACTGTACTGCCTTGTTCCATTTTTAGTGCTGTTTTAAGTAGCTAGCACCTGGAAGGAGTGGGCCCCTGACCACGAGGAAGATCTTGGACTCAATTAATTAGGGAACCCTGGACTCCCTATGAAGTAGACATGCTC
>NW_027185791.1:708895-776677 GCF_028583685.1 Petaurus breviceps papuanus
GTGTGCTTTTGTTGAACATTGGACTGGCATTTTGGTGCCACAGAGCTCTAGACAGGAATGGGAAGACTTTGACTAGCATCAGCTCTGCCGCTGACAGACTGTGTATACTTTTGATTCATTTAATATTTTTTTTAAACCCGAAGTGCAGATAAGTGGCCAAGTATTTCTTTTTTTCCTTATTCTGACTCTATGGAAAGGAAATTCAGGCAAAGTGGGATAATGGGGAAAGGCCTGGACTAGGATAAGAGACTTGAGTTCTAGACCTGGCTTTACTAAATTTATCTGATAATCAGTTTCCATATCTGAAAAATAAGGTTATGCTAGATCAGTGGTGCTGGAACTTTTATGAGGGTGGGGAAAGGGCATAGAACCGTTCAGTTTAAACAAAACTTTGACAGAACCCTTGTAGTAAAATCATTTAATATTATTTTAAATGCTTATTATCAAATATCAGAAGGCTCATTAAAAATAAAACAAACCAGAAATACTTGGAATATTCTTTCCAGCACAGTCTGAGAAACAAAGGACCAGATGGGACTCTAAGGTGCCATCCAACTTCAGCACTCTCTGATTCTAGCTTTCAGTCATTAATTTTAAACCTAATTTTCTTTCTACAGTACAAAGACTGATCTTGTGCCACCACTTCCTGTGACTCGGTCTTCAGATTTGCAGTGTTTTACTGGGTCTACTTCCTATCAGGTTAGTAATGATGTCATTTTTTTTTTCCCTTTTATTTAAAGTTCTGATTTTTTTTTTTAATTTCTAAAAGACACCGAATAAAATGAGTAATTTACAAAGCAGATCTGAAAGTGAGGATAATGTGTGAAATTACATCTATTTAGATTGTTTGTCTTTCAAGTAAAACTCAATACATAACTTTCAAAGCTATCTAGCTTGTCTATACTTATCGTTTTCCTTTTCTCCTCTGTGCATTATAAAATAAGTTTCAATGACCTTTTTTGTTCTTTTTGGGGGCAACTGTTTTCTTTTCCCCTCCTAACCTGTAGCCCCATATTGTAAAAGAGAAAACAGAAACACTTGGTAATAAGCCATTTATGAACTCCCAAAGGGAAAATCTCCAGGACAAGATGGATTTACGATTGAATTCTATCAAAGACTCAAAATTAATTCCAACACATTATCAATGTTTGAATTTACCAAAACTTTCATAGCAGCAGTTTCTGTAGAGAGCTAATGAAAGTGAGTTCCTGTTGATTGGGAAATAGCTGAATAAACTCGTGAGACTGATTTTATGAATGTAATAGAATGTTTTGAGGCAGCTATGCGGCACAGTAGAGTACCAGGCCTGGAGGCAGGAAGACTCACGTTCCTGAGTTCAAATCTGGTCTCACTTACTAGCTGTGTGCCACTGGGTAAGTCACTTAAATGTAAAATGAGCTGGAGAAGGAAAATGGCAAGTCACTACAGTGCCTTTGCCAAAAAAACTCCAAATGGGATCAAGAGGAGTCAGATATGATTGCAATGACTGAACAACAGAATATTATTATGCAATAAGAATGAGGAATTCAGAGATGTATAGAAAGATTTGCGTGAATTGATTTAGTGAAACAAATATAACCAAACCAAAAAGTACAATATACACAATAATAATGAAAATGAAAAGGTCACTGATGAAATGAAAAATAAACTGAATAATTGAAATGAATCAAGTATGCCCCAGAACAGATAATGAAACACACCCCTCAACTTTTTGCGTGTCAGGGGACTGCTATGGCAAAATATTGCATATATGTTTAGATGAAGTTACAATATTAAGTTATTGTGCAACTGGCTTTTTTTGTTGTTACTGAACAATTCACTTAATACCCTGGGGCCCAAAGTTTTCTCAACTATAAAATAGTTGAATTAGATATTGTCAGCTTTTCCTTCCAGCTCTACCTGTATGATCTAAGGTTTCAGTATCTTCCCTCACCACTGGGTGGTGAGGGAGATAATATTTCCAGAAATCACTATAACGTGAAAACAATAACCAAAAAAGCCAATCAGATGCTCCCCTAAGTCAATATTGTACCTCCCTTCTGTGTATTTCCAAAAGCCATTATCCCCCCCATACATGCACTGAAAGAGTTCAGCACCTCCTCTCAGAAACCTTCAAGGCTGTTATTGGGTGCCACCTACAGGGTGAAGAGAGAGAATGGGGGAGAGTAGGGGAGAGAGAGAGGGAGGGAGGGAGGGAGAATGTGTATGTACATTATACATCCTCAGTAGAAGGAAAGCTCCTTGAACATAAAAGTCCTTTGTACACAGTAGGTGCTTGCTTTCAGTGAACCAAATTGAACTATTCACCCTTCTCACTAGTAATCCTTACATCCCTGATAATCATCTTGTTCTACCTTGCCTGGAGTGCTAAAGCATAAAGTAGAGGGTGAGTCAGCTGCACTTGGCTGACTAGTGAAACCTTGGGATAGGCCCAATCTTATTGTGCTAGCAGGGACAATGTCTAGTTTTATGATGCCAGACACACACGCTCTAACAAACTCCCGATCCCCTCTAGGATCAAATGCAAAATCTTCTATATGTTCTTCGAGATCTAGCCCCTCCTCTCTCTTCAGTCTTCTTGCACTTTCTTTTCCATCACATACTCTTCCAGCCTGACTCTGGTCTTGCCATTCCACAAACAAGACACTCCTCCCTGGGCATTTTCTCTGGCTGTCCTCTATGTATCTGGAAAGCTCTTGCTCATCTTCATCCACTGCCTTCCCCAACTTCAGGTCCCAGTTAAAATCCCATCTTGTAGGGATTCTGTGGGAAGCTTTTCTCAGGCCAGAACTCCAGTGTCTTATCTTCTATTTATCCTGCTTCTAACTTATTTGCTTGGCTCTATTACATTTTGACCTTCCTGAGGGCAAGACTGTCTTTTGCATCTTTTTGTATCCTTGGCAGTTCACCAAGTACAGGAATCTCCTCTACACTACCTACATTTGAACATTCCATTGCAGGGATGTCATGATTTCACAAGGCAGTATGTTTCACTTGCATTTATTCTCTTCCCTTTTCAACTGCCCCCATCACCAGTTGAATAAACCCCACCATATAAAAATATGCAGGTGGTTTGACTTCCCCATATTTCTAGGGGGAGAAAACTAGATATACAATGGGTACTGGAATCGTTGAGGATGAGTTTGGGCAGATTGCTCAGTGTCACTTTAAACAGGAGGGCAGTGCGGCATGTCCACATGCCAATCCACAAACGATCCATTATTCTTGCACTGCAGAGTAATGGTCCTGTTTGACACCTGATTTACAATAATCACTTTGTTTATGTCTAGTTGGTAAATCACACTTTCACGTGTTGTGCATTCATATTAATTGTTCACTTACTGTGGAAGGTCATCCTATCTTCTTAAAAGGGACTGATTAACAATGAAAGATTTTTTCCTTAAAGTGCTTTCACCATGCTTGATGCGTTAAGGAAAATCTTAATTTATACATGTCATTTTCAGCATTATTTTTAACTTTTTTTTCAGATTAGAATTGGGTCTAAAGACAGCCTCATACAAGAAAAACCTCAGCTATCTACAAGCAACCTGGATGGAAAACACAGCACAAAGATAATAAAGACCATAAAAACATCCCACTTCAAAATAGACACTTGATCTGTGACAAAGAAGTACCAGTATTGTTCTTTGAACCTGTAAATGATGCCATTACTACCTTAATGCAATGCTTCAATGTACAAAATCTTTAAATTCAGTTGTTTTGGTTTAAAAGCCTGAGAGATATTCCCAAATTAAGACTGTTTCACCACTTGTCTTACCACTATTTATAAAACCAAGGTCAGATGCTTCAGCAACGGCCCCTCTGCTGCACCCTTAGTACCTCTGGGCTTTTCTACTTACTTAAAACTGAACTCACAACGAACTATCTTGTCCTTCTCAATTTGTATTCCCAAAACACAGAAACAAAGGAATTGTTTTAAGTTCTCACAATCAGATACTTGATATCAAACATTAATTTACTCTTCATAGGCTCTCTACAAATTATTTTATACAAAATGTCAATTTGTGCCCATTAAGAAGCCACACTGGTCATATTTAAACACTGGAGTACTAGCTGTGAGTTTGAGGGCATTGTTGATTAATCAGGGCCCTTTTCCAGTAAGGGCTACCTTCAATCTCTCAGAATAGGGATCTGACACTTGCAGGGCAGCAACAAAAAAAAAGAGGGGAAGAGCAAACGGTATCACACCTCTGTCAGGGAATCAGAATGCCTAGGTGATCAAATAGCTTGTATACCTAAAGGGAGAATCATTCAAGTTGGGGGAGGGGGGGGCCCTACTTCTCCATTTATTGAAAAAAAAGTTGCTTCTCAGGAAAATACCTTTTAATGTCAAGAGAATAAGGAACAAGCTTTTGAAAAAGGGCAGGAAGACAACCTTTGTTTTACATATATTTTAATATATAGAAATCCATACCAAACAAGGGATAAAATTACAGATGCCAACTGTGCCCTGTGGAGAGCTCGATACAAAAAATCACCACTTTATCACCAAGTCCAAAGACGTTTGGACTTAACTTTTCTTCCATGAAGACTTTAGATTACTTGTGGAATTCAACAGGAACATGAAATTCAAGATTAAGCAACTTCTTTGGAGACTCAGTGTATGAGAAAGGATTACAGCCCTAAGAGAAAGGAAAAAAAATTTCAATTAATAGTCACATTAAACCTAGCTATGACTAGAACCAAGGTGCAGATTGGATTAGCACTTAAATTTTCTACCTCTCACACACCAACTATCTGAGCCAGAACTTGAACCCCAGTCTCCCGGGAATAGTTGTGTGTGGTGGCTAGAGCATTCAAATCCTATAGAAAACATTTTTTATCAAAGAATACAAACATGGAATGCGAGATTTGGAGGCATAAAATAATCCCATGCAATCTAAAAGAAGTAATTCAAAACACAGCTATTATAGTCTAGTTTGGCTAAACTCTTTGGCGTTGAAATAAAGCCGGGGGAAAAGAAAAAGCATGGGTTATGTGCACTGAAGAAAAACCGGGGAACCAGGCAAGATCCCCAGGGAGAAGCTGAGCTAGGATGGATGCAGCAGTTTGGCAAGAGTCTTACAAGGAAGTTGGACAAGATTACCCTGGGAAAGTCACTTAACCCCAACCGCCCTGCCTTCCCTCCTCCAAAAAGAAAAGGGAAAAATCCATACCTCGGTCACTTGAGGAGTCCGCAAAAACGCCGGCGGCGGCAGCTGCGGATTCTGGCTCTTGGGTCCTCGTTCACTTCATCTAAACAGAAGCAATGAAAGGTAAAGGAATGAACCCCGTGGCTGTAGGGGAGGGCGCCCCCGCCGCCCCCGCCTCCTCCTCCTCCTCGGTCACCTGATCAAGCCTCCGTAAGCCTAACTTGTCACTTACACAGCACGCTCGCCAGAGGCACAGACGTCCCCGGGCAAAAGCAAAGGCTGCAAAGTCCGTTATTTCTGCCTTTTTTGACACCGCATCCACTAGCGACCAAAGTGAACGGGCAACACAAAAGGCAAAGGCCCGCACAGTCCGCTGGTTTGTTAGCGCGGCCTTCCCGCGCTTTCCTCCTCGGGGGCAGAATCTCCCGCGCCAACACGTGCCAGCCCCCCCCCAAAGCCCCCCCCGGCCGGGGCCGCACGCGCGACTTCGGGGATGTTCCTAGGATCTGCTTCTTGCGGGACGCGCGGATCTGGCCGGTGTCGGGCCGGAGACGTTAAAAGCCGGCTCGAGCTGCGTGAAAACACCGCGATCGCGCCTCCCCCTCTACCACCGGCCCCAGCTCAATCACGCACATCTCGTCTCTGGGGTTGCGGGAACTCGTTCTAAGCCGCTTTCACCATGAACCAGCCCGGTGAACGTTTACACCTCCGAAATCCGTAAACGTTACCATTCGGGCGTGACTTATTCTGTTGACAGGCTAAGCTTAAGTAATGTGGGTCGAATTTAAAAGTGTTATCATCCCAGGGAGACGATGGTTAAACACTGACCAGTGGTATTCCCCACCCAATGGTCCTGAGGGCGGTTGGATCCCCGGGGCATTACCTGGCACCCAAAAAGCGCTTCAATAAATTAAATGCTCCTCGAGTAATGACCAAGTTAACCGCGTCTCGCTTCCTACTTCCTTTGACCCCGACCACCACGTGTCCCTAGAGGGGCCGGGGGCAGGGGGCCCACACCCGGCCGCGCCGGGCAGGAGCGCGCACGCGCAGACGGGGACCGGGGGGTGAGGCCGCAGGGATGGCCACCATTGCCTGCCACGGCCGGCTCCAGGTACCGAGCACCGCCGGGCTACCTACCTCAGGGTGGTCGCGGGCACGACCCCAAAGAGCCCCAGTCACGGAGGACGGTCCCGCCGGCATCCCCAGGGCACCGCGCCATGATGGCGCCTGCAGGCTCACTACTGCGAGGAAGGACAGAGCGAGACTAGTCACGTTGAGAGCTGTAAAAGAGCACTCTGTCTTCCCCGCCAGCCTTTTCTACACCCTGGAAGGAACCATTGCTTCGCGGAAGACGGGGGTGTACAGCATGGACGGTACCACTTTCTCAGCACTCTCCACCGCCCCCGGCTGGCCGGAGGGAGAAGTGCCGTTGGGAGAAGGCGGAAGGAAGGTGTGGGAGGGGGGAGAGGAGGAGACTTGCGACAAAGACTTTGCCTGGGCATAGCTGGCGGTACCTGCAGGCGCGTTAAAGCCCCGCGTCCTTGCCGCGTGGGGCTGGAGTATCCAAATGAGAGGATAGTAATAATTCATATGTGACTATAAAAGCTGTCTCCCTACAATCTGAAGGCGTTAATTTTAATCCCCAGTTAGATTTGTGAATAACCGCTTCTACGCACGGAGGAAGAATGTGAAACACAATTCCTTTAAAATCTGGGAACTGATTCTATTTTACCAAGAAATGTGGTCTAGTGCCAGTATTTTACTTTGAAGTTAGGGAGGAAAACAATGCCCACAACAGGAACCTGGGACTTCAGGGCACCGGGTGTCAGCCCACGCGTCTGCCCAGCTTTTCATCCCTCAGGTTTCTCCTGGCTCCAAATCCGTCTGGGAGGGGGAGATTCTGTGGGTTTCTGGCCAAAACAGAAACTATTGGCTGCTTACATTCACTCTGAGCCAATCAGGGCCCAAACAGTGACCACGTGGGACCTATCGTGAGCTAATCAGTGAGAGCCAGAGTGATTTATGTTTAAGGAACTCACAGGTAAGGGTAAGGTGCCCCACGTGGAGGAAGGGAAGAGAGAAGTCCATCATGCAATCCTGCTATAACTGTGTTATATGTCAGTGGTCTCCTGGTTCTGGATTTTCTGAAGTCATCCTGCTTGTGATTTCTTATAACACAATAATGTCCCATTATAATCATATACCACAGCTTGTTCAGCCATTTCCCAACTGATAGATATCCCTTTGATTTCTCATTTTTAGCTACCACAAAAAGAGCTGCTATAAATGTTTTTGTACAAAGAGGTCCTTTTCTCCCCCCCTTTTTTCTTTGATTGTTTTCCATACAGACCTAGCAGAGGTATTTCTGGATCAAAGGGTATGCACAGTATTATAGCCCTTTGGGCATAGTTCCAGATTCCTCTCTAGAATGTTTGGATCAGTTCACAGGTCCACCAACAATGCATTAGTGTTCCAGTTTTCCCATATTCCCTCCAGCATTTATGCTTTTACTTTTCTGTCATATTAGCCAAACTGATAGGTGTGAGGTGGTCCCTAAGAGTTGTTTGGATTTGCGTTTCTCTACTCAATAGTGATTTAAAACATTTTTTCATTGATTGTAGATAGACTATAAATGTTTGAAAATTGCCTTTTCATATCCTTTGACCATTATCAATGCTACAATGACTTGTAATCGTATAAATTTGACTCAGTTTTCTATGTATTTGAGAAATGAGGCTTTTACTACAGATATTTGCTATAAAATTGTTTCCCCAGTTTTCTGCTTTCCTTCTAATTTTTGTTGCATTGGGGTTTTTTTGTGCAAAATTTTTTTTTAATTTACATGAAATGATGGTGAGTAAAGTGAATAGAACCAGGAGAACATTGTACACAGTAACAGCAATGTTGTGCAATGATAGATTTAGCTCTTCTCAGCAACAGTGTGATCCAAGACAATTCCAAAAGACTTATGATGGAAAATACTATCCACATCCAGAGAAAGAACTATAGAACCCGAATGTAGATCAAAGCATACAATTTTCATTTTTTAAAAAATTTGTTTTTCTCATGGCTTTTCCCTTTTGTTCTGATTCTTCTTTTGCAACATGACTAATGTGAAAATATGATTCATGTGGTTGTACATGTATAAAGTATATCAAATTGCTTGCTGTTGTGGGGAAGGAGAAAAATTTGGAACTCACAATCTTATAAAAGTGAATATTGAAAACTATCTTTACATGTAACTGGAAAAAATAAAATACTGTTAAGTGGAAAAAGGATTTTAAATTTTATATAATCAAAATGATCCATTTTACATTTCTTAATGGTCTTTTTTCTCTTGTTTGGTCCTAAATTCCTCCCCTTCTCCATAGATCTGACAGGTAAGGTATTCCATGCTCTCCTAATTTGTTTATGGTATCACTCTTTGTATATAAATCATATAGCAATTTTGAACTTATCTTGTTGTTGTAATGCCATGCACAAGTAGCTTTCCAGAAAAATGCTACAGTGAATAACTTTTAAGTTTCTGATTACACAGTATAGTGAACACTCTATTTATTCCATAACAAATCAGAGCAAAACATTCACAGTAAGTCAAGGCATAGCATTCACAATGTTGCAGCTTATCACAGAAAATCAAAATACAGCATTCACAATGACTTATCACTAAAATGGACACATAGTTTTCACCAAAGTGGTCACAATAGTTTTCAACTATTCAAGGCTTGCCTCCTGAAGGGTCACAAAATTCAATAGTCAAAGTTCTCTACTCATGGGGCACACTAAGTAACAAATCAGTCACTATTCAGTCATCAGTCACTACTCAGTCATTAGTCACTACTCAATACCCTCTTAAGGGGTAGTGGAAAATACACAGGCCACCCACCCCTTGGTTACAAGTAAATCACAATCTTCTCAGTCACTACACAATATCCAAGTAAAGTCTTCTTTCACCTTGACTCAAGGCTGGCTCTCAGTTTCCATGATTCCTCTTCCATGGTCCCAGCTCCAGCTGTCACCTGGGTTCAAAGTCAGGCAGCTCCCAGTTCCTTGTCCAGCTCCTTGTCCAGTTCTTCATCCAGTTTCCATTCCATATTGAAGCTCACAGTGTCCAGTCCACCTCAAGTCCTTCACAGTTCCTGTTTCTGGGAAGACAAAGCTTTACAGAGCCACAATAATATTCATACACATTGCTGGCACCATCATCAATTCACTATCTACCTGTGAAATCAACTCAGACCCACCAACAAGGACTGAGAACTCGTCACAAATCATCAACATAGAAATCAATACTGACCCACAAACAAGGTCCAAGAGGTCGGCACAAATCATCAGTAAAGTCCCAGGACTTCCAAAACCCTCCTCCAGGACTTCTGTACACATACAACCAGAAAATCCTCTTTGAGGGCTTCCAGTGAGGTCCCAGGGCTTCTGTACAAAGTATCACCAACAAACATCAACACAGACAGAGCAGACAGAGTGCTGGAATACTACAAGTATTCTCTTTGACTCTGCCACCACAAGAGTCCTCTTTTCAGCTCCTGCCATCTCTAACCCTGGGGCTCTCCTTATGTAGTCATTAGCTCCTCCCCAGGAGTTCATAAGTTCTAGGGTTCACAAGTTGTGGTGTTCACACATTCTGTTTCTTAACAGACTGAAAGAAGGTGTTAATTCAGTAGCTGAAACAACGTGTGAACTGCTTCTGTGCTTGCCATTACAGTCTTAGGTGTGAGGTGTTGATCGATAGCTAGCTTCTGCCTTACTGTTTTCCAGTTTTCCCAGCAGTTTTTCTCCAAAAAGTTTGGATCTTTGAGTTTATCAAACATTAGATCACTATGATCACTTACAATATCATGTATCTATTCTGCTGATCCACCACTGTAATTCTTTGCCAGTACCAACTTGTTTTGATAATTACTGCTTTATAATACCTTTTGATATCTGGTATGGCTAGGCCACCTTCCTTCACATACTTTTTCATTGACTCCCTTGATATTTTTAATCTTTTGTTCTTCACAATGAATTTTATTATTTTTTTTCTACCCGTATAAAATCTTTTTTGGTAGTTTGGTATGGCAATGAATAAGTAGATTAATTTAGTAGAATTGTCATTTTTATTACATTGTCTTGGCCTACCCATGAGTATTTAATATTTGTCCAGTTGTTTAGATCTGACTTTATTTATGTGAAAAGTGTTTATATGGTTCCTGGGTTTGTCTTGGCAGGTAGATTCCCAAGTATTTTTTATTGACTACAGTTATTTTAAATGGAATTTCTCTTTTTCTTGCTGCTGGACTTTACTGGCAATTTATAGAAATGCTGATGATTTACATGGGTTTATTTTGTATCCTGCAGCTTTGCTAACATTGTTAATTATCTCAAGTTGTTTTTTTAGTTGATTCCCTAAGTATATCATCATTATCTGCAGAGTGATAGCTGTGTTTCCCCATGGCCTAGTCTAATGCCTTTGCTTTCTTTTTCTTCTCTTATCGCTATAGCTGGGATTTCTGGTACAATATTGAATAATAGTGCTGATAATAGGGATCCTTGATTCACGGGAACCCTGATCTTATTGGAAGGGCTTTTGGGTTATCCCATTACAGACAATGCTTGCTTATGGTTTTAGATAAATATTACTTATCATTTTAAGGTAAGCTCCATTTATTTCTGTGTTCTGTATTGATTTTAATATAAATGGGTATTATATTTGTCAAAGGCTTTTTCTACATCTGTTGAGATAATTGTATGATTTCTGTTGGTTTTGTTAATTGATAAGGTCAACAATGCTGATAGTTTTCCTAATATTGAACCAACCCTGCATCCCAGGTATAAATCCTACCTGGTCATAGTATATGATCTTTGTAATATATGGCTATGATTTCTTTGCTTGTATTTAAAATTTTTTGCATCAATATCATTAGGGAAATTGGTCTATAATTTTCCTTTTCTGTTTCCACTCTTCCAGGTTTAGGTATCAGCACTATTGTGTGATAAAAGGAATTTGGTAGGACTCCTTTGCCTATTTTTTTCCAAGTAGCTTATTTGATATTGAGATTAATTGTTCTTTAAATGTTTGCTGGAATTACCTTGTGAATCTATCTGGTCCTGGGGACTTTTTCTTAGGAAATTCACTGATGGCTTGTTCAATTTCTTTTTCTTTTTTTAAGGATTTATTTTCTGTATTTCAGATTCAAACACCAAAACGCAAATATGCAATAGAGAAAAGAAGAAGAAACATATTATAAACTTAAATACAAAGTAAGAAAAGAAAAAGATGTCATGTGCACAGCAGAACATGAGAGGATTAAAATATATAGTAATAAATTTCCATTTCAAGAAAGCCTGTATATTAATACTACATGTTGTATTGAGAGCTGTCAGTCTTTGCTTTCTTGTAAGTTTTCTTTTGTTCTCTGCTGTGCAGATTTTTATTTTGTTCTTTTTCCCCCTTCCTCTCCTCCTCTCCAGGCTACAATTAAGTGTGGATATATTTATATATAGATATATACATATATATATATTATACATACATTTATACATAATACATACATATATAGACATATACTTTCCCTAACAAATTCTACTCCTGATCTTTGTTTTTATATTTGTGCATGTCTCTTATTTCCTATACCTCCAGACTCTTCTACTTTATATCTACCTGTTACCTTGCTCTTCTATTATTTAACCTACTGCCTCCCCTCCCCCAAGATCCCTCCCATCCTCCCATTTCCATAAATCTAAACACCTTTTTTTTTTTTGCCTTTTTTGGAGGGGGTAAGGTAGGGCAATTGGGGTTAAGTGATTTGCCCAAGGTCACACAGATACTAACTGTTAAGTGTCCGAGGCCAGATTTGAACTCAGGTACTCCTGACTCTGAGGCCAGTACTCTATTCTCTGCACCACCTAGCCTCCCCTAAACACCTTTCTATATGCTACTTTAACCTATTCCCTCACCCTTCCCTCTAGAGATCCCACCCTTATTCTTTCCCCTCTCCCTATTCCCTCAACATTTTATTTTTTCTGAATTTAGAAGACTTTTATACTCTCCTAGATATATATGTATTGTTCCCTCTTGAACCCATTAACTATGACAGTAGGTTTCCAGAATTAACAGCCCTCCTCCCCTATCTGATTCCTAATAGCCATTGTGGTTCTTCCTCTCACACCTCATGTATAAGATAATTAATATTTCTGGCTGTTCCTAAATGGTTTTAATTTTTTAAATCACATCATATTCAGGTCTATTCCAGTCTTATGAACTACCCAATTACCAATAACAATATTAGACATACATTTTATATTTTACATGCATAAAAGTATGTCCTTATTGAATCCCTAGTAATTAATTAGTCTTTGGTATGTACCTTATATTTCTCTTGGATCTTGTATGTCAAGTCTTCTATTAAGTTCAGGTATTATGTCTTTGTTTTTGTTTTTTTTTTTAACAAAGTCCTGCAAGTCTGACAGTTGATTAAATGTCCATTTTATTTTCATTCAGAATTATGCTTAGCTTTGCTGGTTATGATATTTTAGATCAGAACCCCAGTTCTTTTGCTCTGAGTTTATAGTGTTCCAAGACCAGCAGTCCTTTAGTGTCACTGCTGCTAGGTCTTGTGTGATTCTGATTGTGGCACTGCCATATTTGAGTTGTTTTTTCTTCTTGCTCTTAATATTTTATCCTTGAGCTGAGGGTTTCAGAATTTAACCATAATGTTCCTATGGGTTTTCTCATAGTCTCTCTTTTAGGTGGTTATTGATGGATTTTTTCTATTTCTACTTTCCCCTCTTGTTCTAATGCTTCATGACAATTTTCTTTAGTTATTTCTTGTATTATTGTATCAAGAGTCTTTTGATCATAGATTTTAGGTAGTCCAATTATTCTTATGTTTTCTTTTTCTAAGATTGGGTTATTTGAGTATTTGATTCCTATCTGTTAATCTGGGTAATTTACATTTATGTAAATATTCATTCATTTCATTTAGATTATTGGCATGTAATTGGGCAAAATAGCTCCTAATAATTGTTTTGATTTCTTCTTCATTGGTGATGAATTCACCCCTTTCATTTTTGATGGTAGTAATTTGGTTTTTTTCTTTCTTTTTTTAAATCAAATTAACCAATGGTTTGTTTATTTTATTGGGTTTCCCCCCATAAAACCAGTTTCTAATTTTAAATTATTGATTGTTCCTATAATTTGTTCTTTGGCCCATTTATTCTTGCTTTGCTTTTCACTTTGAGGGGGGAAGGCTGGGCAGTTGTGGTTAAGTGACTTGCTCAAGGTCACATGGCTAGTAAGTGTTAAATGTCTGCAGTCAGACTTGAACTCAGGTCCTCCTGACTCCAGGGTCAGTGCTCTATTTACTGTACAACCTAGCCGCCCCAGACCCATTTATTCCTTAGAATTAGATTATTTTGTTTCCAATTAATTTTTAATCTATCTTTTCATAGCTGTTTTATTGAATGTAATTTTTATTGCACTATCATAAAAAAAGGATTCATTTCATATTTTTGCTTTTCAGCATTTGTTGTGAGGTTTTTATGCCCTAATACATAGTCAGTTTTTGTGTAGGTGCCATGTACTGCTAAAAAATTTATTCCTTTTTATCCCCATTCAGTTTTCTCCAGAGACTCAGCTTTTATTTGATAAGATATTTAATGTGGTTATTATAAGTTTTATTTCAATTCTGCTGGTGACAAGTTATGAATCCTGTAATACTTAAACCTAAGAGTTACAGAAGTAAAAATACCTACCACCCCTAATTATAAGTAGGAAGTTCATAGATCAGTTTATGTAAGTTCCACTTAAATTTGCTCAGAATGATTTTCTTTGTAAAATAATTTAGAGATTCATTCAACTGAATTGAAATACCTTGACTAGAAATGAGGTTTTTTTTTATGTTTCAAATCTGTACTATTGTTTATGATATTGTATAGATATATTGTTAGGATCACAATTTCTTTCTAATCTAGATGTTTCTATGTTATGAACTTAAATGTTAAAAAGAAAAAGAAAAAAGAAAAGTTTTGCAAACGATTAATATTCTGAAGTACTTACCTATAGTAAAGAGGAAGTTGCATCTAAAATTATTTAACTATCAATTATGAAAATTGTAGGGTTACCGGTCACGTTATTAGGGATTATTTTGATACAGCTAGTCTAATTGGGCATATTTTTGACATTGCTTCCCTTAGAAAAAGCATACCTCCTCCTGATGGCAAACACCTTTTGACTAGAGAGAGGTAGTACTTAGGAATTTGTGGTAATTTGTAATTTTTTGCTTATGACACTTTTGGGATTTATTTATGATACTTAAAGATATTTTACACCAACTTAGTTTTGATAAATTCCAATTTTAAGGATTGATTTTTGCTTTAAGACTGAATAAGAGATACCTGTGTGTGGGATATGGAGACCCTAACCCAAATTGACTATTAGGAGACCTCTTAAAGTGAAGGTAGAAAGATTTATTAGAATCTCCCGAGAAGCGGGCGGTCCAATCTCTGGGACAGCACCGAGAGAGAGGAGGCCGCTGTACATAAGCTAAAGCTGGGTTAAATAAGCAAGGCTTATGAATATTAACATAATTAATACTAATGAGTCTCTAATCTTGTTACATAATACATTAGGTCCATTACATCAGTGTATTACAACCTCAGAATACTGGACCCCTTCTTTCAGTCTACCCTTAATACATTCTTATTCTGGACTCGAGGGTCCCAAGGCTGCTGTCTGTCCCTTGATTGGTCAAATCCACCTGCTGCTGCCAGCTCCTTCCATTCTTCATTATTTTTAGTATTATTTATGAGTTTTTGTCTGGGAACCAGGGACTGAGCTTCTTTTCCAAAGTTACTTGCCTGTTCTCCCTTATCAGTTGTCTTGTTCAGCAATTCTTGCAGTTCTATAGAAATTTAACTCTTTCGTGGTAAACTGGGTGAGAAGGACTGACTAGAACAGAGCAACTATACAGAAAGATTTCTAAAGTTTCAAAGTCACATAATTTCTAATAAAAAAAAATGAAAACTTAGGCCTAAGACCTAGGCCTAAGACCTAAGGACTTACTTTAGCAGACATTCTCTGAGAAACCACACTTTTACCTTTCCCATACACCTGTAAATTTAGAGGTTTCCATCTAATTTACATTATTAGCTTCTAATGACTGCCTTTTAAAATCAGGGTACATTTTTAAGCTGTTTTTAAGAAATTAAGAATTGAGTTCAGAATTTTTTGATTTTTCAGTTTGTATTTGAATTTCCTAAATATATCAGCATGACTATTTGCTAACCTACATGACAAGGCAAATACAGGAAATTAACTGAAGTTTCTTCCCTTTCTGAAACTTGAATCTGAGGTGAAGTATAAAATAGATGAACACCAGTAGTTAAATGAGAGTGGAATCTATGCCAATTTGAAAGAGACCTTTTAGCCTTTGCCTCTATAATTATATTGGTAGATCAAATTCATAATAAAAAGGCCTCATTCTACAAATTAGATTCTCTTTTCAGCCTGTTTTTGGCAGTATCTAAAGATCTGGCTTTGAAAAGGATAGGAGCAGTAAGAAGTATGGAAACGTGTCCATTCTCTGGTTCATAATTTGATGTTCTTATAAGGTTTGAGCTAGATCTCACTACTTGACTTGGTTATTAACACAGCAAACGTGAATTGTATAGACCTTTTTTCATAAGAGATTTTAACAGAACAGAACAATCTCTACAAATGACCCAAACCTGAGGAGCAAATCCATTAGAAACTCCTCTGAAACCCTACCTATTCCATAATAACTAAGAGGAGAGACCAGAGGACTACATTAGATGTTCTCAGAAACTGGACAACTTTATGAGATATCTAAGCCCTAAGATACAGACTAACAAGTGGATAAGTGGGAGTGGGTTCTCCATCCCTTTTCGCTTCCAATGAAAGGGACCCTTCCCTTTTTACCTCTTCTATGTTTCTTTGTTTTGTGTAATGCCTGCTTACTTACTTGGCAGTGTTAAAAGTGGATTTTTGGAAGAACATGTCAAGTCCTGAAATAAATCAAAGCCATGAGTTGAGGAATAAAGAGTCTTTAATTGAGATAACGGTAGCAAACCTTCCACTTTAGGGGATTTCCCATGAGTGCAGCGCACAATGGACTTCCCAACCAATAGACCCATGAAAGGCTCTTTCAGGGCAGGGGGGGAAGTAGTATTAGGTAGCAAGGCCTGCTCATGAGACCCCAGTGGCCCTTGGCAGCCCAGGTAGGAAAACCACTTCATTTTGGCTGTTTTGCCCTTCATGCCAAGAATCCTAACAGAAGGGGGCAAGGACATCGGAAGCTGAGGTCCAGCATAAGCTAGATTCCTTTACAAGGTAAAATCCTTGGGTGGGAGGATTTAGGGTGTGGTTCAGCTCAACCTAAGCTTGAGTAGATATCTTAAGAGTAGCAATATAAAGACTTCGCTGAAATTCTGACATTACTAGGATCATTAAGGGATTGGCAAGCAACAATTGGTATTAACAATTTTCTGTCTGTGAGAAATGCTGGCGGTTTGGTTTCCACAGAGTCTATAGGAACAGTGGGAGTTTACATGCAGGAAGGCATAAATCTGTAAAGAGGGGCCTGAGCTAGGCTGGCTCAGACCAGTTGGGGGATGGTCACTGACTTTTCATTAACAGGAATGCTTAATGGTCAGGTCCGGAGAGTTGTAACCCAGAAGAGCTGGAGCCAATCCCAGCTCTGAAGGGAGGGCACCCTGAGAAAGTCCATGGAAAGGAGCATAAAAAGGGCTTGCCTTTGATCCTTTGTAGCCTCTTTTGGGAGGCTACCCATTTATTTGTTACAGAATAAATGGAAAGATCATGAAACGCCCAGGATCCCCAACAAGTGTGGTTTATTCCCTAGACAGAGCACATACCGTGTTTCCCCGATAATAAGACCTATCCCAAAAATAAGCCCTCCCCTTACTGTGTAAGATTCCTCTAAAATAACCCCTCCCCTGAAAATAAGCCCTATTGAGATTGCTACTGTAGTAAAGGTGATCCCCTGCACTACACGCTACATTACGGTACCCTCTGTATGCACCGTTCCCCCCCCCCCGTGAAACGCACGCCGCACTCCGAGCTGCATCCAATCAGAGCTGCAGCAGTGAGCGCGTCATCCTGTTCTTCTCCAGTGATTTGCTTATTGAATAAAGGTACATTTTTTTGTTCACATTTGCCTGTTTATTAAAATTGCTGTTAATGTTCATTAAAATAAGCCCTCCCCTGAAAATAAGCCCTCTGGTGTTTTTCTGTCCAAAAAATATAATAAGACAGTGTCTTATTATCAGGGAAACATGGTAGATTTTCCTTTATAACATGTCCTCATAGTAAAAGTTAAATCAGCAATTTTCAGTCAAACAAACTGACTACATTTTGTGCTCTATTTGTGGTTATTATATAAGTGTACTTCTCTTACAGAATGTCTTCTTCAGCACCTCCTTTCCCCTATCACTTCACAGTTATAAAAGAACTCACAGGACTTTGAATGTTGTTGTTATTCAGTCATGTCTTCCAAACCCCATTTGGGGTTTTCTTGGCAAAGATACTGTAGTGGTTTGTTATTTCTGTCTCCAGTTCATTTTAAAGATGAGGAACTGAGGCAGACAAGGTTAAGTGACTTGCACAGGATCACACAGCTATTGTCTGAGGTCAGAATTGAACTCAGGAAGTCTTCCCAGCTCCATTCCCAGCATTCTGTCTATGGGCCACCTAGTGGCCCCAAGACTTTGAATAGTTCTCAGAAACTCATCCACTTCTCTTTATTCTCTCTAATTAGGCACTGTTAGGAGCTTAACAAATGTTAATTAACTGACTGATAAAGCTGATCTTTTTCTTTTGTATGGTATAAATCTACCGTGTTTCCCTGATAATAAGACACTGTCTTATTATGTTTTTGGACAGAAAAACACCAGAGGGCTTATTTTCAGGGGAGGGCTTATTTTAATGAACATTGACAGCAATTTTAATAAACAGGTAAATGTGAACAAAAAAATGTACCTTTATTCAATAATGAATTCAATAAAGAACAGGATGACGTGCTCACTGCTGCAGCTCTGATTGGATGCAGCTCGGAGCGCGGCGTGTGTTTCACTGGGGAAAGGGGGGACGGTGCATACAGAGGGTACCGTAATGTAGCGTGTAGCGCAGGGGATCACCTTCACTGCAGTAGCAATCTCAATAGGGCTTATTTTCGGGGGAGGGCTTATTTTAGAGGAATCTTACACAGTAAGGGGAGGGCTTATTTTCAGGATAGGTCTTATTATCGGGGAAACACGGTATATGCTAAGGTAATAATTCAAGTTTCCTTTTTCTTCTAAAAATATACTTTTTGGGGGGGTGGGGGGGCAGCTAGTTGGCACAGTGAATAGAGCACAGCCCTGGAGTCCAGAGGACCTGAGTTCAGATCTGGCCTTAGACACCTGGCACATTTACTAGCTGTGTGACCTTGGGCAAGTCACTTAACCCCAACTGCCTTGCCTTCCCCCTCCAAAGACCCTGAAAATTCTTGCAACATTGGTCATTTTATTGGTCAGAGTTAAGTCCTTCAGTTATTTTTCTTTATATTATTATTGCAAAAATTGTTCTCCTGGTTTTCTAATCACTTTACTCTGCTACAACTCATACAAGTCTTCCCAGGTTTTCTGAAACTATCCCCTTTGTCATTTCTTACAGTGTAATAGTATTCATCACATTTGTATGCCATAATTTGTTTAGCCATTCCCAAATTAAAGGGTACTGACTTAGTTTCCAATTCTTCACCACCAAAGAAAGAACTAATGTAATTTTTTTTTTGGGGGGGTTATATGTGTATCCTTTTCTCTTTCTTTGATCTCTTTAGAATATAGGCATAATAGTATCGCTAAGTAAGAGGGTTTATATCTTTCAGAATCTTTCGGGGTTTGCTTCCAAATCACTTTCTAGAATGGCTAGCTAGACTAGAGCAATTCACAGTTCTACCAGCAGTGCTAATATTCCTGTTTTTCCATAGCTCCTCCAATCTTTAACATTTTCCTTGTTTTTTTTTTTTTGACAACTTTGCCAATCTAATGGGTATGAGGTAGAGAGCATAGTCCTGATTTGGTCTCCAGAATGGTTGGATCAGTTCACAACACCAACAGTGTCATTCATTAGTGTACATTCAAACTCTTAATTTTTCCCAAGGGTCATCAAAGAAAGAGATAAAAAGTGCAGAAAAAGAAAGATTTTAAAAACCAAATAAGAATGGTAGAGGATAAATTAGGAAAAGAAATTAATGCTATGCCAGAAAATTATGAAAAGAGAATGAACAGCTTGATAAAAGAGATACAAAAATTACTGAAGGAAGTAACTTACTAAAAATCAGAATTGGCCAAATTTTGATAAAAGAGGTACAAATCTGAAGAAAATATTTCTTCATTTTCTTCTTCTTGCCTTAGTAGTGGTAATAATAGGCAACTTGTATTACCCTGATCTTACAGGAAAAACCTCTTTTTTTCTCCATTACATATAATGTTTACTCTTGGATCTAGAAAAATATTATATACTATGTTAAGGAATGGTTAATTTATTCCTATGACTTCTAAAATTTTTAATATAAATGAGTATTGGGTTTTGTCAAAAACCTTTTCATCATCTATTGATATAATCATGTGGTTTAATTATTTATGTTATTAACGTGGCTTATTATAATCTTCCTTATGCTGGACCAACCTGGTATAGATCCAACCTGGACATTAAGCCAAATTCAGTGAGAGTAAGGTTGACCTATTCCCTTTCACCTTCCTGCCCTTCTCCTCCATTGTAACAGTTTTCTCTTGCCTCTTTTATATGAGATAATTTACCCAATTCTATCTCTCCCTTTCTCCTCCCAATATATTCCTCTCTCACCTCTTAATTTTATTTTTTAGATATCCCTTCATATTCAACTCATCCTGTGCCCTCTATGTATACATGTACACACATATACACACACTCACATATGTATTTATACACATATATACTCTCCTATACATACATATATGTGTATGTATACATACACATATATATACACACACATATATATTCCATTCAACTATCCTCATAGTGAGAAAAGTCTCATGAGTTACGATTATCGTTTTCCCATGTAAATAGTTCAACTTTGAGAAGTTCCTTATGATTTTTTTTCTCTGTTTACCTTCTCATGCTTCTCTTGCTTCTTGTATTTGAAAGTCAAATTTTCTGTTCAGCTCTGGTTTTTCCATAAAGGATCCTTGAAAATCCTCTATTTCATTGAATGACCATATTTTCTTCTGAAGCATTTTACTCAGTTTTGCTGGGTAGGTGATTCTTGGTTTTAACTCTATTTCCTTTGACCTCTGGAATGTTATATTTTAAGCCCTTGGATCCCTTAGTGTAAAAGCTGCTAGATCGTGTGTTATCCTGATTGTGTTTCCACAATACTCAAATTGTTTCTTCCTGACAGCTTGTAATATTTTCTCCTTGACCTGGGAACTCTGGAATTTGGCTATAATATTCCCAGGAGTTTTCTTTTTGGGATCTTTTTCAAGAGGCGATTGGTGAATTCTTTCAATTTCTTATTTTTCCTCTGGTTCTAGAATATCAGGGCAATTTTCCTGGGGAATTTCTTGAAGGATGATTTCTAGGTTGTTTTTTTTCGACATGGCTTTCAGGTAGTCCAATAATTTTAAAATGATCTCTCCTGGATCTATTTTCCAGGTCAGTGGTTTTTCCAATGAGATATTTCACATTGCCTTCTATTTTTTTGGATCTGTTTTATAGTATCTTGATTTCTCATAAAGTCATTAGCCTCCATTTGCTCCAATCTACTTTTGAAGGAATTATTCTCTTCAGTGAGTTTTTGAAATTCCTCTTCCATGTCCAATTCAGCTTTTTAAGGAATTCTTCTTCTCATTGATTTTTTGAACATCTTTTGCTTTTTAAGTTATTTAAATTTTAATAATTTAAATAAAATATTTAAATTTATTATATTATTTATAACATATAAAATAAATTTTAAAAATAAAAATAAATAAATAAATTTAAATAAAATTTGATATTTTTTAAAACACCTATTTTTTAAGGTATTAATTTTCTTCAATGTTTTTTTGGGTCTCCCTTAGCAGGGTATTGACTTGATTTTCATGATTTTGTTGCATCGTTCTCATTTCTCTTCCCAATTTTTCCTCCACTTCTCTTACTTAATTTTCAAAATCCTTCTTGAGCTCCTCCATGGCCTATAACCAATTCATATTTTTCTTGGGGGGTTTTGATGCAGGAGTTTTGACTTTGTTGTCTTCTTCTGGTTCCATGTTTTGATCCTCTTTGTCCCCAAAATAAGATTCTATGGTCTGATTGCACTTCCTCTGTTTGTTCATCTTGCCAGCCAATTAAGTGACTTTTGAGCTCTTTGCCACAGTAGAACTCTACTTCCGGAGTGGAAAGAGCTGTGTCTCAAATTGCTGAGGTTTTAACATTTGTTGTCAGAGGTCTGAGGAGGGCGCCCTCTCTACAGCCACCACAAGCTCTGGCACACTAGCATTCCTCACCCCTGGACCACCACCCAAGACTGCAATACAGATCCAAGCAGGTCAAAGCAAAAGTGATTACACTCTGAATGGTCACGTGGTCCCCCTATGGTCTTCAGGCCAGGAGCTCTGGAGGCAGCCAGGCTGCAGCAGCTGCAGTCGCAAACCCACCACCACCTCTGGCCCTAGAGGTAGGGCCCAGACTATACTCTTCTCCACCCAGTTCCAACAGTTCTCTGCTGACCTTTTACTTTCTCTTTGGTGTTAATGGGTTGAGAAGTCTGGCAACCACCACAGCTGTGGGTGATTCATTCTTCTGAAGTCTGCTCCTGCCTGGACTGCAAGTCTGGGCCAGTGCGGCTCATGTGGAGCTGGTGCAATAAATCTTCCTGCCGGCCTGCCAGCCTGTCTTCAGTGGGAGATTTGTTTCTCTCTGTCACTTTGTGGGCTCTATAGCTCTAAAATTTGTTTAGTCATTTTTTTACAGGTATTGGAGATAGTTGGAGCAGGAGCTCAGACAGGTTCCTGCTTTTACTCTGATATCTTGGCTCGCCCCCCCCCCCCCCCCCATTTTTGTATCTCTTGTGGAAGTTGTTAATTTTCTTTCTAATTCTTTCTTCTCTCTTTCATTTCCCCCCAGTTTTCTTCACGTAGCACTCTCATTTTTTCCAAATTATTTCTTCTACTTCTTTCATTTCATTTGTGAAATCACTTTTAGCTTTTTTTTTAACTCTTGTTTTACCTCTTCCAAGAATGCTTGTTGAATTTGTGCACAATGTTTTTCTTTGAAACTTTGCTTAAAAGATGTTTTTGAGTCTTTCACTTCTTCTGGTTTTATATCTTGAGCATCATTGTCTCCATAATAGCTCTTAATTTTAAAATGACTTAATTTTTAAAATTAAAATTTTCACACAAAGTTTCAGGGCCACAATTATGGCAAAAGAAAACATCTATAAAGTATGGATGAGTTTGGGCGAAAGTATTTGTTGCAGTTTTCATTTCTGCTTTTTCATGGCCTGCACGGTTATAAAGGCTTTAAGAACACTCACTCTATATGGAGATCAGTGCTAGAGTCAAGAAGTCAAGTATAAGTTCTTAATTTTTTTTTTAATCTGTGGACTGTTTATACAATACAAAACTAACTCCTTTTTTATCCCCCCCCACTGCAAAACCAAAGAAATGAGACTATTCAACCTCCACTTTATCTTTTTGTAAGTCTGATGTTATTGACAGTCATTCTTAGAAAGAAACCAGACCTACTCACTGCTTGTTTTCTCATCCTTTTTGAATTATGTCCTGATGCATGAAATGCATTCCTTTTTGTGCTTAGGAATTTACTGACATTACGCTTTTTAAAAAAAATCTATACAAAGTATGTTTATATATAAGTAGACTTAGATAAGAAGTTAGTTATAAGTGGCCTTACTTAACATTAGATCTGATTCAAAATCTATTTTCTTCAGGGACCGGTCTTACAGAATTCTTACAGGATGTACATCCGTGAACATGACTTTGCCAAGAGATTCCTAAGGGAATGCTAATCTTAAGAAATTTTATACGCTACCTTTCTTCAGTGTTTTTAAAGCACCACCAGGTGTCAGCATAAGCTAAGCACAACCTGGAATACAAGCTAATAGGCTTACGTAATTGTTTCTCTTGTCCCTTAGTAAAAAATTAAATTAGGAGTATCCCTATTTATGTCTGAGGACTATTAGCTCTGATTTTAAAACTGCTTATGTCTTTTCATCTTGTTTGCTTAGACATAAGATTTTCTTATTTTTTCTCTTATGCTCTGTATTTTGTTTCCTGGTGGAACTGTTAATTTGTTACCTTAAATTTCCCATGAGGATCTTATTCTCAGGTTATACAGGCTTGGCCTGGATACCTCATTTGACTCATCAATCAAAAGTGTAAATTAGGTATGAGTAAGTCCTTAATCAGTTTGAGAGGATGACAGGAAACTCTTATCTTATAAAGAAAGTAGATGATGCCAACACAGCCCTTTTGTGACTGGTCAAAACAACAAGACACTCTCCTGGAAGTGTCTAAAAAGAGAAGTCAGTTCAGTGGTGAGATTTTGAATCTGTAAACCAGTCTGGTGGTAGCAGAGTTCTAGTTTTAAAGATCTAGCTCAAGACTTGGAACCAAGGCCCTGTGAAGGAATCATCTTGCACACAGAGAAGAACCTACTGTTCTTGCTAGGCAATTTTTAGTAAATTCTTTTGCTAAAAGCTAATTTTTGTTTGTTTGTTAAAGGGAAAAACATTGGGGGGAAATTGTAAGCAACATTATTCAATATTACTAGAAACCTAGCCTGTGGTGACAGCAATTTCCGAAGGCCCCATCCCATAAAGGTGGGGCTAGTTTTTCCTTAAAAGCTATGGAAACAGTCCTCAAAATTTAATTAGCTCACAAAACTAAGGCTTAGTCTGTTGCTATGGTTTTCTGGTCCCCTGAAAAAAAAAAAGACACAAAGAGCTCCAGATCTAACGTGATACCACAAGGCAATACAGATACAGAAGCAGGGGAACTATGCTTAGATGCAATAATCCCACATCCTCCAAGAATATCCTTGTTGAATAATCCCCTTCTATAGCTAAATGGATCTCTTTTTGTCAGATCTTATAGGAGTGTTTAGTTTGTTCTAGTATCAACCCTGATGGCCTGGTCAGCCCTGGGTTACAATTCTGTTCTATCCCTAGAATTCTGAGAATGGTAATCAGGTACCTTTTGGGGACCCAGTCCAACAATGTGAATGGGAGCTGGGGAAGAAGCCATCAAGGGGAGATTACACTTGTATTAGCAAAAAAAAATTATTTTTTGCTAATTTCTGATTTCATGTAACCAGTGACCCAGATCTGAATGTCATTCTCTAGTCAAGACAGAAACTAAATCTAATAATGTATCATGTAGTTCAAACTCCTTATACCATATAATGTCTACATGTCCTTGAATAACCAGGAAATTAACTGATATATTTTTAAAACATACAAAAAATATACAGAATACATAGTAAGACTTAATTCGTAATAGAAAATCAGCTTCGGAGGCAGCTCAAGTTACTTTTTTTTTTTTTTAAGCAATCAGGGTTAAGTAACTTGCTCAAGGTTACACGGCCAGTTATTTCTGGGTGTGGTGCTAAGTATCTGAGACCTGATTTGATCCCCAGGTCATCCCAACACTGAAGCCAGTGCTCTTACTTGCTGAGCCACCTGGCTGCCCCAAGCATAAGTTTTCCTTTTTTTTTTTTTTGAGGGGGAAGGGCAGGGCAATTGGGATTAAGTGACTTGCCCAAGGTCACACAGCTAGTAATTAAGTGTCTGAGGCCACATTTCAAGTTACTTTTTAAATCAAGCATAATAACTAAGTAATCATTTAGTCACATAGCCATATATAACTAAAATAGATGCCAAAGGCAAATAGTTTTATTCTAATAACTATATACATAGCATACATAATATTGAATATATGGAATATATTTCATAACTATACATTCTCCAAAGCTATTTTATAAAAATCTCTGTCAGTAATTCTCTTTATGAATATTAGAATCTTTGTGGGAGGTGACAAAAGTTTGCTGTTTTTGTTATTAGGTAGCAGAACAGGTTTCTCAGGACCAGACTGAAACAGATATCGCTGCTCAACAAGGATAAGATGAAAAACCATCATTTTAATGGGTGACTTTTTTTTACTTATTTTGTCTATTTGTTTCTGACTGTGTAGCAACAAGCATCCTAGCATACCCAGGGTGGCTGCCAACACAGATTCTTAGATCTGCTTTTCTAAAGGAAAGCGACTCAAAATGGGTTACCAATCTTGCTTTAATCCATAAAACATATCATTTACCTAGTTCAGGGGAAAAAGTCAGCACCCTGAACTTCAGAGTATTCAGAAGTTACAAGCAGAAATTACAAGAAAACAGAGAAACAAATAGATCAAGCAGACAGGCCTCCAACTGTCCAACCATTACATCTATACCTAGTCATTTACCAGAGAGGGAAGCATCAACATCTGGGTTTTCAATGCTGGGGGCCTCTCAACGGCTGCCCAGAGTCTCGTCTGGTCAAATCACACAACACTTCTCAAAGTGAGCCCCAAAGCAAAGCCTTACATCAAGGTTTATATAGCCTTCTCCTGGGTCAGAGGATGTAACAACCCTCTTGACCCACTGCCCAATCAAAAAGTGTCTCCTGAAAAACAAGCTTCTGGCCACAGGCTCCAGGTGCACTTAAGCCTATCTAAGGGTCCAAGGGCAGGGAAGATCTTACACAATACAATCTTAGACAGATGGCAACAACATAGATTTACATTCCCATTACACTGTGCCATATAAATGTTAATTATTTACATTTCTATTAAGTTAATTAAAAACACTTTAAAAAATGTGACTTCAGCTGGACGTGGTCATCTCCTTCCGTTTTCAAATAGAAAACTTTGCTTTCTGCTTGTAAAGTATTATGAATCAAGAACTTTTCCAATAGAGAAAGAACATCATTACAGATATCTTTTAGTGTGGTCTCAATTTTCTCTCTGTATTCTTGGATCACCTCCTGTTTTTTCTCAGCATCTTCTGTCTTTTGCTCAATACTTGAAATGACCCTTCAAAGTGAACTTTGGGCTCCTATGACATTTTAAAAAACAACAGAAAGAAGATTCCTTTCCTTACTGGATAACTCAGCTTCTTGCTTTGTTAGAGATTTCATGCAAATTGCCTTGTCATGATATCTCTCAGCCTGCGCAGTTAATTTGACCTTCTGCCTCAACTCGTTTTTGTCTGTGACTGGATAGTCCGCACCTGGAATGAGTAGCAGCAGCAAATGGACAGGGATTTCAGCAATCTCTGGGAGGTAGGAGTGGCTCACAATTTAGTGATTTTGAAGGGATAGTTTGCAATTGCTTTCCAGCATAGCTGAAACAATTCACAGTTTTACCAATAATTCATTGGTGTGTCTGTTTTCTCATAACACTCCTACTCACTTCCAACCCCTATATGTAGTGGTCAATTTCCTTTTTTTTCTTCATCTTTTCTAGTTTGGAGAAGTTGAACCTCAGTTGTTTTCACTTGCATTTCTCTGATTTTTATTGACATTGAATATTTTTTTTTATGTGGATGTTGGTAGCTTTTTTTTTTGAGAACTGCATGTTCATATGCATTGACTTCTTCCATATATATATATATATTATACACACATATCCATATATCCATATTCATCTCAGTTCTCTAGATATATTGGATATCAGATTTTTATTATGGAAACTTGTTGCAAAGACTTTTTTTTTCTTAGGAAACTATTTCACTTCTATTTTCAACTGTATAGATTTTGGGCAAAAGCTTTTCAACTTCATAAAATCACAATTGTTTACCACTACTTTGTTACATTTGAGATCTGGAACTAATTAGTTTTCTTCTTTTGTATTTTTTGGGGGATTTTTATGCTTGAGTTTCTTGACATTTTTTCCCCTCTAAATGAATTTTGTTAGTTGTTTCTAGTTCTAAAAAGTAATCCTTTGGTAGTTTGATTGGTATGGGGCTGAATAAGTAAATTAATGATGGTAATATTACTATTTTTATTGTATTGTAGTTGCCTATTCACGAGGAGCTAATATCCCTTTTTGTCTTTATAATCAAAATGTTTTGTAGTTGTATTCATGTAATTCATGTGTGTGTTACACAGTTATCTTGAATGGAATTTGTATTTCTATTTTTACTGAGTAGTACATAAAAATATTTTAAAAACCTGATAATTTATTTTTGTTATATCTTGAAACTTTGCTGACATTATCTAGCAACATTTTATCTCCTAGCCAAATGTGGGAGCAGTGAAATTAATTGTTTTAATTAATTTTTAATTGACTCTCTTCTTTAAGCAGACTATCATATCTTCAAAAAGTAATGCTGTTATTTCCTATTTGTCTATGCTTCGTCCATCAATTTCTTTTTCTTATTATTCTCATAACAGGAATTTTTGGAACTAAATCAAATAAGTGGTTTCATCCTGATTTTACTGGAAAGTCAGACAGGCAAGAAGCATCAATTAAGTGCTTACCACATGCCAGGAACTATGCTAAATGCTGTAACAAATACAAACAAAGAAGGCTTTTGCCTTCAGTGAGCACACATTCTAATGGGGGAAGACAGCACATGAAAGGGAACTGAAAAGTAGGAGAGGAGCATGGGGGAGGAGGAAGGCAGAGAAGGTCCCTAAGCAGCTGCATATTGGCAAAGTCAGGAGAGTCAGAAGCATAGAAGGGAGGCTGATGAAAGGCCTGGGCCTATCCCCAAAATGGAGGCCCTGAAAGGAATTCATCAGTGGGAGAGGGGGGCTGTTATGGCAGAAGAACTTTCCAAGGTGGAAAAATCTCGGGCACCAGGGCAAGTCCCAGGGTTAAAAGGAGCTGCATCATGGTGGGGAAGTCTGGGGGAGTCAGAGACACAGCACGGAGTGGAAGGACCTCTCGTGTTTCTTACTAACATAATTCTAGGGAGAGAGGGAAGGGGAGGGATTGAGGGAAGGAAGGAGAGACAAAGGGAAGGTAGGAAAAGAGGGGCAAAATGCTATTTTGATTGGTACCTTGATCCTCAAGAGCTTTTCTGTCTTTTTCTTTGGAGGAATCTGAGTTAGCATGGATTCCATTTGCCTAGCCTTCTGTTTATTGTTAAGTGAACTCTCTTTGAATCATAATTCCCGAATAACTAGAAATGTAGCAATAAGTAAGGCTCTGTTTTTATTTATGTGCTTTTTTAGCTTAATGCTTTATCTACATAGCCAATACCAGTGGAGTGGAGTTGTTCCACTGGGGCGAGCAACCAAATCTGGGAAGAAGAATTTCAAAGAGAAGTTAAGATGAGAGCTCAGCAACTGGCTATTTGTGTTAGTTTGGAGCAGGCTGACTAAGGCCACAAGCAAACACTTCTAAAAAACTGGCCACTTTAACCAGCATTTCAGATGTGATTATTAACTCTCTGAAGTTGTATTGGAAACTCAACCTGAAGTCTCCCAGGGTAGTTAATCCTCAGAGAGGAATGGTGGCCTGAAACAAGGCACACTGTACACAAGTACAAAGGACAAGCGTGCTTATGGTGAGATCTTACGTACCCTTTAAGCTTCAAAGCATTTTTGCAGCACTTGTAGGACCTACTTACTTACTTCTCCCTAAGAAGCTACTAGCAAATCCAAGGAACTTCATAATTTGGCCCCTGTCTACTTTTTTTTCCAGCTTCTGCCCCGAGCAGACCTTCAGATCCAAACAGATTGGTCTGCTGCTCTCAAAGTGCTTCAGTGTTCATCTTGGTACCTTTGAACTTCCTTCAAGGCTCAAGTAGTCAAGTAGGCCTTTGGCAACAAACTTTTCCCCTGTGCTTTAGTTACTCCTCTGGCCTCATTTTTACTTCTGTTGTAGTAATTGGCAAAACTCACCTTCCATATTCAGGAAACAATCAATAAACATCTATTAAAGGTCTACTGCGTACCAGGCATTGTCATAAGAGCCTACTGTGTGCAAAGGATTCTAAGCCAGTACAAATTTACATTACAGATGGGTACCTCACTGCGTAACTTTTATACCTCCCTTATCCCAATCATCACTGAAGCTTTCCAAATCTTTTCATCCCTCCTTAATATCTTTCCCCTACTCTAACGTCTCAGCTAAAAACTTAATTTTATATTTCACTGAAAAAACTGAGGCAATTCACCAGGAATTCCTTTTTCTCCCCTTCTCATCTCCTATCATTCAGTGACTTTCTGTCACTGCCCCCACCTTCACCTCTGTCTCTTCATCCTTTCTCCTAAAGAGGTGGCCCTTCCCATTTCGAAGGCAAACCTCTCCCATTCCTTTATATTTTTTCAGTAGATTGCCCTCTTTGTCATCCCCACTCTCACTTATTTTCAGTCGCTCCCTGTCTACTGGCTGCTTCCTTAATGACTATGAAGATGCTTATGACTCTCATCCTAGAAAAGACCTCTCTTGGCCTGTCCACCCCCACTATCTTTCAATATCCCTTTCCTTTTGTAGCTAAACTCCTTGAGAAGGTGATCTGCCATCAGTATCTCTGCTTTCTCTCCTCTCATTCTCTTTAACTCTATGCAGTCTGGTTTTTGACCTCATTGTTCAACTGAAACTGCCCTTTCCAAAGTGATCTCCTAATTGTTAATTCTCTTTTTTTTGGAATTTATTTACTTGTTTTTAGTTTTCAACATTCATTTCCACAAGATTTTGAGTTCCAAATTTTCTCCCCATCTCTTCCCTACCCCCCCCACCCCAAGATGGCAAGCATTCTGATTTTTCCTTCCCTCTCTCATATATCCCCCCCTATCCCTCCCCTCCTTCTTACCCCTTACTTTCTTGTAGGGCAAGATGGATTTCTGTACCCCATTGCATTTTGAATATGAATTATTAATATATGTAAAAATTGTATAATATGCATGCACTACTGTACATATATATGATGTACATTATGAATTTAAAATAGAAATAAAACTAGGAGAAAATGAAATAAGTATTGAAACTTTTTAAATTTTAAATTAACAAAACTTTTTATTCTCACTAAAATATTAATAATAATATTTTTAGTGATAGCATGGTGATTGATTCTGCTTCATTTTAGAAAAATTCCTGTGCATGTCCTGTGGGAGAGAGTAGACCTGTAAATGATGGCTGTTCATTAGAAATTATTCAGGTGGCTCAGTGAGTAAAGCGCCGGCCCTGGAGTCGGGAGGACCTGAGTTCGGTTCTGGCCTCAGACACTTAATACCCACACAAAAAAACTAGCTGTGTAATTTTGGGCAAGTTACTTAACTCCAATTGCCCTCCAAAAGGCCAAAAAAAATTATTCAGGCAACTTGATTATTGTATCTAATATTTACCAGGGTTTCTTATGCCTCCATACAATATGGGTAAGGCTTAGACTCCTTGCATCCCCCTCTACTGCATCCCCACTATAGCTCAGAGCCCTTCCATCCCTCTCCACTGCACCCCCCACTATGAATTAATTTTCCTTTAAAGTGGACATGGCTGAAAGGAGCCAAAGCTGTTCCAGTACCTAACTGGCCTCTGCTTCCCTTAAGAAAGCTTCATAGAAGCCTCTGGCTATACTGGTGTGACTTCTGCTCACCTAAGAACATATAAAATGGCACCTATTATGGAGTTGGGTCCACTTCTTACTGGTGCATGTCTGAAGGCCACCGAGTCACTATCCCTTGCCTTGCTGGTCAGACACATTTCCATACAGAGGTGAGGGGGACCATCCATTGAAGTTAAGTACCCCCACATCTTTGTCTCGTATCTTTGCTGTGTTAGGAATAAGTATATCTCCTTTTGTTAATTGTTCACAGATTCAAGAGGGCTTCACTTCTTCCCATTGTTGGAACTGAACTAAGTACCAGCATAAGGCTATCTATGGTTAAGCAGGTGAATTTCTTTTTTTAAGATACTTTTTTACAAACTAAAATCTATCTGATACAACAACGAAATAATGCAGCAGCCAGTGAACATAAAAAGCTTTGTAGCAAGTCGCATTTCTCTGGGTGTCTATTTAGTATGCACAATACAATAAACAAGCAAAAGTGAATTGTTTGACTTAAACTCAGCAGAAAGTTTTCAGTATTCCCCCTTCTTTACATGACTGTCTATGGATGGTGTGATGTCTTGTGTATCTGTATGTGTGAGAACAACATAAAAGCCAATTTGGCTGGAACACAGAGTGCATGAAATGGAATGATGTATAACAAGCCCGGGAAGGCCGATTGGGACCAGTTTATAAGGGATTGTCAATGCTAGATAAGAGTTTATATTTTATCCTAGAGACAACAGACAGCCACAGGGGCTTACTGATTACAAGATAAAATGGTCAGATAGGCACTTCAGAAAAATAATTTTGGCAGCTGTATGGAGAAGGGATTAGAGCAGGTTGAGACTTGAGGGAGGGAAGCCCAATAGGAGACTGTTTCTTTCAGGTGAGAAATGAATAAGGCCCTGAACTGGGGCATTGGCTGTGTTAGTGGAGAGGAGACAGAAATGAAAAGACGTGTGGGGAGAGTGATTGAAAATTAGAGGTGGAGGCTGACACCAGAACTATGAAACTCAACAAAGGAATGATGATAACCTCGACAAGATCAGGAGGGTTGTTTTGGGAAAGATAACGTAATGAGATCAGTGAGGCAGACCACGGTCCGTGCCTTCCTGATCATCTTGGGTTTCTTGATCTACCACTCTCAATGAAAAGGGGAGAAAGGCGCTGGTGGCAGGTCTGTTAGTAGTTGGTCACTGTCCTAGAGAGCAGCACGTGCTCTGAAGGATGCCTGCCAAAGTCGTGAGGTGAAGCCTGGGGAAGGGGTGAGTACTGGGGGGTGGGGCGATGCAGAGAGCCCTTGTTGGCACTTGTGCAACAGCTGCTGTGGGTGCTCGGGTCACGGTTAGGTTGTGCCTGTACCAAGGGGGCAATTTCTAGTGCAGAAGCGGGGAGGATGGGATCTGACATGATAAGAAGGAACAAAGGAGGAGTGTTGGGTGCTAATGGGTGAAGACTAGGTGGGGCTTTGTTGGAGATAATACCCACAACAGGCTGTGGTACAGAGGGTAGAACGCAGCCTATCTTTCTACCCTCTGACTGTTAAATTCATCGGGGCCATCCCATCCCAGTGGAGTTATGTCATAGCCTCTAAGAAGGCCTTTTTCTTAGAGATGAAATCAGTGAACCAATGACATGAGAGTATTATTTTCATTTTGCACATATAAACATAAGATGTGATTCTTAAAAGAATGAAAGAGTATTGGTGGCAGAATAATTGAAATATGATGAGCCTAATGGACAATTTCCTTATGCACATCAACAAGAATCTATGGGCATTTATAGGCCAAAGTACATATGTGAGGAAGATAAAGGATATAAAGTAGGAGTTCTTAACTTAGGGTCCATAATCTATGGATAGATTTTGGGGCATCAGTGACTTTGGTAGGAAAAAATGCATCTTTATTTTATTATTTTTTTTTACTAGCCTTTGATTTCCTTTGTAATCCATGTATTTTATTTTATTCATTTAAAAACACTATTCTGAGATAGGGTCCAAAAGTTAATGATGTAACAAAAAGATTAAGAATCCTAAATCTGAACTCTCTCCCTCTGTTGATACTTGAGTGAAGCTCTGGCTGGAAACATTCCTTATAAGAGATAACACAACTAGTGGTCTGGGCGTACCTATTTTGATAGCTGCCATGAGACATGACGAGAAAAGAGAAATTATGAAAAAGAATGTGGTGATTTTTGTATGGACATCAGGCCTGACAGGCCTGGGAAGTTTGGCTACTTAAAATAAGACAGGTAAGAGTTGGTTCAAGATGAGGGCCAGGTACTGAGATGGAGTGGCACAGGGTGTGTAAAAAGGAGGAAATGGGTAGCAGGAAGTGGGTTTGGCTAGAGGGGAATGGTTCAAGTTGAGGACAAAACTTTTGATAACGGTATTATATGACTGAGAAACTATGCAAGGGGGTTCTCAGAGTACCTGAGGGGAGGGAGCTGAGTAGTCTCTCTGATCAAATCTTCCATCACATAACACACCTGTATTTACTTCACAGCAATACCTTGAAAAGCAGGAAAAGTACAAAAGTAAAGTAAACAATGTAAAACATGCACAGGTGCAAGGACACGAAACAAATGATTACCCTTCATGGTGAAAGTCAAAAGAACTAGAGCCTTTGCTTTGGAAAGTAGTAGGGGCAACATGAAGGCTGAGGTCTTTGTTTGAAAATCTGGCTTGGTGAAGAACAAACCTTCAGTTTTTTCAAAAGGTAACATGGATGTAATAATTTGGAAGATATAAACATAAGATAGATATTTTATATAAAATACAAGTTCCTCCTCTTTCATTATCCATGAGCCCTTTTTTTCATATATTACAACCATTTTTCTTTCCTTTTTCCCCAAAACCCTCTTCATCATCTGCTAAATTTATTTGATATTTTACAAAAGAATAAATAAGGCTCTGCACTGTTAATGTGCATTGCTATCTTTATTAGAATATAGTTATACATGGAAATGTGTTTTGCATAATTTCACATGTGCAATTGATACCATATTTTTTGCCTTCACAGTGGGTAGGGGAGGAATCAGAGTGAGGGAGAGAATCAGGAATTCAAAATTAAAGAGTGTACTAATATAGCTGTTTTCCCCAACACTAACCAACATTTGTCATTTTTCCTTTTATTAGCTTTGCCAGTGTGGTAGAACCTCAGAGTTGCTTTTAATGTGTATTTCCTAATTATTAAATTTGACATGTTTTTTTTTTTTCAGTTGGTTTTCAAATAGCTTGAATTTCTTTCCTTAGAACTTCCTGTTCACATCCCTATTAAGGAATGGCTCTCATTCTTATAAATTTGATCAGCATATCTTGGAAATTGGACTTTTATCAGAAAAAAAAAAGCTATAAACATTTTCCCCCAGTTATCTATTTCCCAAATTCAGCTCAATTGGAATTTGTGCAAAAATATTTCATTTTGTATAATCAAAATTGTTCATTTCATCTCTGATCCTCTCCATCACTGTTCATGAACTATTCCCCTCTCCATATACTTAAAAGGTAACCCCCTTGTTCCTCTAATTTGTTCATGTTATCATTGAATGTCTAAGTCATTTACCTACCTGGAGCTTATTTTGAGATTTTCTGTGTGTATTGTTGATCTCCACCTAGTTTTTGCCTCACTACTTTGTAGTTTCCAAGCAGCATTTTTTGGGGGAGGTAAATAGTGGCTTCTTACCCCGATAGCTGGTCAAACTCCCCATTTGGGTTTTATTTTTTAATTTTTTTTATGTATTTAAAAAATATCAGTGCTTATTTGCTTCTGTATCTTGTATACCTAATTTGTTCCCCTGATCAAGCTATTTCTTGACCAGTATCAAATTGTTTTCATGATTACTGCTTTGCAATACAGTTTGAGATGATGTTATAATATAGCTTTGAGTACTTCTTAGGTGAGTCTTCCTTCCCACTATTTTTCGTTGTTTCTCTTGAGATCCTTGACCCTTTTTTCTCCAGATACATTATTATTATTTTCTAGCTTTATAAAGTAATTCTTGATCTTTTGATTGCTTGTGGCTTGGCAAGCAGATTCCTAAGTATTATATTTATTTTCTAGTTGTTTTAAATGGAATTTCTCTGCCTATGTCTTCCTGCTGATTTTTTAATTTTTATTTTTTTTTGCTTTTTGGAGGGGGAAAGGCAGGGCAATTGGGGTTAAATGACTTGCCCAAGGTCACACAGTTAGTAAGTGTTAAGTGTCTGAGGCCAGATTAGAACTGAGGTCCTCCTGATTCCAGGGCCTGTGCTCTATTCACTGTGCCACCTAGCCGCCCCCTTCCTGCTGAATTTTGTTGGTAATATTACAGAGACACCAATGGTATATGTGGGTTTGTTTTGTATCTTGCAACTTGGCTGAAGTTGTCAATAATTTCCATTAGTTTTTCAGTTAATTCTCTAATTTCTTTTGGCAAATCATTATATGATCTAGAAAAAAAATGATTTTGTTTCCTCTTTCCTAATGCTTATTCCTTCTATTTTTTTTTATTGATATTGCGATAAAGTACACTTTTACATTGTGCAAAATTTTTGCTGTTGTTTGGTCATCTCAGTCACATCCAACTCTTTGTGACCTGATCTGGGGTTTTCTTGGCAAAGCAGTAATGGTAAAAATGGACATCCTTGCTTTACTCTTGATCTTATGGGGGGGAAAAACATATCTTATTCCCATTATATATAATGCAGGCTCCTCTTTTGTTTTGTTCTTTTTTTGTATTTTTTTTTTGTAATTACATGTAAAAACAATTTTTAACATTAGTTTTTAAAACTTTGGGTTCCAAATTCTCTCCCTTCCTCACCCCTCCCCCATTGAAAAGGCAAGCAATTCAACATAGGTTTTACATGTGTAGTCATGCAAAACATATCCATAATAATGTTATGAAAAAAACACAGATAAAAAAATAAAGAAAAATAAAGTATGCTTCAGTCTGTATTCAGACACCATCAGTTCTTTCTCTGGGGATGGATGGCATTTTTCATTATAAGTCCTTCAGAGCTGTCTTGGATAATTGTATTGCTGAGAATAGCTAAGTCATTCACAGTCGATCGTCCTAAAATATTGATGTACATAGTACATTTCACTTTGCGTCAGCCCATGCAAGTCTTTCCAGGTTTTTCTCAGAGCATCCTGCTCATAATTTCTTACAGCACAATAGTATTCCTTCACAATCACATACTATAACTTGTTTAGCCATTCCCCAACTGATGAGCATCCCCTCAATTTCCCATTCCTTGCCCCCAGAAAAGAGCTGCTATGGATATTTTTGCACATACATGTCCTTTTTCTTTTTGGTTTTTTATCTCTTTTGGGATACAGATGTAGTAGTGGTATTGCTAGGTCAAAAGGTATGCATGGTTTTATAGCCCTTTGGACATAGTTCCAATTTATCAATTGGGGAATGGCTCTTATTTTTATAAAATTGACTCACTTCTCTGTGTTTGAGAAATCAAGCCTTTATCAGAGAAACTTGCTTCAAAATTTTTTTCAATTACTGTTGCTAACTGTATTTTCCTCCATTCTATTTCACCTGTTTATTCTATTCTCTCTTTCACCCTGTCCCTTCTCAAGTGTTTTGCTTCTGACCTTCTGTAAAGCCAAGCACGAGCAGCTTTCCAGAGGATGCCTGCTGTGAACAGCTTTCAAGGTTCTGATTACATAGTATAGTGATCTATTTATTGAGTAATAAATCAGAACAAAAAATTCACAGAAAATCAAGGTACAGCATTCAGAATGTTACAACTTATCATAGACAATCAAAATATAGCATTCACAACAATTTATCACTAAGATGGCCACATAGTTTTCACCACAGTGGTCACATAGTTTTGTACAAAGTACAATCATTTAGTCAGTCAATCACTTAGTAACTCAATCATTCAACCATCCTTAAGGAGGCTCCTTAAAGGGTCAAAAAATACAAAAGTCAAAGTTCTCCACTCATGGGGCACACTGAGTTACAAATCAGTCACTATTCAGTCATCATTCACTATTTAATCATCAGAAAATACACAGGCCATCAACCCTCGGTCACAAGTAAATCACAATCTTCTCGGTCAGTACACAGTATCCAAGTAAAGTCTTCTTTCAGCTTGATTTGGGTGGTCTCTCAGATTCCGTGGATCCCCTTCCATGGTCCCAGATCCTACCTGGATTCACCAAACTGTCACCTGGGTTCAAAGGCAGGCAGCTCCCAGATTCTCATCCAGCTCTCTGGGCAGTTCCTGTTCCACGCTGAAGCTCACGGTGTGCAGTCCACCTTAAATCCTTCACAATCTCTGTTCTTGGGAAGTCAAGGCTTAACAAAACCACAAACAGACAAAATACTGACACCACAGTCATGCTTCCTCAGTCTTCTGCAGCTCCATCTGGTCCTCAGAAATCCTCAGCAGCTCCAGCTGGCCCTCAGACTCAGAAGTGTCAACTGGTTCCCAGAATCAAAATCGCTTCATCCAGGTTCTCAAAATAAAAATTGTTTTCTCCAGCCTGGGCCTCTCTTCCTCAGCCTCCAGTACCTGGCTCCAAGAAATTCCAGCTAGGGCTTCTGTTTATATACCTATTAGCTCCTCCCTGTTCTGCCCCTTCCTTTTACATCAGCAGCTTCCTGTTATGTCAGTAACAGGGATTCATACCTTTTGTTTCTTAACAGAGGCTTGATCTAATTAATTTCAAACTAGGTGCTAAGTACCTGTTAGCTCTGTCAATACAAAGGTATCAAATTACATTACTACTACACCTCCTCCCCCCACCTCTACCCCCTTCTCTCATCTCCTTCCCCTCCTACTTTCTTGTAGGGTAAAATAGATTTCTATACCCAATTAAATGTTATACTCTAGTTGAGCCAATTCTAATGAGTTTCACTCACTCCCTCACACTTCCCCCCTCTTCCCCTCCACTGTAAAAGCTTTTCCTTGTCATTTTCATGTGAGATAATTTACCTCATTTTACCTATCCCTTTCTTTTTCTCCCAGTACATCTCTCTCACCCCTTAATTTTATTTTTTAGGTTATCATTCCTTCATATTGAACTCACACCTGCTACATCTGTCTATATATACTCCTAAGTATACTAATAATGAGAAAAGTCTTGTGACTTACAAATAACATCTTCTCATGTAGGAATATAAAAAGATTCACCTTATTAAGTCCCTTAGGATTTCCCTTTCCTGTTTACCTTTCTATGCTTCTCTTGAGTCTTATATTTGAAAGTCAATTTTTCTATTCAGCTTTGGTCTTTTCTATCAAGAATGCTTGGATGTCCTCTATTTCATTGAATACCTGATTTTTCCCCTGAAGGAATATACTCAGTTTTGCTGGGTAGGTGATTCTTGGTTGTAATCTTAGCTCCTTTGCCCTCCAGAATACCATATTCCAAGACCTCTGATTCTTTAATGTAGTGGCTGTTAAATCTTGTGTTACCCTGACTGTGGCTCCACAATATTTGAATTTTTTCTTTCTGGCTACTCGCAATATTTTCTCCTTGATCTTGGAACTTTGAAATTTGGCTATGATATTCCTGGGAGTTTTCATTTTGGGATCTCTTCCAAGTTGTGATTGGGGGATTCTTTCCATTTCTATTTTACCCTCCAGCTCTAGCCTATCAGGGCAGTTTTCTTCGACAGTTTCTTAGAAGATGACATCTAGGTTCTTTTTGGGATTATGGCCTTCAGGTAGTCCTTGTGCTAGACTGTTAAGGCAATCCTTTTGTATCTCCCTAATTGATTCATTATCCTATTCACTACAAGTTTTTCCAAATCTTTCCTCCCCAGGAGGCAAGGTGGCCCAGTGAGTAAGGCGCTGGCCCTGGAGTCAGGAGGACCAAGTTTGGTTCTAACCTCAGACACATAGCACCCACACAAAAAACCCAGCTGTGTAACCTTGGGCAAGTTACTTAACCCCAACTGCCCTCTAAAAGGCAAAAAAAACAAACCAAAACAAAATCCCCTCCTTGAACCTCTCAAGGCTGTCCCTCCCTGTCCTCTTATCTGAGAATCTTGCCTCATATTCAGTAAAAAAAAAAAAATCAGATTAGACAAGAGCTCCCTCTTTTCCCTTCCTCCTTATCTCATGTCACTGTTGCCTTCGAGGCATCTTTTACACAAGGCTAACCCTTCATGTAGAAGTGATTCTATTCCATCTCATCTCATCTCCACCAGATTGGCCCCCTTTTCAGCCCTTCTCTCTTATCTTCAGTCTCTTGCCTGTTCACTGCTTCCTGCCTGCATACAAACATGCCTTATGCCTTTTGATACATCTAGTTATTGTCCTATCTTTCCTTCCTTTTGTGACTAAACTGCTTGAGATAAACTATAATTGATGCCTCCAACTTCCTTCTTCTTACTCTCCTAAATCTCTATGGTCTTGCTCTTGACATCATCATTTAAATGAAACTGCTCTCTCCCAAGTTACTAACAGTCTCTTAATTAGCCTTTTTCAGTCCTCACTTCCTTAATCTCTTTGCAGCCTTTGGCACTATAAATCATCCTCTACTCCTTGATACCCTCTTCTTTCTAAGTTTTTGTTATTCTAATCATTCCTGGTTTTCTTACCCAGCTGGTCACTCCTCAGTCTCTTTTGCTGGATCCTTGTCCAAGTCTAAGGGCTCTGTCCTTGGCCTTCTGTTCTCCCTTCATATTCCTTAAATTTGTGATCTCATCAACTCCCATAGATTGATTTACCATCTCTATGTGGCTGATTCTCAGATCTACTTATCCAGCCTTAACCTTTCCAGTCTCACACGTTGAACTGCCTATTTGACATCTTAAATTGGATGTTCTGCAAGTCACTCCCCATCCATCCCATTCAAGTGGCTCCCTCTCATTTTGAAAATCAAATATAAAATCCTCTGCTTGTCATTTAAAGTCTTTCATACCCTGCTTCTCTCCTAACTTTCCAGTTTTCTTACACATTACCCATCCCCACATACTCTCTAAATCAGTGACACTGGGCTCCTTGATATTGCTTACACAAAATACTCCCTCTCCCAACTCCATGCATTTTCAAAGGATGTTGCCCATGCTTGGAAGGCTCATCCTACACTTTTCCTCCTGGCTTCTCTTTCTTCAAATTCTAGCTAAGAAATCTTTTTTTTCTATTCCTTCTTGGGTTTTTTGTTTTGCTTTTTTTGGAGGGCAATTGGGGTTGTGACTTGGCCAAGATCACAGGGCTAGTTTTTGTGTTAAGTGTCTGAGGCTGGATTTGAACTCAGGTCCTCCTGAATCCGGGGCCGGTGCTTTACTCACTGCGCCACCTAGCTGCCCCTATATATCTTGTTTTTATGTAGTTATTAGATTATTTCCTACATTAGATTCTAGCTCCTTGAAGGAAATGACTATCTCTTTGGCTTTGTGTCCCCAGGGCACAGCAAGTGCCAGTTAAGTAGTAGGTGCTTAATAAATGCTTGTTGACTTCTCAAATCTTCATGGCACCCATTTCTTTTTCCAACTCTTTCTTCTATTGTTGTTTTATAATATTTTTGGAATTTTTCTTCTCCTAAACTTGCATCATTTCTCCTAGGAATTCTAATTGATCTTGTGGGCAGACTTTTTCTTTGAAGCTTTGTTATGGCTATTTTGTAGTTATTATTGCCCTTCTTCATCAAATAGCTCTTAACTTTTTTGTTTGTTTTCTTAGTCTTTTGGTCTTATTTCCTGAATTAAGACTTTGTATTACAGTTAGGCTGCTTACATTTCTGGCAGGACTGTTTTGTCCTGTTCTCTCTGATCCACTGTTCTACTACTGAGATCATAAAGACATGAAAACATAAAGACTTCTCTTGGATAGAGGGGCAGCATTGTGACCTTGCACCAAGGAGCTGAAACTTAGGACCCTCAACACTACTGATCCCCCTCTTCAGTGTAATATTTTCTTCTGGTTCCTCTCCTGTCTGACCACTCAGTCTCTTTCATCAAGGTTACTTGTTAACCATGGGTGTCCCCAAAGTTTGTGTTCTGGGCCTTCCTCTCTCTGTAAACTATTGTGCTTGGTGACCTCATCAACTCCCATAAATTCCACTATTCTTCTCAGGTCTACTTGCCCAGCCCTAATCTCTTTCCAGATCTTCAGTTCTTACACATCTTAAACTCATTATAACTAAAACACTCTTTATCTGATGCCATCAAGCCTTCTCCTCTTCCTAAGTACCCCTATTACTGTTAAGGACCCTACTTAATTCTAGTGCCTCCCAATTGTTATTGTTAATGTATCCTGCCCTTATAGGTTAGGTGTAGTGATTTGCAAGGCTCTCCAGATAATGAATTCCTTGAAGGCAAACAGGCACTAAATGTCTGTAGACTGAGTCTAACGTATTTCTGTCTTTGTGTGTCTGTGTGATCATGTTGTCTTCCTTTTTAGTTGATTCAGATGCAAGTTTCATGGGATGCTCTTTCCCTTACACTGCCCTCCACTTTTCATCTTAATGTACCTCGATTATGCAAGTGATTTCCCTCCCACCTTTTTTTTTTTTGCTTTTTGGAAGGTAATTGGGGTTAAGTGACTTGCCCAAGGTCACACGGCTAGTTTTTGTTAAGTGTCTGAGGCCGTCCCTCCCACTGCTGAGACCGTTAAAATAGAACAAAACTACCCACTTACAGTCATTTTAACTTTTCTCTAGGACTAGAGAACTTCTGACTTGTTTCTTATCCCACTATTAACAACTTGTATACACAAGTCATCCCCACACATTGCCTTCTCAATCACATAGCTGTACCTTTCTATGTTACTTTTGGTGCTTGCAGTTCCATTTCCAAATGTTTGTTCAATTCTGGTCTTTTCATCAAGAATACTTGGAAATCCTTTTTCCACTAAAGGTCCACTGCCCTGTAGGATTATGCTTATTTTGCCAGAGAGGTTATTTATGGTTGTAAATCATCTATTTCTCCATTGCAAATGATACTAGCTCTTTGTTTAAAATGGAGAATTTTGATCACATTGAGAATATCTTTATACTCCTGTTATTTTTTTTATGTCATGTCCTGTGCTATTTTTTTTGTCTTTTTTTTCCTGCATTTACTGCTGTATTATGATTAGGGATAAGGAATAGGTCTGTAATTTAATTGGTATGAGGAAGCTCCCTCTAACCAGTATAAACTGACACATTTTCTGCAACTTAAAGCCACAGAGTTACTCAGAGCACTGAGAGGTGAACAAAGTTGCCCAGGATCATACAGCCTTTCATCATACAGGATCAAACTTGGCCTTTTCCTGGTTCCAAGGTTAGCTCTCCACTCTTCCACCTTGTCTCTCGAGGTTATCTCAGTAAAGCTTTTGTTTATAATTTTCCCAGTGTTGAACCAATCCTGCATTTCTGGAATAAATCCAATTTGTTCACCATGAATTACATCATCTAATCCACTTTGGCACACAGATGACAAAATAATCCAGAGTTGTATTGCTACCCTTTAATCTTACAAGCTGCCAAGCTTTGGGGGGAATTTAAGAACAGCATGAAAAACAATCTTTGCCTTCCAGGAACTTAGAATCTATGGGGGGAGAGGGAGATTCATATATAGTAAATATAAAGAAGATAATCTGAGGATGAAGAGGGAGAGGAGGAGCAGGAGGTAGCATATAATTTGGGACTTCAGTACTTTTATTAGGGCTTCTAGATTCTAGCAGAGGTAAGAAAGAGTGAATTTCAAGTATGTGGTATAAAGGTATGGTGGTGGGACACAGAATTCTGGAACATAGTACATATGCTCAGGGAAAGAAAATAAGCCTGGAAAAAAAAGCTGGGACCTGATTTTGAAAAGCTTTCAAAGCCAAGCTGAATTAGTATTTTATCCTACAAACATCAGGAAGCCACAGAGGCTTTGGTTGAGCCTTAAATCAGAACCAACTAATTTCAAGTCCCAATTCTGACACATGTACTGACAAGTACAGTCTCAGTGCCCTAGGCAGCTTTCAAGTCTATTACAGAGCAGAAAATTCATTGGTTTGTATGTGTTATATTGTGGTTCCTCAGGGAGAGTTCCCATTGTAAAAAAAAAAAATCACAAGTTTGAGAAAAAATTTTTTGAAGTTTCAGAGGAACTGAATTAAAGTATTAGAAGATCAATCCATGGACAATAAGGTGAGGGGGCACTACAAGAAATGAGGTAAATGAGAAAAGTACTGGTAACCTGAGTTTTCTAGGTAAAAAATGATTTTTTTTCCCCTCATCATGATATGCATGCCCATCAATACATTTTTATTCAGTTTTTCTCTGGGACCCTCAGAGAGGAAAAAGAAATAATTTAGAAAAATGTCCAAGAAAGAACCAAACATTTGAAACAGGAAGAGAAGACCATTAGCTGATGGGCCAGGAAGTGCTGCGGTTAAAGGTGGTAAGGGGTGTCTTGGAAATGGAAAAAAGTTTCAGAGAATGAAGCCTGGTCATTAAGGCACATTGCATTTAATAGAATTAGATCCAGATGTTAGTGTAAGCCGAGGGGGGGAAAAAATTAAGCTTTATAATATAGCTGAGACTCACCTTGGCAACTGAACTAGTATATTTGTTTTTAGTTCAAGCAAAGAGGACAGAACCAAGTCAGGGGTGCGACCTTCAGAAGAACGCAGACCATACAAAGGTCAGTCCATAGACTCTCATATCAAGTGAGATAGTATTTATAAAAAAAGCATTTAGCACAATGATTAGCAAATAGTAGGTACTATGTAAATGCTTATTCCCTTCCCTTTCCGGGGAGGCCAGATATTTAACTCTTCTAGATGAAGCCAAGAAACATCAAACTTGCCAACCAAAAACTACCTCAATTCTAAAGTCAGAGTTTGGTAAAAGACAGAATTGGGCCAGATTGGTTCTGGGGAAAAGAACTAGATAGCATTCAGCACAGTGTCTGGTACATACTAAATGCTGAATAAATGTATGCTTACTAAAGAAGAATAAGTTGGTGACTGGGAGGAACTAAGAACAGTTGAGCTTAAGTTTCCACTAAATAATAAAAAAAATGTTAGCTAGCATTTATATTGAATGTGAGGGTTTGCAAAGAAGCATTTTACGTGTTAACTCACTGAATTCCAGGACTTATTTTATAAATGTTTTTGCCACAGTGAATTGAATATTATTTTGAAACACACACACACACACACACACATATGTATGTATAATGGGATTTAACTTGCAGCACACCAAGGTTTCCTGACTAAGCACTGGTACTCAAAATTGTTGGATAAAGTGAAATGAAATGTTATACTCCATTATCTGCTACCTAAAAGGTAGCCGGGGAGCTTCAGTTCAGGGCATATAAAAGAAATTTAGTCAATGTCCTTATCATTTTAGTTATTTACAAAGCATAGAGAATAGTATTTATGAAACAAATACTAGACAAATTATTTGTATCGGATTCACTTCCTTTATTGCAGTAATCTTTACACAAAGTTGAAACTGCAATTTTCAGTGTTAAAGCATTAGAAAAGCACTCATGTGACAGTTATGGGTTTATCAAAATACTACAATTTCAAACTTAGCTGATAATTATCCATCAAAGCACAATTATTTAAGTTATTTCCTCATTTTCTTTAAATATGTAATGTCATAAAAGAATTTATGTAAAAGGAAACCTAAAATACAAATATGAAATGTAACAAATAAATAATTGATTTTATCAGCTACTGTTATTTGTCAACTTAAGAGCTCCTTAAGCTAAACCCCCATAAAGTTTTGTCTGCAGGAACAATGAACTGCCAAATGCCAATGCACAACTGCTTATTTCAAGTCATCACCAATGATTAGAACTAAAAAAATTTGGCATCAAAACAATCAAAATTCAGTATAAACAAAATAGAATAACTTCATCACTAGCTATTATCTGTTTCTAACAACAAATTGCTGAAATTTATTGGAGAGCTACAATAACTTTGAACCTTTCTGACCTGGTATCTAGTGTTAAGTAAAGAATCCCTAAGTGAAAAGCATCTTACATTATTTCATTAACTGTAATTCCCTTCCCCAACCCGAGTATGCATATTTAAATATACTTTTTACACATGTATGAATACACACACTTCATTTGGTTCCTGTGGTACAGATTGTAAGTGATGGTTTCCTGAATGGGCAAAACTTTTAAAGTAAGTGTACCTGTGCACGTTTCAAGATAGCAGCACTAAAGCCATGCCCTACTGTCCATCTGTTTAAAGGAAAAAAAACTTCAAACATGGTAACAATTCCATGCTTATTGAGTAATTTTACATTCCTACTATTATCCCCCACAATTACTGCAAATCCTGTAATAAATGCAATAAAGTTGTGAGTTATGAGCTAGGAAAACAAATTTGGAAAACAAAATATTGCAATTTTACTAATATTTTACATTTAAAAATTACCAGGTCCATTCTGAAACTAATTTACTTTGTATTCATGCAGCAAAATTAATAAAACTGCAGTTTTGGAAGAAGAAAAAATTCAAAGATCTGGAGAACAACAAAATATTTTTAAAACTATTTCAAAACTTATAAATAACTGGACTGAATAGCAATGTGGATGAATTATAGAACACTTCACTATCACAAATTATAGTCATCTGTAGTTACAATGGATCTTGCAAATGACTAAAACTTTGTTCATTTAAACCATATGATAATTTATTTTCATCTTATGTTTAACAAAATTGTTAGCTAATGAATTTTGATCACTGAACACTGCTGAACAACCAGCAATATGGCCAAGTAACATGTAGTTTGCTGTATATGTGTATATAAAATATATAATGCATACATATAAAATATATATACCATATATATGATATACGTGTGTGTGTGTGTGTGTGTGTGTGTGTGTGTGTGTGTGTGTGTTTAAAACTCCTGAAATGTTTTTAGGCAATATTTTCTTGAATATAAAAGAATGAAAAAATTCACATTAATAATTTGTATAGAAAGCTTCCAGTGATAATACTTATGCATTATCACTACTATATACTGGTAGACTATGATGTCAAAACAAGTGTTCAAAAAGCACAACCTGGCAGTTTTTAATATGGACTTTACATATTAAGAATGGATTAAATTTAAATGTTCAAACCTGAGTATATTAAGACTAAGTGTATTTGATGAATGAATTAGCCTAAAAACATTTCACTAAGTAACCAGTGGTCCATTTAACCATTTTGATGATAAACTAAAGAAATTGTATGATTTAAAAAAGAATGGTAGAATGCCACATAGTGTTTACTGAAATACTCTGTAAGATGGCATCACTTAACCCAAATTTCCTACAGGAAACCTAAGTTCTTACTGCAAAATCACTCAGATTTGAAGGACAAACATGGACAGGTCCCCTCTAATAATTTAAAATTATGTGTATTTTAGGCTGTAGAATGGAATATGGTTTTCAATGTCATATAAAACTATGGAGAATAAATCTTTTGACATTTCTTAAGTTAATTGGAAATTATGACATTAATAATACAAAGCTTCATAAAAGCTAGAACAACTCTTTCCTTAAGGTTTACATTTTGTACATGCATACATTCTGATTCTTGTGTTTCATCTCAAATGACAAGACCTGCCCTAATTCTTACCCCATTAACATCTAACAGAGACCATAAAAATAAGTACAGTAATAAAAAACATACAGTACTAAAAAACTAATTAACTGCTCAATGGAAGACAGAAAAGCAGCATTCATTTTAAGATGGAAGAGACTAGAAACCAACTTACATTTGAGCTACAGTCTTAGTTGAAGGCAAAGTTTGATATTCTATATAAATTTATAAAAGAGGGTATATATGGATGAAATTTGGTTAATCTCAGAAGGCACCTCAAGGCTAAAAGGCTTTTATAAATCTATATTTCTTTCACCAATTGAAAATAAAAACACACTTTTATTGCTATTCAAGTAGCAAAGAAAAATCTTATGTCCAACAATAAGGAATAAAACTGAAGTCTCCAAAACCATGCAAATGGAGTGACTTCCCCGTGTGCTTTCAAATCAGTGAAATTATGGAAGAAAAGTCACTGTTTTGCCACCTCATCGCAGTCTCATAGAAGATTTCAAGTCATTTTCCTAGGGACTGCAGTGCCATTTCCCTAGGGCTGTCCATAATGTGGTGTTTAGGAATAGAAGGTAAGGACACTCTGATGATTTCCCCGGACAAGGAGGACTGGTGGCAAGTCTCTAGATAAAACTTCTAACCAGGCCATGTAGAGGGCACTAGACACGCCACCTTTTCGTGCAACTGGGAGACTCCTAAAGAGTAAGAAAAATCACAACAGTACAGAATTTAAAAAATTTTCATGTTAATAAAAACAAGAAAATATTTAACCAAATTACACAAATTCAAGAAAAACTTACCAACTACTTCATTCTGCCGCATCAACAATAATCTTACCATCCTAATTGTTTTCAAGTTTGGCCAAAGGAAGACAGTAACAATTTTTTCCCATAAAGATGCACACATTTTACCCTGATGTGTAACCACATCACTGTATGTTTCCTTGCTCACTCAGAAAGAAATCATTTAAAAAAAAAGGATACTTCTATTTCAAACAATTAAAGAAACATAGATATAGCTTACTCATCTACTTAAACTAAGGCAAGAAAGGACATTACGCATGACAGTTAGAGATCATCTTCATGTCTCTTTGGGCCTCGGCTGCTTTATTTATAAAATGTAGGAGATGGGCTGATGGATTCTCAGGTCTTTTCCAGCTCTAGAGCTCTATCTCCTACCCAGAAAATCTTTTACTGACTAACAGTAGTTGTTTAAGGCAAACTACTTGAACAAGTTAAACAATTTTTAAATTAAAATAATTATTTTTTGTTATTCAGTAAAAGAAAACCTCTGCTTCAATTCACTAATGCTTTTTTAAAATATTTAATTTTTCCTTTGTTTGAACAAAAGCTCCAAATCAGAAAGAAGTGGAAATGCAAGTAAAGTGAAAATGGGGTGACTCCTGCTGTTGACAAATGAAAACAAGTGACAAATCACCAGATCTGAGTTAGGCCTCTGAATTTCTAGCAGAAGGGTTTGTTGGATACATTCATAGGTCTTTTTTTTTTTTTTTCCTTTTTGGAGGGGGGAAGGCAGGGCAGTTGGGGGTAAGTGGCTTGCTCAAGGTCACAGGACTAGTAAGTGTTAAGTGTCTGAGTCCAAATTTGAACTCAGGTCCTCCTGACTCCAGGGCCGGTGCTCTATATTCACTGTGCTACCTACCTGCCCCTACACTCATAGGTCTAACCGTTATTCAACTGTGTTCACCTCTTCATCACCCCATTTGTGGTTTTCTTGGCAAAGATATTGGAATGGTTTGCCATTTCCTTTTCTACCTCATTTTACAGCTGAGGGAACTAAGGCAACCAGGTTGAAGTGACATGCCCAGGGTCTCACAGCTGGTAAGTACCTGAGGTTGGATTTGAACTCAAGAAGATGAGCCTTCCTGACTGCAGATCTGGCACTTTACCCACTATGCATCCTGACTGTTCCCATTTATAGGTCTAGAAACCAGCAAAACTTGAGGACATCAGAGATAAGGGTTATTTTACTTTTTTTGTTCACACACTGAAGGTTGTTTCTAATAAGTAATGAAATGTCCAAAAGGTTCCCTTAAGTAGGAAAAACATAGCAAGGAATTTGGCTAAATGGCACTGGATTTACAGATGCTTATATTTAAAGTGACAGAAGTAAAGCTAAACCAATTCAACATCATATTTGATATTAAAAAGTTTTTGTAGTTAAAGTTAAGGAGCAGATACCTATTTTTCACTACTATAAAAGGCAGTCTTTATTAAGTCACTTAACTTAAAATGTACGTTAGAACACAATACCAAAAATCTAAACCAAAACACATGAAGACATTATCTATCTACCTAAATTTCCATTCATCCATCTAAAATAGATAACAGTTTACCAGAAAAAGCATATCAAACAATGGTATACTGCTCATTTTACTTACATGACAATTATATTAGCTGTACTTGAGTGCTCCTTTAATAACTCGTTTAATCTTATCTGGCGGTATGTCTAAAAGGCAAAGGAGAAAAATTAGTCTCAATTTAGAAAATTAGCATTTGTCATGGTTAATAATTCTAGAAATGGCAAAAGAAAGCTAAAATATGAGACAGTAAATAAACAAATGATCAGATTAAGATTGTGCAAGATAGAAAAAATTCTTTAGCAACTTGTCTTTGGAGACTTGTCGTAAAGGAAGAGAAAGAATACCTTTGTTTTATAAAGTTCAAGCTCATTATCTGTGATTCTCCAAGGTTCATCTTCTTTCATTTTATCTGCAATATCTTGTTCTTTATCATCTTCATGAAGCCTGAACGGCTCAATCATTTCATCAAAAGCCACAATACTTCAAAGAAACAAAGCATTTAAAATTAGTTATCGTTTTCAATGTTTCTACAAGGCAAAAGACATTTCTAAGTACTTTTTCCTAATTCTTCACAACCTCCTACTCTGATGTTCTATTTAGGCAAGCTTCGTCCCAGTGGGTGGGCACCCCTGGGCTGAGAGGGCGGTGGATTCTTTCCTGCCATTCTTCTATTGGCCTGATAACGTGTGACAACCCTTCTCCTCTTCTCCCCACACTATCATGGGCCCTAACTCCAGCAGGGGCCAACAGGGGCCCAGCCTGGACTCTGCTGGGGACAGATCGCCCCCTTTTACGCTATTTGTAACCATGCCTGCGATGCACCCTCCTTGTGTCACTGCTCCCACTCCCCCACAACTGACTGTCCTTTGCATTGCTGCTTCTCATCTCCAATTAATTAAGGAAAAAGAATTCTGTGACTTTTCACGGCCTAGAGGGGGCTCTAGCCATACACATGGAGCTCAAACTCTAGCAGGTTCGATCATTCTGGAAGGGCTTCGAGTATAGTTGTGTTAAGACTGTCTGCTTTCTAAGGCCAGCGTAACTAATGTGCAGTGGCTCATTACTAGACGACTGGCCACTAGTGAGAAGTTTTTAGCCACATCCCATGAAACAACCAAAAATTACAAAATGGCTGAGTCCTGTGCTGTGGTTTTAGCTTCCCAAATGATGCTGACCCAGTGGTAAGTATGCTAGGAATCACACGGCATTTTAACTCTTTATGAATATTAATATTGTACAACCAAACTCTGCATGTGAGATACTTGTCCAGTGACCAAAGAGTGATTTTATTACTGGAGGTATCAAGTCATATCAAATTTTAAATTCCTGCTGTAAGTGAAACAAGACAAAAAGAAAGTTTCATTAGATGGAAAAGTGGTTCTGTCACAGGTTTTCCTTGGAGAGACAATTAACGAGCTTACAGAGTTTATTTTATTGTGCATTGAAAAGCAATTAATATTTATTTCACAGGACACTGGTCATCTCTAGTAGAATGTAGTACCATTTCTTCCTAATGTCCTTGTATTTATTCTCAATATACATATCCATGGACACACTGCTGCTCTGACTTTGGTTCACACTCTGTTGCTTCTAGAGCAAGGGTTATGAATCATTTTTAAAAAATTAATTTTAGTGTTCTAGTGAAGCCTGTGAACTTCCAGAAATGTTTTTAAATAAATGAAAGAAGAATAATATGTTTACTTACTAGATATATGGTTAAATATAATGGTTAAAATAAATTTGGTAGGTTAGAAAAAAAGGTTGGAAAACAGAAATGAATAGTAACAGAAATCAAAGTTTATGGTAGGGTGTTACAAATAATAGCTGGATTGCGAAGAATACATCTTTGTAACCATGTCAAATAGCATTATTATACAGTTGAACTGACTAGCTAGAAAGGAAAGCATTTATTTAGAGATAACAGAAAAGAGGTACATTCATCAACCAATCAATGTTTTTTCACATTCACAGCTTTTTCTTTCAATCCATTGCCTCTGAAAAAAATGGCACAGTGCTTTACTCATAGTAATTTAATAAATGCTGAATACTTGTTAAACTCTTTGTAAGTGAAATGATCATCTGAGAAAAATGTAATCACCCTTCCTGTCATTTCCTACTATTTTTATGTGGAGAAAAGCAATTAACTATTTTTTTCCTGATAATTTTTTTCCTTTATTGGAATGTTTTTGAAATGCTTAAAGTGCTTAAACATAGTAAGTATTTACTAGGCTGTTCGATAATTTTGTGAGTTACCTAATTATACTAGAAAGAATATGAATGAAATTTATAGGTGAAATAGTGTAAATGATTATTTGATAGGAAAATGAAAGAATTTTTGACAATGATTCTTTGTTCAGTATTTGGTATTCCAGGACTGCCTTATTTCTCCACTTAACAAAGTCAAGTGGTTTGTTTTGATTTGATTTTTTCTTTTTACCTGCTGTGGTTCCTATGCTTTTTTGGCCTCCTCATTGTGGCTGTTGATTTGTATTGATTACTTCCTTAGAAAATGGTGATATTTGGTGTTGATAGCCATTCAAATACCCACCATGTCATCTCATGTTTATTTTTCTAATTTTGTTCTTTTTTTGTCATTATCTATAATAAATCAGTAGCCTGATTAATTGTACAGCCAAATAATTTTCCTGTATACGCTGTCAACAAAGAAGTCATAAGACCAATGACTTGGAGAAGAAAGAGACCTTAAAGATCATTTCAACCAAATCCTTCTCAATGTATGTACAACATAAGGAAATAGAAGCCCCAGGAAAGGTAGTTAAGTGACAGGATTGATAAATCCAGTTTCTCAGACTCTAAATTCAGTACTTCCCCCATTTTTAGAAAAAGATTTAAGTTCTAAATGGAATATTCTCCCCATGAATTCACCTGAGTAACACATTCATGACCTACTCAGACATTTATGCAACTTACTTTTCTTTCTTAGGCTTTGTGTTAATGTCTCCCAGGACCATGATGTCTGAGAAGTCTATCCGGAATTTGCTAAGTAAAGTTGCCATCCTAAAACAGAGAAACAAAGCTGTAGATTTAAAGATTTAAGAAATGTTTCAATTCTCACATTAAGGTTGAAACTAGCTGATCTGAAAAACAAGTTGTCTTTCTAAATTTATTTAACAGAACCTTATAGCACGTGCTTCAGCTCTCTGAGAGTAGGGCATTTTATTTCTACTTCCTTTTGTCCATTCATGCAGCATGGACTGCCCTCCCAACCTCCTCAAAATTAGTTTGACCTTGGGCTAAGGCTGTTTTGTTTTTTAAATTATGGACTTAACCTCAACAAACATGAACATTTCTACATACAAAGAGAAAAGGAAATGAGGTAGCACATGAAACAGTGCCTCTCTTATACACATAGCTTGTTTTTATTTAAAGGTGCATATTCAATTTATCATGGTAATACCGACATTACCCTTCTAGTCTGAACTCCTGTTCTCTTTTATAGATTTTAAAAAGATTTCATTGACAGTATTTTCTTTTTTGTTTTTGTATCTCCCTCAAACTGCCCCCTAGAAAATGGTCTCGTCTCTCTCATAATAAGCACATAAAAGTCTCTTGAGATTTTAAATTGTTTCATTCTGTGTATTTCCACTGCTCGGCACACAGTAGGAGCTTAATAAATGCTTGATTGTCAGAAAATAGGTCCCATCCTGTGATTACAGTCTTCTACTTCTCTCCCAAGAGGTGGGAACAATGTTTCCTCACGAGGCTCTGTGCAGTTATGACTTATCAATGAACTGACTGGAGCTCTGATTTCAAAGCTCGCTTTTTAAAACATTATATGGTTACTGGACAAGTTATTTTAAGTCTCCTCCTGTTCACTAAGCATCAGGCTCACACAAATCTTTCTAAGCTTCTCACAATCCATCCCTTCTGTCATTTCTCACAGCACAATAACACTGTATACCATAGTTTGTTCAACCAAACCCAACGTGTTTCCAGTTCTTTGTTAGAACAAAAAGGGAGGTATAAATATTTTTGTACAAGTAGATCTTTCATTCTTTCATTTATTTTAGCTATATACCAGGTAATTGTATCACTGGGTGCAGTTTAGTGACTTTCTGGCCATAGTTCCAAACTGCTTCCCAGAAAGGCTGAACCATAATTATTTAAGTAAGAATCATAATTATTTTAATTTTCATTTCTCTTATGAATTGAAGAATTTTAATTTTGGTTTACATTTTTTTCTGGTGACCTTTTATCTATTAGAGAATGGTTCTTTTGTATATATTGTCTATATGTTACATATTAGACTTTTATCCAAAAAATTTGCTATGAAGATTCAGTTCACTGTTTCCCTTCTAATTCTCTAACAGTATTACTTTTGTTTTTAATGAAAACTTTTTTGTTTTTTTGAAGGAGGGAACGCAAGGCAATTGGGATTAAGTGACTTGACCAAGGTCACACAGCTAGTAAGTGTGTCAAGTGTCTAAGGCCGGATTTGAACTCAGGTCCTCCTGACTTGGAGTCAGTGCTCTATTCACTGCACCATTTAGCTACCTCATGAAAAATTTTAAGTTATCAAAATTATTTATCTTTTATGATCCATCCTCTCTATCCCATATTTGGCCAAGAACTCACCACGTTTTTATGAGACTCCCTATACTTTTAATCTGTCCATTAAGGTTAATTTCTCTCAGACTGCTTTCCAATTTTCCTATCAGTTTTTGTTGAACTGTGACTATTTTCTGTAGTATTTGGCATTCTTGCCACAAACTATGTTCAACTGCTCTTGTGTTTTTGTGTACAATTAATTATTATTGCTTGACACTATGTAAGAAGTACCAAATAATCTTGATGATTACTGCTTTGAAGTATATTTTGAGATCTAGTCCTGCAAGACTCCCTTTGTTCCCACTAAAAAAAAAAAATTCTCTTTTAGTTTCCTGGTCCTTGATCCTCCCGATGAATTTCTGTCATTTTGTCTAGTTCCATAAAGCAATCTACTTGTGATATGAGAGGTGGGACACTGAATCATTAAATTAATCATGGCTCTCTTTTTATTTTTATCATTTTATACAGCCCAATCCCAATTAATTACTCTTCAATCAATTATAATTTCCTTTATTTCTGTAGAGTTTTATAACTATATTCATATGATTACTGTCTTAGTAAGTGGATTTCCAGATATTTTATACAATCTGTAATTATATTGAATGGACTATTAAAAAAGATTGCTTCTTACTGGGTTTTCGTTAGTAATATATAGAAAGGTCCTAATTTTGTAGATTAATTTCATATCCTTTGATGAAGGTAGTAATTTGATTGGTTTAGTGGAATCTACATTTCTCTAACACTAAGTAACCAACATATCATCTGCAAATGTGGTAATTTTCCTTCTTCTTTGCCTAAACTAATTTCTTTAATTTGGTTTTCTTGTCTTATTGAGATTGGGTTATATTAATATCAAACAAGTGTCCCCAATCTTTACCACTAATCTTACTAGAAAGGGTTCTAATGTTTTAACCACTGCAAATGATGCTAGCTCTCAGTTATAGAACCTAGTAACCACATTAAGCCAGCCCCTTCATTCCCAAGCCTTTCCATGTTTTGAACATAATGGATAGATACTGTATTATTTCAAGTGTTTTGTTTTGTTTTGCTTTCTGGAGGGGGGGAGGCAGGGCAATTGGGGTTAAGTGACTTGCCCAAGGACACACGGCTAGCAAAGTGTTAAGTGTCTGAGGCCGTATTTGAAATCAGGTCCTCCTAACTCCAGGGCTGGTGCTCTATTCACTGCGCCACCCAGCCGCCCCCAAAAGCTTTTTCTAATATACTGACAGAATTATATGGTCATTTGTGTTAAGATGCCATATATAACTGAGAAATTACATATATTCCTTTCATTCAGTAACTGCTGAAGATATAACTATTTCTAAATACTTTAAAATTCTACTCTTATATGGAGAGGCATAGAAGCTAGCTATTGCATAATGTCTCTAGTTCCTGGAACTGAGTCTGGACATAGGATAGAATTATTGGGACTACATAGAACAACATGGCTATTCACAGATACTTTTGATAAAGTAATTATATTATTTAGAAGTCCTATCTTATTTCAACCAGTGTTTAATTTTGATAGGTCCTAAATCTTAATCCAAATATAAAAAGAAATTATATATTTATGTGTGCATCTGTATCTCTATTTCTCTCTATATATACCACATATGTCATTTAGTGGACTAAATTCTAAAGAAAGAGATAAAAACTCATATATGTGTGCCCAAATTTTGTTGAAGATAAATTCATTAAAGCAATTTTCCCATTGGATTTAAAACATTTAAATTACAGTGCCAAATAGAATATCAAAAGTTTAAAGTATAATGTTCATTTGAAATGAAAGTGTTCTGAATTTTCTCTCTGTAGTTTTTATCTTACATGTGTCTTCAGGGAAAATTCTTAACATTGACACCCCACTAAATAAGCAAAATTCATTTTCATTCAAAGTAACTTACGCTCTCCGATCGTGATCTATTCTGTTTATTTTTCCACCAATAAACACTCTGATCTTACAGTCTTTCCACTTTTTCTTAGTAGTCAGAAGATAAGGTATCAATAAGGTCAAACCTGATTAAATAATGAAATATAATAGGTTATTAAGTACATTCAACTCTATATGTAGATTTATTTTTAATAATTCCTTGTGTGCCAATCACTGAAAACATTTTTAGTAAAAAGCATCAATAAAGAAATCAGAAGCAACCTTACCTCCATCATCAAAAAGCCACCAGACATCAATAGTATTTTTGCCTTGTTTTTTCTGAAATTGTGTACTAGCTTCCAGAAGTCTTTGGTCAGCTATATTTAATGGGGCAACAGGGCCTTTAGATTCTGAAGGATGGAAACAAGAATACGTAAGAAAAAACCCGTAAGCTTGCTTTTGTTCAGTCACTATCTTCTATACCGTCTCTTCACTTTTGTGCACAAAATTGTGTTGTTTACTCTTCCACTGTATCATACTATAATAAATGTAGTTTCTCCCAGAATTTTAAACATTTTAAAAGTAGTTATATAAAACCGGGAATTTTTAATGTTCTGAAAGTACCAACAAAACTTAATTAAAAAAAAAATAGTAACTGGCCCGGAAATTCTAAGCACAATTAAAAAGAAAACTGTTTAATCTTTTAGACTAGTTGGATAATCTGAGGTCTTTAACTCATAATCTGGCCTGTCAATGACTTGATACCCACAAGGACATTTTTTAAAAGTATGCTGTAAATTGAAGAACTAAATGGAAGCATCTATGAAAGATAATTTACAGTCAAAACTACCCACTGAGAAGCATTCTGCTCATTGTTTGCCTGGGTATTTGATATCTTGAAATCTGGGGTGGGGAAGAGGTTTGGGATATGAATCCCACAACCTGCTATTATAGTACATAGGCAACTAGTTAGGAAAGAACCCACTTACAACATGGTTGAAATGAACTATGTACTAGAGATGAATAACTATGTTCTCCAGGATCTTTGAACCAAAACAAAGGAAAAATGAGCTCTAAGAGTAGGTCAATAACTTTACTCGTGAAAATACTACCCAGTTTTATAAAGCAGAAATCCACAGGAGGAATCTGGTCACCAATACAGAATTACTGTCATTTAAATCATAACATTTACCACAAAATGTTATGGCATGTATGCAAAGCACAAAACTATTCGTGATGCAATAATATGGCTACCAAACCAGACTCCTCCAAACTCTCACCTCTACCCTCTAATTCAATAATGATTATGTATCTCCCAAGGCTCAGCAGAACTATGAAAAATATTATAAAAGTTAAAGTTTGATTACAAAAAAAATTTAGATGGATGCAGTGTATAGTCATGAATGAGACACTTCATTTTTTATTCCTAATTATCTAATACATGGGCCAAAACAAAAACAATCAATTACTAAAATCTTAACTTTCAGGATCTGAATACTTCCAATAACATGTTAGTTTACAATTTTATTTATATGATTTCATTTTAGCTACATGGAACTGCTTTATGTAGTTGGAATAATCAGTGATCATTTCTCTAATCTGTAATTCACAAATAACTGTATTACAACTTCACCATGGAGATAAAGACTTAAAAAAAAAATGGCATTAACAGCATGGAAAAAATGGACGGTAACACAAAGATGGAGAATGCCTGCCTTTTTTCAACAGTGGCTGTGTTGGAGTCTTGCCATCCTCTTCCTCATCTAGATTTTGTTTAAAAAATACAAAATAGAGGTTAATTTCCTTTGTATTATTAATAAAATAATGAAAATTAACAACACACATCTAAACAAAACATAGTATGAAACTAGTCCATGAGATAATAAGCAAAGATTGAAGAACCAGTTTTTTTGTACTAAGGAGTTAAGATTTTAAAAGCAGGTATATCATGGACAGCAACTTTAAGACTACTGAAAATAAGAAACTCCCTAAATTTGTCCCTGCAAAAAAATGCCAAAAGTTTCCACTGGGGTTAAAAAATCTCCTAACTAAAATCATCAGAAGAGATAACTTTATACTGTAGAATTTAAGCTATAGCAAAATTGCTGAAATTAAATATATGTGTAAGTAAATCACATAATTACAAACGTGCTATTGTACATACTACTATGCTGATGACTAAAAGGTAATCTTAGTGACAGGGGAATAATTTTTTAATGCCATATAAACCCCCAAATATGATATAAAGAAATAACTGGTAATTTGAAGAGATAGGGTATGATTTTTCAAATAGTTTTTTTTCTTTATAAATTTAAGTGAAAAATTCTTTCAAGTATAGGTAATTGCTGTATAAATCAAATCTTCAAATTCAAATTAACCAAAAAATTAAATCCTAGTTACATATTTAAACTTGCATTTCTTTAGTTTATTGCTTTAAATAGAAATGACTTTAAGTTAAGCTTGTCACAGGTTGCTGTTTTGGGAAAATTTACATAAGCAAGCAGAAGCAAAACCTTCAACTATATATAAGCACAGCTACATTTTAAATATATCTGACTGAATAATGTTCTGAACTTTTATAAATTAAAATAAAGGTTATTTCATTAACTTAATACTTTCAAAAGTAGGTATACTACTTTTTGAAAAGTCTACTTTTTTAAACCACTGACTGACCACGTAGATAAAAAATATTAGGACCCTCATAGAATAGTTAGTGGCTTGGGTATATACTTTCATATTAGCAGAGGAATGAACACACAAACCCAGCCTTTAAAGATTTATAGTCAAAGGAAGCTTGATGTTTTATGTTTAGAACTGAGGTTCACCTAATAAATATGAACTTGCTAGACGATAAAAATTGAAAAGTAAATGCCTATTGCTAAAGAATTTTGCAGAATGACTAGAAAAGATATTTTATGCACAAGAAAAAAGCCAATATTGAATAGAAATGAGAGGAACTTATTTTGCATAAAAGACAAAAATGCATGTATTTTGGCAAGAGAAAATATGACTAGAAGTCCAGCAGAGAGAACAAAATAAAGAGAATGCAAGTGAAATATAAGGAGAAGAAATAAATTAACCAAGAAGTGAGCAAAGAACCCAAAGGGAGGATGACAGTCTAAATTAAGAGGCAAAATGAAATACTTTTTTTTAAATGAGAAAACCATTGGTCAGCACAAACAAAAAAAAGTTAACATTAAAATTTCAATGGAAGATGAATAGAGACAGGAAGAAGAGATGAATTTCACAAATGTAGACATATCAGCCATGCAGAAATGTGTAGAGTAGGTGGTGAAACAGCATATTAAGATCTGGGACTTGGGAGGAAAGTGACTATTAATAGGGATGAAAAGTAAGGGAATACATATGTATAGACGGGTGATATACAAAGCATTCTCATGTTTAGCTTAGTTAAGCTGGCAGCATGACAGATGGAGATACTAGATTGAGTAGAGGTGGGAGAGTCAAGGTGGAGAGTCAGATTTGGAAGTCATTCATAGCTTTTTCATCCTTGAAAATGAAAACAGAAAGCATAAATGTGTGGAATCAGTTATCTGAAACTTTCCTGTAATGCAGAAAAACTTACAAAAATGCTTACCGGTCAAGTTCTTCCTACTGGCTAGGAAAAGACAACAGGCATGTGTGCAGACACGTACGCAGCACAGCGTAATACTTGGTAGTTAAATACATCGATGCTAAGGGTCAAAGTTAGAGCAGCTTTTCTGGAAAGCAGTGCTGGGAGGGGTGGGAGTAGGTGCGCATTACCAGTACAGAGCCTTTATTGACCGATGACAGATTTGTATTTTATCTGCAACCTACCGTTTTTTAGGGATATGCCCAGGGCACTGAGAACTTAAGTGACCTGTCTAGGGTTATACAGCTGGTATGTATGACAAGAGTCGTAACTCTATGGCTGGTATTCTATTCACTACACTAATGTTCCTCTCTAGATAAACCATGATACTCATTTTTGAAGATTCTATAAAGACCATTAAAAAAATTTCTTATTCCACAAAAAAAAAGTAACAAGAACTTTTTAAATTGAGAAAACTTACATAGTACATTACTTAAGAATAATCAGTGCCATATATAAAGAAATAACCAGATAATGCTAGTGCTTAAAAGGGACAATAACACCCTAACCACCACATTTTCAGCTTGGAAAACTAAACATTTAAGAGATTCGGTGACTTTCCCAAAGGCACAATGTAGCAGAACTGTAATTAGAATCCAAAGACATCTGATTCATAAGGTCAGTGTTCAACTTTTGAACCTTCTTTGACTTTCTTCTAATTTAATCTAAATTCAAATGTTGCATATTATATTAGCTTTAAGTATTTGTAGTTTTTGTGGGGGTAGCTCCTATATACCTAGAATAATTCTTCAGGGCAACTTAACATCTGCGATTGGAAGTACAAAATGGAAGATTGTACCAGACATGAAATATGGTCTAACTGCAATAAACAGTACAGTATTGGGCAAAGGTTACTATATTAGATAGCATACTGATCATAAATGACAAATTATTAGGAACATGTTTCTCTGGAGAAATTTAAAATTAAGCAGAAATGAAGGTCTTCTATAATTACTCTGAACGAACAGTATTTGAGAAATTACCTTTATGCATAACAGGACTTTTCTCATCAGATGGTTTAGAAGTATCTACATCAGCCTTTCTACTATATTCCACACTGAGTACAACATCCTTAGAACCTGGAGATTTTTCCTGAGATGATAATAACTCTTCTGGGAATATTAAAAACAAACAAACAAAAAAACCCAACCCACCCAAGTGTTAGATTTATTAGGAATCTCACTTCAGGGGTCAAAACAAGTTTCACTTTTTAGGTCTACTTAAATGATACATATTATTTTAGTAAACTTAAAGATGCAATTTTGATGAATGTCTTTACATTCCTAAAAATGGGTTAGATATCTACTTTACAATAATTAATAGGATTCCTTGAAAATATAAACCCATGTCATAAGTTTATGAGCAAGTTTACACATGTGAAAAACTTAAAATGTATGTCTGTAGATTTTCTTTGTGATCACATGCTTGCTAGACTGTACAAAGATGGACACTGTCTTATTTAAACGGCATCACCACTCAGGTCTCTTACAGTACTGCATACAGTAGGCACTTAATATTTATTTGATTTGATTATAGTATATTTATTTGTATCAGTTCAACTGTAAGATCAAGGCCCAAGAACAAAGTTTTAAATTCATTGTCCTTTCTTTCTTGAGTTGAAAAGACATAGTGATTCAATTCTAATATGTTCTTATAATCTAGCAATCTTTTGGTTAATCAGAAGTGACCAAGCAGTTCAATTCTTTCAAGTATTTATACTACTCAGAACCTGTAGACAAATTAATAAAACTTTATAACACATAAACATAATGTACTTCATTTTGTTCAAATGAACAGAAAAATCAGTATTTTATCTTTTAATATTTAATAATGATAATATTGTCAATAGTTTTTATACTTGTTATAAACAAATGACATTTCAAAGTTAACACTTAAGTCATTAAGTGGTTAAACTTCAATCAACACAATGTCCTAGAGGACAGTAAAAGATATTATGAAGAACATACACAGTATTTTGCCAAGGTAACCTCTAAGTGAAGGAAAAATTCACTTTTCGTTGTGTATTTTAAAAGTGTTTACTGCAGACATTTAAAGAATGACAATATGATACAGACTCTTCTGGATTTAAGGTACTGGCATGGGAGAAGAGAGGAAGAAAGATGGAAGAAAATATTTAAATTGGGGCTGCAGAAGCATAGAGAGTTAGAGCCGGAAGGGGCCTAAAGAGTATAACTCCATTTTTTTACAAAAGAGTAAACTGAAGGCCAGACAGTAAGTAGCAGAGTTGAGATTTCAACCCAGGTCTCTTTTAACTCGACTCCAAATCCAGCATGATTTCCCTTATTAAGAAACATCTGGTATTGCTAAGTATCTGTAATTCCATTGTTTTATTTAATTTTAATTTCTTGTGTATATGGGATTTTTCTGGGTTTTGAAGCATGTATTAAACATTTAAAGCTCTCCAAGAACTTCAAAAATGTATACTTCACAGTTTTTAAAAGATGACATGATATTCTTTAGAACTTTTGCTACATAAATGCAAAATGTAATCTTGGATTCATAATCAAGTTTTAGGAAAATACTGATTTTACAATGTTATTTCTGAAGATACATAAATTCTAAGATGCCTACGAAAAGGGGCAAGGTATATTTACGTTACTGGAATTATCATCTGCATATAAAGTTTCTATGTAGATATGAAAATAGGGAAAACTTTAAAAAAAAGCTATAGTTGCAGACATTTCATTTTAGTTACTGTGAAATTTAAGTCATTGTTCATGTCTGCTTTTCTTTTAGAAAATTCTCACCACAGGGGTTTGCGCATAGTGTTTTATAACTGCTATAAAAATTCTTTTTATTTTCTGTATTTTTTTTAAATGAAAAACTCTTTTACATAAGATTTACCTTGTCCTTGAAGATGAGAAATATCCAGGCCTTCCTTTAAGCGAATAACCACTACTCCATACTGGATGTCAAAGGCATCACTGCAAACAGGGCAAAGTTACAAAAATAAAATACTGGTATGGTTTCCTGATCTGTTAAATCACAAACCTGGACTGGATATTCTCCAAAGTTCTCTGTGGTTCAAAAAATTCAGATTCACATGGGTGCATGCATAATCTGTCTTGTCCACGCTTGCAAGAGTACCGTTACCTTTCAGTCACCCAGGGTTACGTTTTGGAGTCATCCGTGACTCCTTATTACATATATCCCAAATCAGTTACTGAGTCTTAGTTATTTCTATCACCACAAGATTGCTGACGTTCCCTTCTTGTCACTCACACAATCACCACTTGAGAGCTGGCCTCCCCCCACAGCAGCAGCACCCCATATTATGGCAGCCCCCATTTGTTCTTTCTGTGTCAACTCTTTTCCTGAGCTAATCCATCTTCCACTTAGCCGCCAAAGTTATATTCTTAAAACACTGATACGTCTGACCACATAAACCCTTCTACTCAATAGCTCAGTGACCCCCCTAAAAGCCCTACTATCAGATACGTGCTCCTCTCTTTGGCACTAGGCAACGTTACTCCTTTCTCTTGAACTTAAGAGTTTTTAGAATGTAAGCTCTCTCACAGGTAGGAATTGTTTTACTCTATGCATTTGTAGCATTTGATACGTGACTGATAAAGAGCTGCCTAGAGCACTGGCCCAGGATCACACAAGTCGTTGGAGGTGATACTCAAACCCAGATCTTTCTAACTCTCAAGTCAGCCTTCTACTCCTCCAAGATGCCTTTCTAAATTTCTCTGAAAGTGAGGTACAAGTTGTCATGCAAGGTGAAGGCTTTTATAATTAGCTCCTTTCTGGGATTTCTAGATATCTCTATGCTATCATTCCTATGTTGTAGCTGCCATCTCCTCAACGTTTTTAGGCCACTAGGTAGCACAATGGATGGAGTGCTGGGACTGGAGTCAGAAGACCTGAGCTCAAATCTAGCCCCAAACACTTACTAGCTTTGTGACTCTGGACAAGTCACTTAACCACTATCTGCCTCAGTTTCCTCAACTGTAAAACAAAGATAATAATTGCATGTACCTCACAAGGCTGTTACTGGGATTACATGAATAATAATTATAAAACAGCACAGTGTCTGGCACATTTTAAGGGCTTAACAAAGGCTTTTTTAACCCCCTTCCCCTCAATTTTATATCTAAAAAGTGCAAAAGAGAAGAGATTCTACCATTCAGGCTAAAAACCCAAAGGCTGAATTGAATGAATTCTGTAATTTACAATATAAATAGGTGAACATTTGTAAAAATACTAGAAATCAATCAACAAATTTCTACTATGTGCCAAATACTACGCCAAGAGTTATGGATATAATAGGAAAATGAGCGAGTTCTTGCCTTCAAGACACATTCTACATGCTCACAGAAAAATATGTACAATATATGGGAAAAATAATATATAACAAGGAGGAAATAGTAAGAACTGTAGGAACCAGGAAAGGACTCTTGAAGGAAGATTGCACTTGAACTGAATTTTGGAGAAAGCTACAGTTTCCGGGAGACAGAAGTAAGGAAGGAGAACAGACTGGAAAGGCAAGAGAGGGGAAGCCATGTGTCAGAAGCAACACTCAAGTCAATGTGGATATTGGAATACAGAACGTCTACACGGGATCAGTGTGCAGCAAGCAGCATGGCCTGCAGCCGGATTGTGAGGGCACTCCACAAAGATAAGGATGAGGCAAAAATCATCAGTGAACTACCAGACTGCACACCCCGAAGTGTGACGGGGACAAAACAGGAAGCAGAAAGACGGGCCATTCCACGTGACTTTGTGAAGAGGTGACTTGAGGACAGCGTTTAGACCAGACTTCTGATTTCACGGGTGTAGGGGACTCCTGGTTCCCACCAGTGCAGACTGGAACGTGCTCTTAGAGAGCTGCTCAGGGCACCGAGAGGCTAACACAGGGGTCACGTGCCAATACTTGTCAGAAATGGAATTTGAACTCAGGTCTTTCTGGGCACCTCTGTTTACTAAACCATGCTGACTTTCAGAGAGCGGTACACTGTGCTTTAGAGAACAATGACAGTTTCCAGACATTACCTCCTAACAGAGAAGGTACTAAAATAAAAATCTTGTACTCACTGAAATATATTAATATATGTATCCACATCCCTCATATCAGTTTGGAGCCAATCTTTCTTAAATCCAAGGACAAGTGTGTTTGGTTTCATTCGACCAAGACCAGCAGCCTAAAATAGAAGATAAAATTGAAGGAAATAGATATTAACATTAATTTATATAAATGAAAAACCTAGTACATTATTAGTCAAAGGAGCCTCCCACCTTACTTGCAAAATGATCAGTTTGTTTCTGCACTCTCAATTTCTCAATATCTTTCCTTGACAGTCCTACAGTTACTGTAAAAGTTCAGGTTAAAAGCACCAGGATTCTAGTTTGGTAACTTCCATTCTCTCCTTATTCCAATTCACAGAAGGGCTAAAACTATTCTTCACGAAACATACCTTAAAAAACATCATTCTGTCTCGTTCAAAAAAGATGGGCATTCCCTAGTACTCTGCATTCCAAACTTTCAAACTCTTCCGTCCGTTCCTAAATGCATTGTAACTATCTCTGGCTATACCCCACTTTTTTTTTAAAACTAATTCAATTTCTCATTATTCCCCAGAATAGACTCAGTTACATTAACCAAACCTGCTTGTTACTTATTCTATTAGCATGATTTTCTTATTGTCATCTCCATTCTTTAGCATTTCTACTTGCATACCCTCCTTACTCCCTGCTCTTTCATATTTATCACTTCCTTCAAAATGTAGCTGAAAACTCACTTATTCCTAGTAAGTGGGCTCTAATGAACCCCTTCTCAATTTGGCTCTTCCTTTACCATGCTGAAAAGATTAAAGGGCTAAAAAGATACATGATCTTGGATCTAGTCTTGGGTCTTTCACAAATCTTATCTTCAGTTTCCTTATCTCTAAAATGGGGATATCATCTCTACCCTGCTTCATACTGGTAGTATATGGAATAGATGAAATATTACACCGTATAGTGCTTCCAACTTTCAAAATGGAAGAAATGGTACTTTGCATTATTTAAGTTATATGTTCTATGCTCCAAACTAAGGAGTCTATTCTAGAGGAGATCATTAGGTAAAAGAGAGCCTTGTACATAGGCCATGTTCAAGAAAGGTTACAGATTTTAAATATTTATGTTCTGGAAAGTGGCCAAAATGCCTGTCAGATCTCTTTAAAAGGGTTGTTGCAAAACAACAAGGTCTAACTGGCACTTTGCAATACCTACCTGTTCAAAATAACTGCCCTGATTTTGTGGGCCATCCACTGCGCTGCCTCTGCCATAATCTGGGCAAATCCTGGCTTTATCCACTTAATCTTTCCTGTGCAGGCTGCTAGGCTGATTTCATGATTAGCCAGGGTTCTCACTAAGGAAGCCTGGTAGCTTCAGGGCTGGATTTAAATCAGTACAATTATCATCTGAAAATGGAAACATCTAGAAAACTTTTATCTTCTCCCTTTGGAGGCTGCAATATACTCCATGACATAGTTATAAGTCTAGTTTGATATTAATATTTATGATAATCAATGAAGAAAGATATCTCCATGTTGTGTTAGTCAAGGAATTCTGTGTGATATCAATATATGCTTAAACAACACCTTGTTGGAGGAAGGCCTTTGTGAGGTGTATTTTAATGAAACAGCAGTATCTTGTATTTTTTACTGTTTTCTGCTCATAAGTTCAAGCAGTGGTCTGCTGTTTTGAGTGGCACAAAGAAAAATAAAATAAAAAATAAAAAAAATAAAAGGATGTTTCAGTAAAAACTCAGCTGAGATAAGTTTGTAGTGGACCTGGTTAGCAAGGCTGCCTAATTTTTATTTAACCTTTACTACATAAAGTTTAGTATGCCTTTATGATTTCTATCTCAGATATTACAATATTATATATCCTTCCCTTCCCTTCTGGTACTTGCCTCATGAATATCCATTCTTCTAGATAATAAATATGAACTAAAATGATCATGTTAGCCAAAAACAATACTTAAACATTAAATTAAATTAATTTTGCTTGCTGCATTAGAAATGAAATGGGATTTTTGGAATGATTTAGCCAACCCACATGTTTTTCAGAGGCCATCTAGTTAAGCACAAACATATGCCTTTCTTTTCTCTTCAGGATTTTGAAATGGTTCTACTGAGTCTTCAGAAAGAGCAGAAGCCATCCCAACTCCTTTGCCACTTGCATTAAGTACTCAGCCTCACGCCCCTGAAAACAAGGGTCTGTTCAAAAACTGAAATAGACAAAGGGCTGGGTGACTGGACAGGCACAGCTGACCAACAGGAAAAGGAAGTGTAGTGAGCTCTGACAGGGGACTGTGCTGGTTGAGACTAGTTCTAATCTTGCTGGTAGAAGGAGGAATATTTTATAAAATGTAGTTTGAAGTAATAATGATCAATATGGAACTGGTTGGTCTTCTAGGTCATTTAAGAGAGAGATTAATCTCTGTTACATAGGGTGAACCATGCCATCATGGGCTTCAACTCTTAACTCGTATCCTCCTCAATGATCGTGACTTCACCTTCTGAGTCACCTAGTAATGTATACTGTAATGAAAAGGCTCAAGTTTGGAATCACGAGCTTGAATTCTTATCCCAGCTCTGCTACTAAGCAGTTATGTGATTCTTAGGGAAAGTACTCAATTAACTTTCTCCTGGGCTGCAATTTCTCTACTTAAAAAGGGGATGAGGATAGACTTACACAATCACTAAGGTCCATTCTTGGTCTCAAATTCTACAAGACCAATTTCATCCTCCTGAATAAGATGGCTGTAATTACCAGAAAGCCACACCCCTAACAAAGTACTGCAGGTTGCTATTTCATTGCTTTTGAAAAGTTATAGGACAGCTTACCTGCATTAAGTACTGTGTACCATCCCTCAAATCATCGGCATGTACTGGGGCATAAAAAGCCTTCATTTTGTTTTTAATAAGCCATCGTTGGTATTTTGCTTGGTCAATAGATATCTCCTTCATGGCTTGTCGGCGAGGACCCTTTAGAATTAAAACAAAACAAAACAAAAACCAAACCCATTGTGAATACCTTTAGTCAAGTATTTTTAAACTCTGCATCTTCATGAAGAAATTAGACTTTTAAAGAAATTCAGGGTTATATTTTTATAAAAATTAAAGTCTATCATAAATCTACTATGAAAAGCCTAGATTTGCAGCAAAATATTCAAAGAAACTATGACAGTTGAGGCTAAAACGAACTGATGGGAAAGGAGGAAGCTTCCATGTTGTCCTCTTTGCTCCTAGTTTAAGTAAAATGAAGACTCAAGGAGGAAAATCCCAAAGAGATCATGTCATAAGAAATATGAGGAAAATCCTGAACCGATAATGAAGAAGTTTAAATGTTAAAGGAAGCTGAATTAGCCTAATAATGAGACAGAAATAGGTGGGAATGTATGGATTTCTAGTTAATAATCAACACAACTAAGGGTCTAAATTGTCATGAACCATCTACCATAAATATCTCTTTTTTTTTTCTTCAGAATTTTCTTCAAAGGACAAAAGCAGCAGAGGAGGAGGGAGATTAGCTTTTCTAAATAATTGTTTTCAAATAACTTTTCTCAACTATTGTAATATTTTAAGATAATTCACAGCAAACAGACATTGGTCTAAATATAGTTATTTTCCACCAACATTTGGCTTGTATAATACCTAGCCCTAACCTATAATCATGTTCTTTTTCACTCTGTGTGCACACACACACATTTCTTTTTTAACAGGATCTCAATTTAGGAGTATGGCCTATATATGGACATTACACTAGATTAAATACAAATAACCCTAAAATAAGTATGGAAAAAAAACCCCACAAACAGCAAGGATTTCTAAAATCAAGAAATTAAAATGAATTTTTCACAAATGCAAACCCTTATTACATAGAAACAGAGTAGACCTTCATTTAACCATTCCACTCACATGTGCTTTGAGATTTGCTGGTCAGCTTGGGGACAAGGACCAATAACAGGAAGATGAATCCAGAGATAAAAAAGCTATTGTTATCCCCTGTACTGTAGTATTCATACCCCATCCCCTAGAACTAACTTCAGAGAAGGGGGGGGAGGGAGTGAAAGAGAGAGAGAGAGAGAGAGAGAGAGAGAGAGAGAGAGAGAGAGAGAGAGAGAGAGAGAGAGAGAGAGAGAGAGAGAGAGAGAGA
>NW_027185791.1:776687-786441 GCF_028583685.1 Petaurus breviceps papuanus
AGAGAGAGAGAGAGAGAGAGAGAGAGAGAGAGAGAGAGAGAGAGAGAAAGAGAGAGAACGAGAACATGCCTTTATTTGATGCAGGCAGAAAATAAAGGTATACCTCATATCTTGGGATAAAAGATAATGAATGGCTTATGAGCAAAATTAAATTTTTACAAAAAAATTTAGGTTTTGATCTAAACTCTTCATCTAGGCTTACCCTCATACACAGTAGCAGTTCTCATTAACTTTTATTCCTGAAGTGAGATAACCTTGCTCCCCAAACTACTTCAGAAACAACTGAGAAATTATTTCTACGCTAATTAAAAAAACCCAACAAAAAACAAAACAGTAACAAAAAATACACAAAACACTCCAAACCCAAGAGTCCTTCCATAGCAAGCATCTATGGCCAAGAACAATAAAAAAAATCCTCAAAAGGTTCCATATGCATGGAGATTCTACAGAACTTTATTTCCAAAATATTTCCTTACTTTTTATCTCAAATTGAATTGAAAATTTTAATTTAAATGTTACATTAACCACAAATTATATTAGTGGAAAATGGGACCCCTCATTCAAAGTCACATTGAAGCTATTACAACGAGACAGTCAGAAAACATCATCCTGCAAAATGCTAAGAGCAGGCTTTATTAGTTTATTGCTGCGTTACATGAGTTGTTGACATTTCTTTAATTTGATTCTCTTTATAACTGACTTAGGAACAATACAGTAACTCAAACTGCCTGACTGAGCGCACCTCAATCAATTAGCACCCAGCACTTCCCTGTTCCTGTCTAGCTTCTCCAATATTTAACAATTAATGTCTCCTGACTCTTTTCTTTGGCCTTTGACAGGACTATGGCACTCTGGTAATCTGTTAGCTTCTGGAAATAACATCACTTCCAACTATTAGTTCAGCCACAACGGGGGTCTGTTTCACTACTACGGATTCAGATTGGGAAAGGGAGGCAATTTATCAGATATTTCAGGAGAACTGTTTCAGTGAGAGGTGGCGGCTGAGGTTACCGGCTGCTATTATCACAGCTTAAAAAATGTGAGGCACGCACAGTGTTGTGCCATGACTCAGGTATCAGGATACCTGATTTAATTTTTTTGCCACAGCAGTTTCATAAGGAAATGGGCAATAAGAACTTCTAGCAAGAATAACAAAGGGCTGAGGCTCTTATTTTTAACAAACAATGGAAACCAGGAGCATTTTGTCGTCATCTATTGCATTCACATGGAGTGAAGGATTTTTGTTTTGGATTTTTCCATCAAGCCTTCACGCCCCAGGAAATGCATCATTATCCTGGCAAGACTGGATTCGTCTTGGGGCTCACATCTGACTGGAAACATTTCCCTTTCAGAAGGACGCCCAGCAGTCTTCTCCCCATTTCTGCCCCCAACTGCCCTGCTTCTGGATCCTCCCACCGCTCCTGCTCAGGTTCCTTCTGTGTGTAAGATGACTATAAGCTCCTTGAGGCAGGGACTGACTTTCCTTTTAATTTTGTATGTGTCTCAGGTGCTTAGCGCAGTGCCTGGCACACAGCAGGTGCTTAATAAATGCTGCCTAACAGACTATAAGCGAGTCATCCTCCTAGAAGAGGTGAGGGTGCCTAAGAAAAGTCTCTCCACTATGTAGGTTAAGGGAGAACGAAGAGTTCTGTTGGAAAATAATAAGGACTTTAATATAAGAACTAAGAAAAATATCTACAGGGGTTAGAAGAGAATCCGTATCTATGGAGAATAGAAAAGTCACCAGAAATACAGTAAGAAGGACTGAACGCTGTGGAGCTAAATAACAGACACCGAAGCTCTTCCAAAGAGGAGAGCACCAGACATTCTGAAATAAATGAAGAAAGACAGTGTAGGGCAACAAATTTTACTTTAAAGAAATAATATCTATGATATACATTTGCCTTATAAGGACATTTCACGTCTAATAAATCCGATTTACATAATATCACAATAAACAACGGGGAAAAATTTGTAACACAAAGAAAAAAATGAACACTTACCATGTGTACATGACCACAGACCATCAAACCAACATTTTTTGTAAAAGCATGAACAAGATGAAGTAAAGCTGGACGTGAGTTTGGAGAACCTGTCATAACAAGACACTGAGGCCTAATGTAAGATTAAAAAAGAAAAACAAAAATTAGAAAATCTCGGGTTTTCTGTATTGATTACTGGCACGATCTTATTTTCAGTTGTTTTTTTGTAAGACGAAACAACATCTCTGCACTGTTGTCCTGAGGGCCACGGTATGGGACTTGCTCTTGTGTGTGATCACTTTACTTTTTGTGTGAGGTCTTTCTCATGGAAATCCCTTCTGGTGAAGTATAACTGTTGCCACTTCGTGCTCAAACTAGGTTTTTCTTCTTTTCAGACTGGGAACGATTTTGATCAAATAAAAAGGAGGCACAGTGATGCTACCACATGAGCAATGCTGCTTAAGGCTCAAGAGAAAAATTTTCCATTTCAACTTTCATTTCCAATTCTGATAGATTAAATACTAAAATTTAACATTATCTTCTGTCTACAAAAACAAACCGAAGAAAAGGTTCAGAAATCTGACTTGTATCCATGTTCCTAAGTATGGATTTCTTCTAATTCATCAAAAAAAAATTTTTTTTTTTGCATTTTCAATGAAAATGTCCAGGTGACTTTAACTTTAAGATCTGAAATTGAATGGAGGCAAACTAACAAAAAAAAAAAAAAGAAAAAGAAGAGGTCTAAGTTAGGAATTAAACTAACATATGAAAAGGAAGAATGACCTTATCACTTAGTACATGCTGAGTACAAACAGCAAACTAGTATAAGTGCAAGGGTTCTGCTGGTTCCCTAGCAAAGTTGTTGAATTGGCAAGTTTAATGAAGGCTAAATTTTGTACATGGAACATCACTAAGTGTAGTGTTGGTGTGGCTTTCAATCCTTTCCGGATACACATACACATGAATACATACATATACACATATACATACAATGTCCAAAAAGGTACAATAATAATAAATGACATTTATATGGTAAAACTGTTTTACTCTACATATACTGTCTCATTTAATCTAAACAACAACAACTTCTGAATTACTACCAGTGGTGATACTCTTATTTTACAGATGAAAAAAACTGAGGCTTGGGAAGCTTAGTGATTTGCCCAAGGTCACATAGCTAGTAAGAGGGGACAGGAATCCAGGTCCCAACTGACTCATACTCCAGTAATCTTCCCGCTACAACATGCTGTGGCAACATATTGCTTATGGATGGTCAATAAATTAATCAACAAGCATTTATTGAGCACTTACTATATGCAAAACAGCATACTGAGTGCTGGGAATATATAAAGATAAAAGCAAATTTAGTCTCAAAATGATTTACATTTTATCAAGGTAAGACAATGGGGGCTGGGGCGGCAGGTGTAGCATGAGGCAGCTTTTGAGATGAGACTTAAAAAGAAATCAATGATTCCAGGAAGCAGAGATGAGAAGGAAGAGCCTCCCAGGCATGAAGGACAAAGGGACAAAGAGGAAATGGAGTATCATATATGAGAACAGCAAGTAAGCCAATATGGCTGGACCACAGAGCGTGGGGAGGGCAGCAACGTATAAAAAGAATGAAAAGAGGAAGATTTCAGGTTGTGAAGAGTTTTAAATGTGAGACAAAATAGATCATATTTGATTCCAAAAATAAAAGTGAGCCAGTGGCATTTACTGAAAAAGGGAGTAACACAGAACTTTAAGATATTAACTTTGGAATGACTTATTTCCTTGAGAAAGATAAAATAAAACGATTTCAGCAGTCCAGGGTGAGAAGTGACGAGGGTCTGAATTAGGGTGGTGGCTGCTGTGTGAATGGAGAAAGTGGGAAAATGGTACAGAGACAAGACTGGGCAACTGACCAGATATGTGTGCTAAGAGTGAGGAGTCAAGTGAACCTGGATGGCTAGAAGGATATGGTGCAGTAAGAGAGAAATCTGGAAGAGGTGGGCTGCAGGGGGCTGAGGAGCTCTGTTTCAGAGATACTAAGTTTGAGATGTCAATTTTAAAACTGACAATAGGTCAACTTCTGATGTGGAACAGGGGTCCAGGAGAGAGAATGGGGCTGAATATACCTGTGAATTTTCAGTACAGCTGAACCCATGAGAGCTGGTGACGTAGGAGTGTGGAGAGGGAAGGATTCTGGACAGAGGCCTGGGGGAATACCCAGAGTCAGTGAGTGATACAGACCATGAGCTAGTAAAGTAGGTTAGGAAAGACTGATGAGACAGGAGAACCAAGAGAGAGCAGTGCAGCAAAAAGCAGAGAGTCCTCAATAACAAGAGGCATCTGTATATGGCAATTAAGACATCACTGGCATTTTCTGAAGATGGCAGCCTGCACAGGTCTGAAGCGAGTCAGAGGTAAAAGTAAAGGCACCCTGTACAGGTGGCTTTTTAAACTACACATACTAGCTTCTACCCCCCTCTGTTGCTCAAGCCCCAATTCTTCTCATATGTCACCTTGTAGAAATTTGTCTGAGAGTTCCCTTCCTTGTACTGCTTGGAAATGGACTTCTTACAGTGTCCTTAAAGCACATTATGCTGCCCCTGCCTTCTTTTCTTTGCCCAGAATTCTCCTCCCTCTTTGCTCTCATGGCTAAAGACCCCTCTAGCCCTTGTGACATAACTTATCATTGTAGTAAGTTAAAGGAAATTCTCTAAGAAGTAATAGCAGGAGCTAAAACAGGCCTTTTGACTACAACTACTATGCATTTGCAGAGAATGTTATATGCTGAACATTTAAAAGCCCTCTGAAGTATGAAGCTAGAAGGACCTTAAGAGAACTCCTAGCTCAAGCCCCTAATTTGACATGTGAGGAACCCAAACACCCATCGCCCCTGTCCTGGCACGGGCCCTCACCACCTCACACCTGGACTACTACGCTGGTTTATCTGCCTGCCTCAACGCTCTCCTCACTTGCTTCTATCTTCCTATGTCAAACTGATACTTATGTTCCTAAAACACAGGTCTGACCAGGTCACTTCTCCCCACTTCCCATCTAATCAGTGGCTCTCCATCACTTTCTGGACCAAACAGACAATCCTCCATTGGCATTCAAAGTCCTTAATCACCCTGCCCAGTCCTAATCCTCACTACCTTGCTATCTTCTTGCACTTTACTTCCTGCCATCTCCCAAGGACTTTGCAGATCCAGTAACATAGGCTTCCTGGCGGTTCCTTGAATAATTCTCTCTCTGTCTCTCTCCATATATTTCCGGCAGCTGTCTACCACCCCTAATTCACAGCCATATCCCGGCTTCCTCTAAGTCCCTAAAATTCCACCTTTTAAAGGAAGTTTTTCTTAACTCTTCCTCGTGATGATTATCTCCAATTTATCCTGTTATCTTGATTGTACACAGTTGTTTGCATGTAGTCTTCCCTATCTGACCTGCAGCTCTTTGATTGCAGACTTTTTTTTTGCCTTTATAGCCCCAGTCCTCAGCAGACTACTATCTATGCTTAATAAATGCTTCCTAACTGTTGATTGAAGGAAGATCAAACAACTAGTTAGTTAGTGAGAAGAGCCAGGATTCTTTCTCTTCTGATTCAGTTCAGCTTGGGTCTCCTACATCATCCCAGCAGTTCCCTGGTTCAGTCTCCTGCCTGGATAGAACAATGGAAGTGCTCTTATCCTAAACACAATCAATTATTTCATTATTCATTTAATGTTTTGTTCATTTGAAATGATAACTGGTTCAAATACAAAAATGATCCTCACAATTCATTTATCAATACCTTGTATATATTCAGTTTCCTCAGTTTATATGATAAAAGTTGCATCTGTCCATATCAACAAATGCATCACAGGATCCAAGCCAAATAAAATAATCTGTATTTTTCACAAAGACCATATGATGAATTCTCTGAAGTACCATTTAGATCTAAAGTAACAGTTTTCCCACAGAAGCTACAGACAACAAGTACAAAGTTATTTAAAGCAAATTAGAAAGAACATTTTCTGATATTTTAAGGTGTCAAGTGTATTTTCAACCATCTTCAGTTAGACTTAAAGTAGCAAACACCAAACATTTCAGACTGTGTAGGTTTTTGTTCTTTTGTCTTTAAAATAAACTCAGTTAAGTTTGGCTGCTACTTATGACTCAGGGAGGACACCACTGCATTCTTCAAGGACTTTAAAGAATATAACATGGAAAAGGAATTAAGATTTGTTAAATCTGGCCCCTAAGGGTAGAACCAGGATGAATGGGAGTTGCACAGAGGCAAACTTTATAGGAGAAAAAAACCTCCTAATAATTAAAGCTATACTTTTATTAATTTTTTACTTTACATCATTCATTTCCACAAGATTTTGAGTTACAAATTTTCTCCCCATTTTTCCCCTACCCACCACCCCAAAACAGCAATCCCACTGAATATCCCCTCCCCCATTCTGCTCTCTCTCATATTTTTCCCCATCCTCCCTCCAACATTCCAGTAGAGCACAGTGGATCTCTATGCCCCAGTGCCTGTATAACTTATTTCCCAGTTACATGTAAAATAATAATAATAGTAATAATAACAACAACAATATATTTTAAACATTTGATTTTAAACCTTTGAATTCCAGATTCTTTCCCTACCTCCCTCATCACCCACCTTTACTGGGAAGATAAGCAATTCAATATAGGTTGTACATGTGTAGCAATGCAAAACATTTCCATAGTGGATATATTGTGAAAGACTGAATATATTTCCCTCCATCCTATCCCACCCCCCACTAGTTCTGTTCTCTACTTTGATCCTGTCCCCCCCTTTTTAAAAATAATACTGGATTTATTCCAAGGGTAGATGATATTTTTTATTAACTTTTTAAGTACTGTGTCAAAATGTTCTCCTTCAAAATCAAAGTAGGTATTTACAGCTGATTTTTCTTATATGCTTGGGCTACGAAAGTGGTGGAGAGAGCTGGAATGGTAGTTTTGTAAGAATATGTCTTCTTCACCCGAAATTGTACAAGGTAATCCTGTTCCTTTTCAAAGCGGGTGCTTTCAACTCCCCTCCCCCCCCCAGCCTGCAGTCCCTTTCAACATCTCTCCTCTTGTCCCCTTTTCCCCCTACTCTCCTGTAGAGTGAGATATCCTATTTACTGTGTATGTCATTCCTCCCTAAGCCAAATTCACTGAGAATAAGGTTGACTCATTCCCTTTTACCTTCCTGTTCTTCCCCTACATTGTAACAGTTTTCACTTGCCTCTTCTATGTGAGATAGTTTATATATGTATGTATACCTAGATACATATATATGAACACATTTCTATTCCCTTCAACTATTTTCATACTGAGAGAAGTTTCATAAGTTATAATTATCATTTTTCCATGTAATAATGTAAGTAGTTCAACTTTGATAAGTTCCTTATGATTTCTTTTCCCTGTTTACCTTCTCATGTTTCTCTTGCTTCTTGTATCTGAATGTCAAGTTTTCTATTCAATACAAGGTTTTTTCATCAAGAATACTTGAAAGTCCTCTATTCCACTGAATGACCATATTTTCCCCTGAAACATGATACTCAGTTTTGCTGGGTAGGCGATTCTTGGTTTTAATCCCAGCTCCTTTGCCCTCTGGAATATCATATTCCAAGCCCTCTGATCCCTCAGTGTAGAAGCTGCCAGATCCTGTGCCATCCTGACTGTGTTTCCACAATATTCAACTTGTTTCTTCCTAGCTGCTTGTAATATTTTCTCCTTGATCTGAGAACCCTGGAACCTGGTTATAATATTCCTAGGAGTTTTCTTTTTGGGATCTTTTCCAGGAGGTGATTGGTGGATTCTTTCAACCTCTATTTTGCCCTCTGGTTCTAAAACACCAGAGCAATTTTCCTTGAGAATTTCTTGGAGGATGATTTCTAGGTTCTTTTTTTGATCATGACTTTCAGGTAGTCCGGTAATTTTTAAATTATTTCTTCTGGATCTCCTTTCCAGGTCATTGGTTTTTCTAATGAAATATTTCACACTGCCTTCTATTTTTTCATTTGTTTGCATCTGTTTAATAGTATCTTGATTTCTCATAAAGTCACTGGCTTCCATTTGCTCCAGTCTAATTCTGAAGGAATGATTCTCTTCAGTGAGCTTTTGAGATTCTTTTTCCATCTGGAAAATTCCTTTTTTAAGGTATTGTTCACCTCATTGGCTTTTTGAACCTCTTTTGCCATTTGAGTTAGTCTATGTTTTAAGGTGTTATTTTCTTCAGTCAGGTTGTTGACTCTCATTTTATAATTTTCTTGCATCATTCTCATTTCTCTTCCCAATTTTTCCTTCACTTCTCTTACTTGATTTTCAAAATCCTTCTTAAGCTCCTCTATGGACTGTAAGCAGCTCATTCTTTTCTTGGAAGCTTCTGGTGCAGGAGTTCTGACTTCTTTGTCTTCCTCCTGTTCCATGCTTTGACCCTTTTTGTCCCCCAAAAAAGAGTCCAAAGTCGCTTTACTGTGCTTGCCTTGCTTCCCCCGCTTGCTCATGTTGCAACCCAATTACTTGACTTTTGAGCTTTTTGCCACAGTAGAACTCTACTATCAGAGCGGGGAGCTTTGTCCCAAATCACTGGGGTTTTTTCAGCTGCTGGCTGCCCTCTCTGAAGCAGCCTCCACATGCTCTGGCACACTGGTCACACACCCGAGGACCTCCACTCCAAACAGTGATCCAGATCCAAGCAGTTGTTAAAGCAAGAGCGATTACCCCTCAGACTGGTGGCTTGGTCCCTCTACAATCTGCAGGCCAGGAGCTCTGAAGCAGTCACGTGGCAGTGGCTGGACTGCCACCAGCCTCAGCCGCTTCTCGCCCTGGGGGCAAAGGTCGGATCACACTCCCAAACTCCCAGGTCCCAAAGTCCACACTGCATTGACCTCTCACTTTGTCCTTAGCCTCGATGGGTTGATAATTCTGGAAAATGCCCCAGCTGTTGGTGATCTGAAGTCCCTCTAGCCTGTGGCTGGTCAGGCCAGCCCTGAGGCTAAAACCTCAGGGTCATGGGGGGGTGGGAGGGTGTGTGTCCTGGAGTGCTCCACTGGCCCCTTCCTGCCAAACTGTCTTCAGTGGGAGATTAGCTTCTCTGTGTCATTTTGTGGGTTCTACAGCTCCAAAGTTTGTCTAGACTCATTTTTTGCATGAATTGGAGGAGGTGGAAGCGGGAGCCTCATGGAAGTCCTGTTTCTACTCCACCATCTTGACTCCACCCCATAAAGCTATTCTTAATGGAATATTAATTAATATTAATGTTAATGATAGATTCCCCACCAACAGACTTTTCAATCAGATGCTAGACGATCTTTTGTCTAGTGTGGTGTAGTAGAGAATCCTTTCCAGTAGGACCAGGCTGCAGTACTGCCCAGCAACAGGGGAACCCAGTGGTCCTGGAATGTGTTTCACAACACCCCATTCAGATGGTGAGCATTATAACTCATTTACCTCCCCACTGCTACCTAGATGGCTATTAAACACCCACCACCTGTTAATCTCCCTATTTTAAATACTCCCTGTACTACTTATTATCTATCTGGGAGCAAACTATTCTGAATCCCTACATCCTGCTCTCTAATACCCGACTCCATAACTCTACCCTATCTATGTCCAGCTCCAACCCTGTTAATTGCTTTCACCACACCCTTTAAAACTCCCATTCCATAATGAACAAACTTCCCTTTATTCTGGACCTTTTCCTCTCATATTCAATCTACTTGATCTAACAGACAGACCTAGTTTCCTTCAAATGATGCTATATCCTTTTTTTTTTTTTA
>NW_027185791.1:786541-920616 GCF_028583685.1 Petaurus breviceps papuanus
TTTTTTTTTAAAGCAAATGGGGTTAAATAACTTGCTCAAGGTTACACGGCCAGTTATTTCTGGGTGTGATGCTGAGTATCTGAGCCCGGATTTGATCCAGGTCATCCCAACACTGGAGCCGGTGCTCTTACTCACTGATCTACCTGGCCGCCCCTAAGCAATTGGGGTTAAGTAACTTGCTCAAGGTTACACGGCCAGGTGTTTCTGGGTGGGTGCTAAGTGTCTGAGCCCGGGATTCGATCTCCAGGTCTTCAGGTGTTCTCAACACTGGAGCCGGTGCTCTTACTTGCTGTGCTACCTGGCTCCCCCTATGATGCTATATCCTTAACCATTCTCTTCATAACCTACTGTATCTTATCTACCCCTCACCCCCCTCCAGGCATCCCCCCCCCAGGCAGTCCCCATGTACTTTGATCTGTTTTCATCTCTATCACTCACCAGCCTCTCTCCTCCTCTGAAGTTTACTCTATTCAAGTGTTGGATCCTAGAGAGCCTGAGAGAGGCAGCTGTGGCACAGTAGACAGAAAACAGACTTGTAGCCAAAAAGACCTAGCTTCAAGCCTTGCCTTGGCCACACACTGGCTGTGTGAACTTGGGCAATGTGCCTAATCTCTCAGTGCTCTAACCCAGAGGTGTCAAGCTCATGGTGGCAATAACCAGATCAAACTGTAGTTGGGAAAATGTTCAATAAAATAAATAAAAATTTAAAACATGAAAAATAAAATAAATAAAAATATGACATAATGTTAATGTGTGGTTTTCTAAGTCAATATATGGCCAGGAGGGATCTGTTTCTGTTGAGTCTGACACCACTGCTCTAGCCAACTCTCAAAGACTCCAAGCTGCAGGTGTCAATTGGCATTGGGAGGAGTTGAGATTCCCTAAAGCAATGAAATCCTAGGTCTAGCCCTATCCTGACACAGATTGTTGTGGCTCACTGTGTAAATATTCACTACATGTATACTCATTCCTTGTCCTTCTGTCTCCTACTCTGACTTCACTTTCTCAGACAATTACAAATTACCTCTGCTCAGCCTCCACCCTGGAAGACTGCTATGCTTTGGCTTCACTGGTCAGTTCCCCCTGAAATGTCCATTTTAGGGTAAGTGCTCAGGCCAGCCATGTCCAAAACGTGACAGGCTCCACTCTCGACTCTCTCTCAACTTCTTTCTCCAGCATCTTTGTCCCATCCCACCCTCCTCTCCACTTCCTTTTATGTGCTGTCTTTCCCCATTAGAATATAAGGGCAGGGACTATTTTTATTTTTACTTATTCCCAGCACTTAGCATAGTACTTAGAATATAGTGAATAATAAATGCTTATTTGAACTTTAAAACTTAGAACTATAATATTGTCCAATTACGGGAACAAAATTAGTAATTAATTTTGTAATTAAATCAGTAAGTAGTTCAACTTTGATAAGTTCCTTATGATTTCTTTTCCCTGTTTACCTTCTCATGTTTCTCTTGCTTCTTGTATCTGAATGTCAAGTTTTCTATTCAATACAAGGTTTTTTCATCAAGAATACTTGAAAGTCCTCTATTCCACTGAATGACCATATTTTCCCCTGAAACATGATACTCAGTTTTGCTGGGTAGGTGACTCTGGGTTTTAATCCCCGCTCCTTTGACCTCCAGAATATCATATTCCAAGCCTTTCGATCCCTCAGTGTAGAAGCTGTCAATTATGTGTCCTCACCCTTCATCTTCAATTTCTTCATTTCTATTGATTTCTTCCTCATTTTCTTCAAACATGCCAGTCTGTCCCAAACTTCTACTGTCTCCTGGTTCTCCTACTATGTGACTACTCCAAGCCAGTCTCATAATCTAGATTAAACCCTTAACTGCGATTTTTCTCCAAGGTGATGCCCTGGACCCTCTTTTTTCTCTCTCACCTCATCCAATAGGCTTAATTTTCAACTCGAGGCAGGTAATTCACAGACATCTATCTGTATTTAGCCCCAAGTTTCTCCCATATACCCAACTGCCTATTGGAGATATCATACTCAAAATGGTTATGATGAGACTTCTCAAACTCAACACATCCAAAATAGAAAAAAACTTTTTATTTCCTCTAAAACTCTCTCCAGTCCTGTCAAAGGCACCATCATATTTCCTGTTTCAAAAGTTTATAACCCAGACATTATCTTGTATCCCTCATCCCACATATCAAATGAGTTGCTAAATCTCGAGATTTCTACCTCTACGAGCTCTCTTACATCTGACTCCTGTCTATTTACACAATTACCATGTCATCATCTCTCACTTAAAAATTACAACAAACTCCCTACCTCAAGCCTCTCACCACAGCTAGCAAAGTGACCTGCCTTAAGTATAGATCTTACCAACTCCAGTGGCTTTCTAATGCCTCAAGGATAAAATATAAACCACCTTACTCAAATCCATCTTTCTAGCCTCTTCACACATGCTTCTCCTTCCATACTCTATGATCCAGGCAAAATGGTCTTTTATCTGTTTCTTAAACCAGCAATACACCTGTACACCGGTCATCTCCCATGCCTGAAAAGTTCTCCCTCTTTCATTGCATAAAATCCCTCTCTTCCTATAAGCAGCTTGAAAATTTTTTTTAAAAGTACCTCCAACAGAATCTTTCTTGATTCTTCCCTCCCAAGTACTACTACTCTGTCCTCCCTACATGTTTATTTTTATTCATTTTGTATATACTTATATGTGTTTATACCTCCCCCTACAGAATCTAAGTAGCTTCTGTGCAGAAGCTGTTTAATACTTTGATTTGTGCCCCTCCCCCCATGTAAATCTCCCAGTGTCTGGCACATAGAATGTGTTTAATGAATGGTTAGGGATTGATTTCTGATGCTGCACTTGCCGGTCTCTTCCAACGCAAAAGTTATGTGACTCTGATACTCAGGAAGAACAAAGTTTTCAAAATATAATTTTCTATCTGATTAATATTTATGAATAAAGGTAGGTATGAGCCCCAAAGGAACTGACAGTCATTAAGGTTTACAAGCATAATGATTTTAGGAAAATATGTAGACAAAAATCTGTTAATAATAAAATGACTTAAATTCCCTTTAAAACTTAGAACTATAATATTGTCCAATTACGGGAACAAAATTAGTAATTAAAATCAGGTTTGATCCATTGTTAAAGCATGATCATTTATTTGTTTAATGACACAAATTAAAGTGTCATTTGGCACAGGATCAAACCCAGTTAGTAACTGATAAGAAGAGAAGATCAGCATATCACAGCATTTATTCCTGAGAAAAATCATTTTATGGATACAATTTCTAAGCTTCTAATAGCTCAGAGCAATCTGACAGCACAAAAAATGAGTGGACTTAACTTCATTATCTGTATTTTAAACATTATCAGTGTTCTTTAGTCTATTTCTTTATCTCAAAAAAAATTTTCACTTTTCTTAATTCCTTGATAGCAGACTAGATCATCTGCCAACCCCTTAATGCAACAACGTTTTCTGGTGGCTGTGGTAATATTGACGACAGTCCTTCTTGGCTCCAAAAAAAGCACCATCTTTTCTAGTAAATGAACCTCTCAATCCAACATCAGTGCTTATGTTCTCTCAGAAATAGGTGTAAACACTAAGAAGCAACTTCATTCTACTCACATGTTTCAAATAATCACATCCAAGTTTGTGGAGGTAAAGTTACAATAGAAACAAAGAAGTATATTAGTATTCATTTAAAAATTCATCAGGAGTAGTTTTACTTTCTTTTTTAGCACGAGACCCTATCATTAGTTACAAAGGGCAGGGAATTCTATCTCACAACCTCAGGCAACAATAATTTCCTCTTACTAAGTGCCTGTTGTTTACACTGTGCCCCACACTGGGGACGATACAACTTTCAGTTCCCAGGTCCCTACTTTCAAAGGAACTCACACTCTTCAATATCTAGTTCAAATGTCTTCCATAATATTCTCATCAACTGTCATCCCCAAAACTTTGTTTATTCTTCTTTAATGTATTCATTTTATATTAAAATTATATGTGTATGTGTCATATCCTTTTACTCCATCACAAGCTTTGCCTTATCTTGTCTTATTTAATCTCTGTATCTTTGCTGACATGCAGCAAAGTGCTTGGTATATTCAATTCAAATCACAAACAGAAGTTAAGCAATAATATTTTGTGATACTGCACTAGCTGGATTTTAAAGTACAAAATGAAAAAGAAAAAAAAAAACCAGTTCCCACTGCCGAACCCAGGCCTTCTAAGTCACAGCTGCACCAAAACACTGGACTGCAATTTTCAAATTCAGTGGAATAAGAAGTGATTAGTAGCAAGATCTGAATTCTGATTTGCCACTTACTACCTGTGGGACCTTGGTCAAGCCACTGGATCTCTATGGACATCTACCCATTTCCTCATCTGACTGTAATCCATCTGAACCTAGTTTAATGTTAAGAATACAATTCTGAATTCTTCATCATTGGGATTGAACATAAGTGTTTGGGGTACTGAACCACAGCATACTAAAAAATGAATAAAAGAAATGGTGAAGTCTGTATAGACCTTGTAATTAATTTAAAATAATTTTTAAAAATCCTCGATAAGAAATAGGCTGCTTTTCTAACTGGTTTTAAAGTATAAGCAGAAAAATATATTTTTTAAAAGGGTTAAAAATTTTTTTAGAATAATTTTTTAAAGATATGTTTCTCATATCATGATACCTATTCCGAAATCAAAAGGAACCTTTCAAGAAAGGCATGTGTAATTTTGTAATTTGTTTAAGCATAAAGTACCGGTTTTTAACATTAAAAATAAGCAGCATTTAATAGTAAATGAAAGAAAGTTGATGATGAAGGAAAGAAATAAAGGAATGAAACATGAAAATATAAATTTCTAGGAGATATCTGAAGAATGAAAAAATATAGACTAATACAATCATATAAGTTTTTTAAAAGGACAATTCCCCTGAATTTTAAAAATCAATTAACAAGATTTTAAGATCTCAATCATGACTTAAGTAGAAATCTGAGGTTGCATAATTGCATAAAATAACTATTCTATGATCTGACTTTTAAAGAAGAAAGTCATAAGACTAATTTGAGACTAATGTAGACATTAATATTATATTTATAGCATTATTTCCTGATAATGTTTCAGTAACTAAATCTAAATTATTAGAAGCAGCAAATGAGAACAGTGCTAAATAAAGATATGAATAGACTTAAAATCAGTGACAGCAGTAAATAGGATATAATAAACTCCTACCAAAATGAAATGTACTTAATAAGGATTATTAATCAACAAAAAACAAACAAAATACTTGCTCCCTTCCAATCCTGTGGCTCTGAATTTGAATGTTAAGGCAACTAATACTTATCCCTGCCTACGTACATATTCCTCAGATCCCAGTTATACTGCTGGGACAAAAGCCATTACACAAGAAAAGTTTTGTTCAGTTTTTTTCGGGTGTGTCCAATTCTTCTTAACCCCATTTTGGGTTTTCTTGGAAAGATACTGAAGTGGTTTGCCACTTGCTTCTCCCGTTCATTTTACAGATAAGGAAACAGGCAAACAGGGTTAAGTGACTTGCCCAGAGTCACACGGACAGTAAGAATCTGGGGCCAAATTTGAATTCAGAAAGAAGGGTCTTCCTGATTCCAGGTCTGGCACTCTATCCACTGTGTTACCTAGTTGCCCCAAGAAAAGTTTTGCTCACACATAGAAATAATAGTAATCACACTAGAAATAAATAATCACAAACGAATGCGGTAATACAAGGCATTATAAACTTAGTAGTGGGTGGTAATTATTCAAAGTTATAATAAAAGGACTGTTTATAAATTATTTTCAAATTTCTATCTTCAGGAAGTCTTCAAACAATAGAGATGGTTACCCTTATAATATATGCTCATGAAGGAGCTAATAATTACCAACATTGCATAAAGGAGAGAAGTAACAAGAAAATTAGGTTAATTTTTTATTTAATTTGCAATTATTGCTAGATTAGCTGATTTTAGGCCTAAGACCTTTGACCAGTGATGGAAAAAACTATACTGCTGCTCACAAGAAATGATGATGACCAAAGGCTATTAACAAAAAAATCAACCACTTTCACTATAGTCATAGCAAAGGCTGCTGGGGGTTAGAACAAATCTCTATATGATTATCTTGTAGTTTACCTGAAATTCTTCACATGATCTTCTACACCAGAAAGACGAATTGAGTGCTGCAATGCACTCAGATATGTCAGGGCTTGTGTGGAAGATCCCCAATTCACATCTGTGGGAAGACATAACATTGCCAACTGTTATCAATCTAACTGGGGGGGGGAAGGCTTTTTCAAATTTTAATTACTATTTGTTTAAATCTTTCACTAAAAATCCTACTTGGATGCCTCACTGTGGTATGGAGGTAACCTTAGTCTACTGAAGCTTAAATTATGCCCACAAAATTTAAGCTCTCAAGTCCTAACACAATGGAAAGCATTCATGTATGGATCCAGTAAAAGACTGGTCTGTTGGTGGTCTACCATCCAAGTTAAGCTTTCTGAGGTTCACAGCCAGATGGCTGGCCACCAAAGACTGTCTACCAAGGTATGGGGCACCAGTAACAAGGGAAGGAAGATTCACACCCATGAAATCATAGACACACATGTTCATATGCATACACATGTGTGTATTTATGTTTATGCTGTTTTTAATGTTATTTTTAATACAGTTGTAAGCATGTGGTGAAATCAACTCAAAAAAGGTATTTTCACTTACATAAATTGAAGACTATCTTATTGTTTAAAGATATAATGACTGCATTAGCAATTTCAATTTTGTAGTACATTAACAAATGTTCTAGATGTTCACTCCTTTCTACTGTTTTGATAATGTGATTTTGAAGAGATTTCTGTGAAAATAATTACAGTTTGGTAATTTTAACTAACTGATGAATATTTTAAAGATTAGCAGACAAAGAAAGCAGACCTTAGAGAATTGCTTATAAATGCACAGTCTCATATTTTATTCAATATCCTAATCTAGATCTCTATTTTAGGTCTGGATTACTAGAACAGGCTCTCAGTTCTATTTCTGCTTCTCGTCTCTCCTCCCCACCTATTCTTTTTTTTATATAATTGTCAAAACAATCTGTCCAACGGGGATAGGGACTAGATCTGTGAATCCAAGACAACTGGGTGAGTAAACCCCACCTCTCCCAAGGCACAATAGCATCTTCTAGCCAGTCTTAGAGAGCTGCATATATTACTGAGAGGGTAACTGATTTGCCCAGGGTCACAAAGCCAGTGTAGATCAATGTTAGGACTGGAATCCAGGCCAGTTCTCTTGCTATAGGCCACCTGCTTTTGCTGCTATCAAATAAACGTTAAAATGTGAATATTCGTTAACACTCTTCTTTTGAAACACTTGCACTAGCTATGAGCAAATAGAATATCAGAAAACTTCCATCAATGAATCCCTTCTAACCTGTCCTTTCTTACCCAGTTCAGTCCCTCCACTCTAACCATGTTAGCCTCTCCTCCATAGATTTGGTGCTCTACTTTTGTTACCATAGCATTATCTGAAATGCCAATCTGCTGTTTTCTTCACCAACTGGTATCTATCACTGTTTTTGAGATCCGGTTCAGGATTAACTTTTCCCAATCAGTAACTATATTCCTTTCTAAGGATTTCTAAGTTGTGTACGTCTTTAGAATTTAATTATAAAATTTAAACTACTTGGTGATGTTTTCAACATGCTCTTGTAATTGTTCCTCGGTTGGTGTTTTTGTGTCCTCAATTACTCAGCTCAAAGAGGCTGTGGCTTCCTTTGGGAATGCAATAATATTTAGTGCAGTAATGGGCACAAAGTAGGCACTCAATAAATCATTGTTCAACTGAATCACAGCCAGTTTACTTATGTGCTGGAGCTCTTACACTGCTTGCAGTTTTAAACCTTAAAAGGAAAGTTCAGTAACTGATTTTGGTAAGAAGTTAAAATATTATCAGATTATGTGAAATCATCTCTTAGAAATAAGATTAGCTTAAAAGTCATTTTGAGAAAATAGATAAAATGACAGAATTGATAACTGAACTTAAAATAGCTTTCTTACCAAGATGGTTATGAATTAAATATTCTTACTTGTATATTAAGTATAAACTTATCTTTGAATGCAAAGCAAATACACGTAAATCATGATCCTAAGCATAAAGTAACAATACTTATCACAATATTTTAGTATAAAAGTATATATCACATAACTCACTGACCTGGTTTTTTGTAGGTAACATAAATGTACAACCCAAGAACTATGACATATGTTAACAATGCAGCCCACCAATTAATGACAAACATCACTATGCAGCAGAGAATCGCCCCGAGAAGTGAAATCCACATGTTGTAATACTTGAAAGCAGGACGCCAACCTAAGAAAAAGAATTAAGGTCATATTACTGCACATTTACGTCAGCTCCCATTTTGTAATGTTTATTTAAAAAAATTATTTGTGCTCTTACACCATTTTCACTTCCCAGTGACTCACCCTGCCCCCCCCAAGAAAAAAAGGCCAAAGCATATTTAATAACATCTATAATTTACCTCTTTGCTGTTTAAAGGAAGGTCATACGTTTTATCACTTGAGGTTGGGGAGGGAGTAGGGGAGAGGGAATAAGTATTCACACAGCACCTACTGTGTGTCGGGTATCACGCTGAGCACTTTTTGGCAAATATCTCATCCAATTCTCACAACAACTCTGAGAAGTAGGTGTTGTCAATATCACCATTTTACAGCTAAGAAAACTGAGGCAAAGGGAAGTTAAGCTATTTGTTCAAACAGCAATAAGCTTCTGAGGTGAGATTTGAACTCAGGTTTTCTTTACGCCAGGACCAGAGCACTATTTACTGAGAAACTCTGGAGTGAAGATTCATAAATATATTAGTAAGGAAGTAAACTATCATGGGAAAGTATGGAGCAACAAGTACATTTACCTGCCTCACCTAGAAAAGTGTTAGAACAAGAATATTCAACAATTAAAAAAACCCTTATTACAACATGAAAAGCATCTCACAGGGGGCTACCTTTTATATTTCCAGTGCTGCTGTGTACATTATTGATTTTATTACTATTAAATGATGGCAATATCCATGTTAAACATATATGTAACCAAACCAACATACAAAATATACATTCCAAAGCAAAATGTAAAAATGGATAATCCAAATAACTTCAACATCCACGCTAATGAAATGGAAGGCTATTTATACACAAAATCTTTAATTTGAAAATTTAATTTGGAAAAGATCACCAATTTATAATTCAATTCTACAAAACTAGTATCTGTTTTATAACATAGCTATATACAGGTATATTTACATATGTATTACACATATTATTTGTAGCTATTTAGATTTAAAAGGTGACAAAGATATGAAATAGAACACAGTATTTTAAGCAGTATTTAAAAAGTAAAAATTAAAATATATTTTATTTTAAAAATATACCAATTATTAAATTTTGATATAGGGAAAGGACACTGGATTGGGAGACAGACACCCTGGATTCAAATCCTAAATATGCTACCTGCGTAATTCTGAACAGGTCTTAAGTTCTCTACACCTGTTTTCCCTTGTGTAAACTGAGGGGGATTGATGTAGATCTCTAATGTGGTTCCTAGCTCTAATTACTATGGTTCTCTTACTTAAAAAAATTACAAAAGCTTCTATTACATACATTTAATCCTTTTTCTGATACGTAATAGTCCTTTTTGCCAACTGCCTAGAACTGGTTTGTACCATTCTCCACTGCTACAGTCCAAAGTTCTGAACGTTATTTTTTCTATTAGTATATGTTTCATAGATACACAAAAATTATGTAGAGATACACATGGATACATAAACATGGTTGGCAGATTAAGTGTCTTTTCTCAAATTGCCAAACAATACTTTGATGACCAAGTTCTACATTACACATTTTAAAAGTTAAAATGGAAAATTACTACCTGGAGATTTAGCAAGTGAGGCATGGAACACTGAAAAATTAATCAGTGCATATGAGGCAAGGAAGAAGTTGGAGATTATTGGAGCAATAACATTCAATTCAGCTGCAAAGAACAACACATAAAGAGGTACGTTATTTACGGATTCACATGAAAGGTTACTGTGCGACAGACTCCATTACCCCTTTGTATGAATTGTGCTCTATTCCCAGAGGTTCTATGGTAGGTAACAGGACAGGAGTTAGTATTTCCTAATAACTCAGAGTTCTGGAGCTGAATTAACAACTTTACATTTCCAGAATTAGAATATTAATTATTTTGGTGAATCCTACAACTAAATGTGTTTTCAGTACTTCCTTCCTGATAGTTCCTTCTGGAAGCAAAGGGGACTTGGTTAACTTGAAACCAGTCATATGAAACAGAGACCCATATTTAATTCCAGGGTCAGAAACAACATAACTATGAGTTAAAATGTAACACCCCCCCCCAGATTCATATTTATAGCTATTTAAATAACTAACCAATTAAGATGAACCCAAGTGCAATTAAGAATGTCAGGATATAGCCACGAAGTGGTTCATTGTTCTTCCCGTAACCTTTGGCAAACATCTGGAAAGCTGGGTAGATATTGTCTTTACACAATGCCTAATAAAGAAAGGTAAACATTAAAATAAAAGATAGGCTGTGCCAAGGGCATTGCCCCAAATAAAAAAGGCTCAGATTAATCTACTTTAATAACATATCTTTTCCTCTCATCTTATACTTTTAATAGTGAAAAGACCTCTAAAGGGTGGCTAACTGATCTAGTCAAATGTTAAGTGGTTCTTTCAGAAAGAAAACTATACCCCTCACTACAAGAGCTGTATGTAGTTCCTATGCCCTTTCTACTAGAAAATTATTCATTATATTTACTATCATCACCAAAGTATATATACCACTTCAACTGGCTTATTGAAGGTGGAAATAGCTTATAACATCAATGTGGCAAAGGTCAAATTGGTTAAATACAATGTTTAAAAAGCAGCTTTCAAAAAATTAGCGCTTAATGTAAGAGCTAATTTTTGTTCCATATAATTTTTCTAGTTAAAGAGTTAAAAAAATGGATTGTCACAGACCTATCATTTATTTGTATTTATTATTGTATATTATGTAAAATAATATTATATAATAAATAATGCTATTATTTATACTTATTATAACATATTTTATTTATTATATGTAATATAATAACATATAATAAATATAAATAAAATATTTATTATAAGTAATAATATAATATTGTATATAACCTATCATTTCTTAAATGATAGGTTATAAGGCTATCAAATAAGGTCAATAGGTCCTTCCTTGAGGAATACTTTTAAGCACATAATAAAGCTATGTTCTTCTCTAAAAATCATATTCATATATGTTTGTATTCATATATGCATACATATATACACTCATGTGTATATGTACATACCAATATATGTATACACACCTATACACCTATATATTAAAAACAAATCCATTAAACAAATGCAAATAAAAATCTCAAAATAAAAAACCTTAAGATAATTGAACTACATTTTTTAAAAGTTTATTTTTAGTTTTCAACATTCACTTCTATAAATTTTAAATTTCTTCTTCTTCCTTCTCCTCCCCCCTCCCCAAAATGTCATGCAATTTGATGTAGACTTTACATTCCTACAACATTTTCTTAAAAAATTAACTGGCAGGGGCAACTAGGTGGCACAGTGAATAGAGCACCAGACCTGGTGCCAGGAGGACTTGAGTTCAAAACCAGCCTCAGACACTTAACACTTTGCTAGCTGTGTGGCCTTGGGCAAGTCACTTAACACCAACTGCCCTCCCTTCCAAGGAGAAAAAAAAAACAACAAAAAACAACCTGGCACAATTTTAAAGCAAAATGAGTACTCTAATTTATGTTTATAACTGGTTAAGTTGACTGAAATAATACGTAAATCAGGAAAAGACCAATTTGCTTTCCTTCTGTTGTACAACCAGACTACTCCTAAGTTTTGCCAACTATCTCATATATACTCACCACTGATCACAAGGAAGCAGTGAGCAAGGATGCATAGATCATTGCCAATACATCATTTTTCCATTACTCTATTTTCTCGTAATATGGAAAAATAATTGAGAACATATGCCTTGACAGCGGACAGAATCATAGGAAATGCAATATGTAGTATTATTATTATTCCCTGTATCAGCACACTTACTATAAATTAGTTCAAACTAACCTCTTATAGCAATAACTTGAATAACCTGATTGTGTACTTACCTGAAAGATTTTGGGAGCACTCACGAGAGATGCCAATGCAGAAGATAATGTAGCAGAAAAGATACCTGCAGAAATCAGGGGTGCAAATCCTGACACCATACTCATTACCTAAAAGCAATAAAATAAAACAAATGCAATCTTATCAACAAGTAGATGAACTAAAAACCAATACAAAAGTGTTATGAGAAGCAAAGTAGTAGTTATCTCTAGACTATTTTGATAAATGGGGCAAAGTCAACGACACTTGTTTTTGGTTTCATAACGCATCATGGCATTATAAAGTGGCAGTTAGGTGGCACAGTGGATAGAGTATGGGACCTGGAGTAAGGAAGACCCGAAGTCTCAGTTTCTTCATTTGAAAAATATGGCTAATAATAATAGCACCCAACTCCCAGGAATGTTATGAGGTGAAAATGAAATATTTGTAAAACTCTTTGTAAAACATTGAAGTACTATGTAAATGCTAGTTATTACTGCATTCTTTGAAGATTTACCTTCTCAAATATATGTCACTTTGGGCAATATTAAAATTATTTTGCCTTTACAGAACATATCAAGATGACAACTAATCCTATGAATAGTCAAGAAATTGCTAAATTGAAAGCTAGATGAATCATCTTGTGCACCATTTATTGCTCAAGACTAATATTTGGGCATGTAAGAATAAGATTTCATTTTTATATACCTTTTAACAAGATAAAAACGTGCAATCATTTTTTTAAACTTGAGTGCAAAGTTAGCTTACATCTTAATATGCAGAGTATGAATGAAACATAAGGAATATATATCTGAAAACCTATTAAATACTCCTATGGAATAGCAGGGGAGGTGATGGCATCAACTTTCTTGAGATATTCAAAAAGTCAAATTATATATAATTTCTTATTTATAGCCTCATTATGAAGTCTGGCTTTGCCACCACCATTCTGACAACAAAGAAAATGAAATAAAGGGTTTTTTTCAAAGATGAAAAACAGGCTTACAGGTTCTGTCTCATGCAACTGTGAAAATCACACAGATATTTACACTAGAAAGGCAAATAGGATGAGTTAAATAGGAGACGGGTAGAGACACAGTAATAACAAAAATCCAATTCAGTTTAACTTGCCATACTCATATTAAGTGTATGTGAAGAGCACAGTGTAAGGTACAACATCATCTAAGTATCACCTTATGGCTTTCTTCACCGGTTTTTCATCTCCCAAATAACAAATGATTCTGTGACATATATCTTCATGAAATAAAATTCAAATAAGTCTCAAAATTAGTAATGTCCCATACACAAGTAATTACTGTAAAATATAATATACAAGGTAGGCTATACAATGTATTATTTAAGATCTAAAGGAGAAAGTTCATTCCTTTCTTTTTTAAAAAAATTTATTTGAAATTTTTTTTTCTGATTTACATCATTCGTTTCCACCATATTTTGAGTTACAAATTTTCTCCCTGTTTTCCCCTACCCACCGCCCCAAAACAGCAGTCCCACAGGATATTCCCTCCTCCAATATGCTGTCTCCCATATTTTCTCCCATACCCCTTTTGACTTTTCCAGTGGATCTCTATGCCTCAGCCTCAGTGACTGTATATCTTATTTCCCAATTTCATGTAAAATAGTATTAATAGTAAATATATATATATTTTTAAACATTTGATTTTAAAAATTTGAATTCCAGATTCATTCCCTTCCTCCCTTTTCACCCACATGCACTGGGAAGATAAGCAGTTCTGTATAGGTTGTACATGTATAGCTAATACAAAACAATAACATAGTAGATATATTGTAAAAGACTGACTATATTTCCCTTCCTCCTATCCCACCTCCCACTTGTTATTCTCTACCTTGATCCCATTTCAAAAGTGGGTGCTTCCAACTTCCCTCCCCTCCAGCCTGCCCTCCCTTCCATCATCCCCACTCTCATCCCCTTCCCCCCTACTCTCCTGTAGGGTGAGATACCCTATTTAGTGTGTATTTCATTCCTTCCCCAAGCCAAATTCAGTGAGAATAAGGTTGACCCATTCCCTTTTGCCTTCCTAGTCTTCCCCTCCATTGTAACCATTTTCCCTTGCCTCTTCTATATGAGATGAGATAGTTTACCCCATTCTGTCTCTCACCATCCCCTCTCATTATATTCCTCTCTCACCTCTTAATTTCACCTTTTAAGTATCATTCCTTCCTGTTAAATTGGTCCTGTGCCCTCTGTCTATGTATACCTGTAAACATATATATATATATATATACACACACATTCACATATGTATTCATATGCCCATATACCCTCATATATATATTTCTATTCCCTTCAACTACTGAGAAAAGTTTCATCAGTTACAATTATTGTTTTTCCATGTAGGAATGTTAATAGTTCAACTTTGATAAGTTCCTTATGATTTCTTTTCCCTGTTTACCTTCTTATGCTTCTTGTATCTGAATGTCATATTTTCTATTCAACTCTGGTTTTTTCAGCAAGAATGCTTGAAAATCCTCTATTCCACTGAATGACCATATTTTGCCCTGAAACATGATACTCAGTTTTGTTGGGTAGGTGATTCTTGGTTTTAATCCCAGCTCCTTTGACTTCCAGAATATCATATTCCAGGCCCTTCGATCCTTCAGTGTAGAAGCTGCCAGATCCTGTGTTATCCTGATTGTGTTTCCACAATATTCAAATTGTTTCTTCCTGGATGCTTGTAATATTCTCTCCTTGATCTGGGAATTCCAGAACCTGGCTATAATATTCCTAGGAGTTTTCTTTTTGGGATCTTTTTCAGGAGGTGATCGGTGGATTCCTTCAACCTCTATTTTGCCCTCTGGTTCTAAAATATCAGGGCAGCTTTCTTTGAGAACTTCCTGGAGGATGATTTCTAGGTTCTTACTCTGATCATGGCTTTCAGGTGATCCAGTAATTTTTAAATTATCTCTCCTGGATCTATTTTCCAGGTCAGTCGTTTTCCCCATGAGATAGTTCACATTTCCTTCTATTCTTTCATTTGTTTGGATTTGTTTAACAGTATCTTGATTTCTCATAAAGTCATTAGCTTCCATTTGCTCCAATCTAATTCTGAAGCAATGATTCTCCTCAGTGAGCTTTTGAGATTCTTTTTCCATCCAGTAATTTCGGCTTTTTAAGGCATTCTTCTCCTCATTGCCTTTTTGAGTCTTCTTTGCCATTTGAGTCAGTCTGTTTACTCTCATTTTGTAATTTTCTTGCATCGTTCTCATTTGTCTTCCCAATTTTTCCTCCACTTCTCTTATCTGCTTCTTAAGGTCCTCTGTGGCCTGTAACCAGCTCGTATTTTCCTTTGAAGCTTTTGGTGCAGGAGTTCTGACTTCACTGTCTTCCTCCTGGTTCTATGCTTTGTTCCTTTTTGTCCCCAAAATAGGAGTCTAATGTTGGAATCTTCTGTCTGCTTTGTTTCCTCTGCCCGGTCATGTCGCCCCTCAGTCACCTGATCCCTGGGCTTTTTGCTGCAGTGGGACTCTGCTACGAGACAGGGGAGCTTTTGTCCCAAAAGCTGGGGTTTTCTCAGCTGCTGGAGGTATTAGATGGGTAACCTCTCTGAAGCCTCTACACGTTCTGGCAAACTGGTCACACACCCCAGGACCTCCACCCTAGACTGCAATCCAGATCCAAGCAGGTTAAAGCAAGAGCGATTACCCCTCAGACTGGTGCTTGGTCCCCCTACACTCTGCAGGCCAGGAGCTGAAGCTGCCACATGGCGCTGGCTGGCTGTGCTGTCCTCTCAGAGGCTTCTCGCCCGGGGGGTCAAAAGCCATGCACTCCAACTTACTGGTCCCAAAGTCCAGACTGCACTGACCTCTCACTTTGTCCTTCTCATCTATGTGTTGATAAATCTGGAAATGGCCACAGCTGCTGCTGATCTGGAGTACCTCTGGCTGGCGGCTGGTTGGAGCTAGTCCTGGGGCTAAAGCCTGGGTGTGGGGCTGGCCTTGGCTCCCAGAGCGCTGCACTGGCCGATTCTTGCCAGGCAGCCAGGCTGTCCTCAGCAGGAGGTTAGCTTCTCTGTGTCATTTTGTGGATTCTGCAGCTCCAAAGTTTGTTCAGAGTCCCCTTTTTACATCGACTGGGGAAGGTGGAAGCCGGAGCTGCTAGGAGGCTGTGTTTCTACTCTGCCATCTTGACTCCCATTTCTCATTCTTTTCTTCATAAGGACTAGAAGGATGGGGTATGTCTGTGAACTATTACTGAGGGAGCATGATTTGGGTGCAATAAAAATCAGACTCCCTAATAACTGGAACCATCCAGAAGTAGAATTAGCTGCCTCTGGGGGTAAGGGGTTCCCTTCCCTAGAGGTCTTCAAGCTAAAGCTGGTGGAATTTAGCAGGCAGATATTAGTGGTATAGAGATGAGGGGAGGCTATCCTTGGCATAGAAAACAGTTCTGGAACAAAGAGCATGAGAGAGTCACAGGTTCTTAGAGATGGTCAAACACAGCCCACAGGAAGCACCCACAACACTCCTGAGTGTAGCATGAACCAGGTTAAAATGTAACTGAGAAATATTTAATAAAAGAAACAAAAATATAACAAAACACAGACAATATTAATACGCGGTTGTCTAAGTCAACATATGGCCTGAAGGGTCCTTTCTTTTCTTTTTGACACCACTGGTCTAACCCACAGCTGAAGAAAGGATCCCATCACACCTGACAAGTGGTTATCTAGTGTCAGCTACAAGCTCTCTACTGAACGAGAATCGCCCCTCCCCCATTACCTGAGTGAAGTAGCTTACTCCATGTCTGGATAGTTCTAATTACTAGGATTTTCCTTAGGTTAACCAGGCTACACTTTCCACCCACAAAGTCAATCTTTCATACAATGGCCCTTCAGATATCTGAAGAGAGCTATCACGGTCTCGCCCTAAGGCTTCTCTTCTATAGACTAAAAATTCCTGTCTTTCACTTGATTCTCATGTGGCATGATCTCAAGGCCCTTCACTATCCTGCTTGAACTCCTGGAAACACACTTGCCTATCAATGTCCTTCTTAAACTGGTTACCAGAACTGAACATGATAATCCAAATGGAGCTGGAACAGGGCTCACCTCTTCCATAACAGAACCACCTCTTCCATAGTCTTGGACATGTGACCTAAGACTGCATTAGCTTTCTGGATACCATATTATCCTACTGACTCATTTTAAGATTGTGTGTAGTCTACTTAAATCCTTCAAACTACAGTCCTGTTACAACTTGTGCTTATAAAAATGAGTTTTTGAATCCAAGTATATGACATCCTTCTAAGACTGAGCTCAATAATTTGGGCTGAAGAAAGAATCTTTCTGGATCCTGTCATTCAGTGTATTAGTTACCCTTATTTCAAAAGTCAGTTATGAAAACATTTCTATTATGAATATAGATAAAATTTTTGAAAGACAACATCGTCTAAATACCACCTTATGGCTTTCTTCACTGGTTTTTCACCTCCCAAATAACAAATGATTCTCGGACATATATCTTTATAAAAACACATGTGGAAAAAAATTTAAGTAATAAAATATGAAGAATCATATGGTGTTAGACTGAAGGGATTTTAGAGATTATCTGGAACTGGGGTAGTGCATAGCTTTTTATGAGTCAGGCACCTTTTCTCAGAATAAGGTTTTTCAATGCATAAAATAAAATACATAAGATTACAAAGGAACATATAGGTATTTCTGCATGTGTATACATACCTACCTATGTGCACATGAACCTCCCTTCTCCCCCTTTCCCCACCACTCCCATTTCACAGACTCTAGTCTAGGCTGAGAGCCTTTGACCAGACTAGCAGCTCTCAAAGTGCATTCCTGGAGGATCCTTATGGACCCTTTCAGCATGTCCATAAGGTCAAAACTATTTTCACAATAATACTAAGATATTTTAGATTCAAATATGGTAAACATTGACAAATATAACCCATATAAACAAAAGCTCTTGGGAAAATGTCCTCAATTTTTAAGAGCATAAAGGGTCCTGAGACTGAAAAGTTTGAAAACCACAGATTAAGACCAACATCCTAATTTGACAGTTAAGGAGATTTACCCAAGGTCACAGCTAGATGGACAATGAACTGGGTCAATAAGTAGGCAGAAGCAGGACGTCAACCCAGGTCTTCTGATTCTTCATACTGCTCTCTTGCCACTATGCCAAGTGTCTCAACACTATGCTTCTCAGTTCATGCATGAATACATACTAGACTTGATGAAGACAACAAACTTTTGTATTTTAAAGCAACATCACAAGAATCTGCATTTTCAGACATTGGGCAGAAACCAACATTTGTGCCTTTCAAACACAATATCAATGTCAGAATAGCTCTGAATCACTAACTGTGCATGAATACTTTCTTTCATTCTAGAAATTTTACCTAGTCTTGTGACTAGAAAAACAAACGATTATGTAATGTTTTAATATTTATACCACTCAATGAAGCAACAATTATTCTTAAATTGCTTGAAATTTTATAACAAACAAGACAATCCAGTTTTTTGCTAGAGATATACAATGGGAAGAATGACATGAAAGCAAAATTACAGCTGTACTATTTGATCCCTATTAAATAAATGCTCTTTATAAACACAGTTCTATAAAATATAGTTAACTCTTAAATTAATTGGGATTTATATTTAAGATAGGAATATGATTTAAGTTAATTACCAATCCTTATTTTTAGTCATTAATTTCCTCTCCAACAAAATTTTTACCAAAATTTCTATCAAGTAATAAATAAGACTCACTATCTTTTGGAGGTGATAATGAGGAACAGAAATGGACTGAAGTGTTCACGAGCAGGAGCAATATACAACAAGTCTGAACAGACAGGTCGGGGCAAGGTTTTGGAGGTTTTTAAAAAGTGCAGTGAAAAGACTAGCCTTTGAGTCAAGAAGACCTGGGCTCAAATCCTGCTTTTGACCTACGCTTGCTGCTTGACCAAATCTAGCTCCCCAAGCAACTCTGTAGTGCTCTAAATGACTGACCAGCCCTAGAGTTACAATGAAAAGGGAATTTCAAATTTTAGGTCTGGACCCTCCAAAACAATACAACTTTATATGTGCACATCTGATTAAAGGGCATTACTGATGACACTAATGTTGGTAAATAAGACAATTAGAACTCAGCAGGTACCTTATGTTATCTACAGGAGAAAAAGCAGTTTGAGTAGTGACTAAAAAAAACTCCAGGAGAAGTGGTTGAGATAAGTGAGTTTTCCGGTCAACTGAAACATTCCCTTTACCATCAAAATTAAAATTGTTTTTAACTGTGTTGTATAGAAATCTCACCAAACCTATGGCGTGCTTCCCCATCTTCTTAAGAGTATGCTAAATAGAATCCACTATTTTCCTGAAGAGAGTTATCAATGACCATTTATTCTTCTGGGTCATGGTACCAGAATTCCCCCAAGTCGCTTCGGGCTGTCAGCACATAAATGCTCCAGACTGCTGAGATTTTGTAATTAAACACGTGCTATGAACATATCCTCTTTATGTTCTACACTGCTTCTAACCTATCTTATTTTGTAGTCGACTACTCCCTTAGATTGGTCACAGGCACTTCAGCATTCAGAGCGCCTTCTCTCCACTTCATCCAAGTTCAATCAAAAAGCATTTGTGGAGAGCCTACAACATTCCAGGTACTACGCTAAGGATAAGAAGAGTAAAGGAAGTAACATGTACATATACAAATATGCACACACACATATAAAAACATATGGTATAGGCAGCTGGATGGCTCAGAGGACAGAGGGCTGGGCCTGGAGTCAGGAAGACCTAAGTTCAAATCCAGCCTCAGACACTTATTAGCTGTGTGACCCTGGGCAGGTCACTTAACCCTGTTTGCTTTAGTTTCCTTATCTGTAAAATGAGCTGGAGAAGGAAATGGCAAACCATTCTAGTAGCTCTGCCAAGAAAACCCCCAATGGGGTCACAAGGAGTTGGACACTACTGAAATGCCTGAACAATAACAACAAACATAAGGTATTTTAGGAGAGAGAGGATTAGCAGTTCATGGTTCTGGAAAAGACTTCATGCAGAAAGTGGTACATGAGCTGTGTCTTGAAAGAAATAAAAAGTATTATGAGGTGGAAGAGGGGAGGGGGTACATTACACAGACCAGAGACACCCAACTTAAAAGGAGATGAAGAGTAATGTGAAAGGAACAGGAGGAAGGCTTGTTTAGCTGGAAGGACATTATACTGGGGCCAAGTTGTGAAGGGATTTAAAGGCCAAACAGAAGCTTCTATTTGATTCTAGAAGTAACAGTCACTGGATTTTACTAAGCAGGGGAGGAATATCATCAGACCTGGCTTAAGAAAAATCCCTTTGGTAAGTGGGTGGAGGAGAAACTTCCGGTAAGGAGGTAATTAGAAGGGACTGCCGAAGTCCAGGAAGGAGGTGGTGAGGGCCTGGCCTAGGATGGCGGCTGTGAGGAGTGAAGGGGACTCACATGAGAAGTTGCAGTCCCTGGTTTGTCAGACCTGCTAAGTCTGTTGAACTGTTAGAGAAATACAAAGGCCACACTCACCTGGAAGTTATTCATCAAACCATAATCACAAGTTGTGGTTTCACATGATGAAAAATCAAAATTTAATTTGCAGGCGGCAGAAGAGCAGTTTGTTAGCCCCACGGTGATCGTGTCATTGATATTCCCAGTAGCATCCCGTACAACACAAGACCCTGAAGCACAAAGAACACTTTGGATAAGAAATAGGTCATTTTTCCAGCCTGGGAGAGACAAACACACATTTTTGAGTATTGGGTTATTGAGAGGTGGGGATGCATGTAAGGGGACACTAGCAGCAGCAGCACAATCAAGCAAAGGGGTCTTCTCAAAGATGAAAAATAGGCCTCCTATAGGAGGGAGCATGAGCTGAACTCTGAAGGAAACTCGTTTTCAGAATTTGATTAATTTAAAAGTTTAAATCATCCAGTAAAAGTACAGTTTGAAATTGAACATTATTTTCTATAACCATAAATCACCTTTCAAATTAAAAGAATGTGAATGTCCTACAAGAGTAGTTGCAGTTATTAGAAAACCAGTGATTAGCACAGTATCTTGCACACTCCTTGGAGCTCAAATTGCTTGTTGAGTAATTAACATGAATGTCATGAATATAATCTACATTGTAAAATATAAGAAGTTCTAAAATAATAATACATTTAAAAATAAAGGTCTTCTTTACCTACGGATACTGCAATTCCTATGTAAACCAGAGTAGTAATTAAAATGGCTAACAGTGTTCCTTTGGGTATAGCTGACTGAGGATCCTGTAAGAAACCAGATAAAATTATTAACAATAAAGGGGAAAAGTTTTTTTTTCATGTAATTGATATCTTAATTTGTGACTTACCGCAAGATCACCTGAGATATTTGCCCCTGCTAGAATACCAGTTGCAGCAGGGAAAAAGATAGCAAATACAGAAAAGAAAGTCTCCTCATCTCGAAAATCTGGTCCAAAATTTTCTGTAAATATTTCACCTGTCAATGAACAAAGATTTTTCAGTTTGCAATGGGGAAGAATCTTGGAAAAGTCACATTAAGTTCATGATACACATGGGCTATATAAATTCAGGAGATACAGTTCATGCAAGTATACAAAGTGGTTCCATAATGACAAAATTGTACCGCCCCAATGAAATAAATACAAATAGGACATTTCCTATAGGGGGGAAGAGCACACGAGGAGAACAGCAGAGTTTAGAACCCAAATGATGGGCAGGTTTGGAGACTGCCCCATTTTACATTGTGCCTCATTTCCAAGAGCTGCATGCACGTTTTACCTAGTATCTGTCAATGGGCCAAATATATAATAAGCAAAAATATATAGTGTAGACTGTTTAATACATATGAAGAAAACCTTCGCTATGGGGTCAGGTAAAAAAAAAAAAGATGTATATTTTACAAAAAGGTGGCTCTCAAGATAATAAAAAACAATGACCTATTAGTACTATGTAACCTGAAATCAGACTTCCTCTACGTCGTCTGGATCATACAAGTGTGATTCTCTGTGTAGCTCTTCCTCCTTCCGTCTTTCCTTGCTCCCTTCTAACCACAACCTTATATTTGATTTTTTTAAAAGATTATGACCACAAATCTAGGAGCCAGAATCTAAGAGTAATGTTTCAGAGGGAAAGGGTCTGGAGCTATTTCAGCCCAACTAAAGAGTTTCCAAATAAAAAGTGAAACGACATTGAACAGTGCAGTGTTACCAACAGTACAGGTCTTTGGAAACCAGCTCCTTCTTTCCAATAAACACGTGAAGAAGGAAGCTGTCTTTATCAACCCTATAGCTTGCAAAGTAAAAGTCAGAAATCTTTTTAAAAAGAATGCTGCCCTAATTCTGTACTTATCTAGCATGGGTGTGCCTGTAGGTAATATTACTATGGACAAGTCAAGAAATGGATTGAATTAGTGAAATATTCTTCTGCAGCCTTCATGGGCTCAAATATTAATAGCTAGAAGAGCCCTTAGAGTCCACTGAGTTCAGCTCCTCATTTTACAAATAAGGAAACTAAAGCACACAAAAATTAAGTGACCAGTCCAAGAGTCACAGTCACACAGTCTGAAGTAGTGTTTGAACCAGGTTTTCCTGACTCTAAATCCACATTACCTTCACCTTGCTCTCACCTCAGACTTCACTTATGGTTTTTCACTTTAACTGAGGGACAACCCTACTCATTGAACCTTGTCAGACCTGTAGGGCTAATGGAAGTGGTCTTATTTTTTTATTTCACATTTTTTGCACATAGTTGTTAACATAAGGAATGGCAAGAGTTTAGCCATACCTCTATAATCAGGTTATTGCAGAAAAAGATGCAATTAGAAATTTTGGCATTTGGGAGGGGTATAGAACAAAATAGGAAATCTGAGAATATCATAAGAGAATAAACTGGATGAAAACTGAAGGTAATTAGAGAAAGAAGCTTTTACTTACTTAAAAGCTAAACATTTTTTACTTGCTTTTACAATGATTCAAAATATATAGAAATACAAGCCAAAAAAATTAAGAACAAATCATGTTATAACCAGTTCAATACATAAGTGAAAATTCTATGGACCTTTCTTCTCTTTCAAAAGCAAGAGAGGTGGGAAATGAAATACTGAAGAGTTGCTATACATATTCTAAATTCTTTCACTTTTGATGATAAAAATGAGGAATACTAAAAATAAAGATAACTAAGCCCTGTGGTACTACATAAAGAGATACACAATGAATTAAATCAATTAATATAAAACAAAATTACCTGCACCACTAACATGTTCTCTGAATTTTAAAAAATATACTAGTGATATCATATTATACTTAATTTTTGATATTTTAACTTTTAGGATAAAAAAAAAAAACTTACTTTTATAACTAAAGAAACCTTTAGGCTTCTTGCTTTCCAATGGGATAAATGTTCCTATGACAAAATCAATGATAGCTAGTAGTAATATCACCAAAAGTACGATCTGCGCCTGCAATTTTAAATAGTGTCATTAAAAACAGAACCAATGATCGTTTTTGATACATAGTTAATGATTACAAAGTACCCAGAATTTTCTAAAATTAATTTCTTCCTAAACAACATTCATGCAATATAACAGATAAGTTAAGTCTAAGTAGGTCAAAGTATTTAAACACAAAAGTATTAAATAAATTTCTGGTAAGAACATTTGCTTCTATTCTACATGTTTAATATCTTACTAGTAAAAAATGAATTAGCTATTCCTGAGCAAAGCCCATTTGCTAAAGAACTTTCTTGCACAGTTTCCCACTTTCAGGATGTATATGCTTCCCTCAAGTAAAAAAGGGCTGAAAATTTAAAAAAATTCTGATATAAACTCCTCCACCATTCATTCTTGACCCTTTGCCATACATTCTCTCCCTTATACTTATCTAGCATGGGTGTGCCATGTGTGTACGGACAAGTCAAGAAATGGTTTGAATTAGTAAAATGTTCTTCTGCAACCATTCCTTCCATCTTCTATGCATAATCCTGGCAAGGTGGGACTATATGCACAAATGCTTTACTATTTACAAATGGAACAGGAAAGAAACATGTGAGTAGTATAAAAGGTACTGGTGCCACAAGAAAAAAAGGGATGAAGTAGAAAGAAAGGGGGCATTAAATAGGTAAGCCTCAGGAGAAGGCATCAGTATAAATAAGTACGAAGACTTTCAAGGAGAGAGAAATTTAAGACTATCCTTCCTCTTTCTTGTTCATGGCCACATTAATTTGAGGGGATGCTCATCAAAACATAAGGCAATCTGTGGGTACAGGAGTCATTTATTGCTTCTAGTAGAGCGTGAAAAGAAGAATCAATGTTTAGTGTTGAACTAGGAAATGACTGCTTTGGTAATGGCTTTGCAAGTACTATGAAACTCAGTCTGTATACCATCTTTCAATTTCATTAGACATTTCTAAATACATAAAACTAGCTCTGCCCTTCACTTAGTTTCTGGCCTCATCACAGTTTCTCTACTAGTTTCTCCATTCCCCCAAACCCTGAAACAAAGATGGGAGTAGCAGGGTCTTTAGTTTCAAAGATTCTAGAAGTGGCAGAAAATAAATATGGCTTTCTTTTCTAGCTAGATACTGGGAGTGAATAATCAGCTTTTCTCTTCTATTATTTAAAATAACAATGTATACATTCACAAGAAATGTTATTTATCTACTGTCACTGACTTGAATATTTCTACCCAAAGTAATTCAGATGGGGAAAAAGTGTGCAATTATTATATTTAATTAGAATATATACTAATAGCTTATGGAAGAATGACACATTTCTTTACTGTTGCTGAAAAGTATTATTATTATTATTATTATACTGTAATTTAATTTTTCCATTGAAAACATGAATTCTGGAAAGTACAATTTAGGTTGGGAAAGGGGGAGAAGGAAGAGATGTGAAAAAGAATATCTGTGAAAGTAAATTGGGTTGATCAATTTAGGGGGGAGCTTAATCAGAAGGATGAGTTTTTGCAGCAATCAATCAGGAATTTTCCCCTTCCCAACTCCCTAAAAAAACCAAAACACTTTGACAGTGCCATCAAAATACAAAGTAAACAGGACTATAGATTCTGGAAAGAGCTAGACTTAGATACTAGAATAAGGGTGTGAAGCAGGTATGCCACACCAAAAAGTAAGAACATTAAAAGTCAGATTATAAATGTGACTGATTAAATAAATTCAAATGGAAAAAAAGACTTGACCATCTTTAAGGCCAATGGTAGATAACCTGAGATTTAGAGAAGGAATCTTTGCAAGGCAAATAGGGATGAAGACACTTCCCTATTCAGGCAGACAATTTGGACATCATGATGATTTACAGCCATTAAAGTTTCAAAGAAGTAACTATAAGGTTCTTGACAGATGATAATGGGAAGGATATTTGAGGGCCCAAATGAGAAATACTTTCCACAGGACAGGAAGATCCAAAACTAGGTTGTAGGAGGGCCAAGAAAACTATAAGTCTTGCTTCATGTAACCTATCTCAAGCTAAGAGCTTCAATAAGCATTCAGTTTAGACAGAATAAGGGCTGACTGACTCCAGGTAAGAATTATAAGAAAAGACCAGGTTATCCAGTAGTGACAACTAAAGATCTCAATGCCTCTACATTTATATGTAAGAATGAAGTTACAATCACATTTTGCAAAAAACCATCCACATATGACTTATTTAGTGGTTGGTTATGGTACTAGAAATCTATTCGGGTCTAGACCTGGGATTCCACTGGTTTAGGGAACAAAAAGGGAGTAAAGTCTCTTTACCAATGAAGACCAACAACTCTCTGCAATTTACAACCTTAGGAAATTGCCTTGGGGAGCTGAGAGGTTGCCCACACTGCCAACATTACATAAAACAGGCCTGAAACCCAGGTCCTCTTGAACTGCAGGGAAACCCCTGCCTCTTGTTAGGGGTCTGTGCTTATTAAAGAAGCAGCTGCAGAATTAAGGGGAATACAGAAACCCAAAGTCCATCCTATGGGAGAAATGGCTAAGAGAAACTCAGAACTAGAGAAGGGATGATGACAGAGGTTAATGATGGTTCAGAGGACTGGGAAGACCCCAGCAGGGAGTGATAACCCAGGGTGACAATAACAGTGTGGTACCACTCTCGTGTCCTAAGATACTTCTCACCCTTCATATCCTTGCCAAATAACCAAGCCACCACATACAATAGTTTGCCTTTAAAACATATCATTGGAACCCACTAGAAAAATGTTACAAAAATAACTTATTCATTCCCATTAACAACTTGCATCAATATTTTGCTTTTTTTTTTATATTTTCACATATAATTGCTTACTTTTGCTTCCCATTCCATTCCAGCTACTGAGATACCCAAAAGTAATACCACTGTAATGGCTCCAATAATTCTGATATCATTGATTTCATCCACCATAAGTATAGAATGTTCCTATAAAAAGATCATATATTCATATGCAATGGTAGCATTTAACATAAAAAACTAGCTAGAATAGAGATTAAATCATTCAAAGCTCAATGCAAAAACATATCGAGAATTTAACACAAAAGATAATCACAAAGCAAAATATTATTAATGAACTGTCTAATGCTGTACAAATCTAGTTTAGGAAAAACCAAACTCTACTTTTAGCAAGCCTCTAAAGTTTGTCTATCATTGTAATGACTTCAAACGCCAAATTTTAAAATAAAACACCCAGCACTAAAACTATGGTGAACATGACTTAATCTTTGATGGTTTTATGGGTTGAATATAAATATATCTCAAACACTAGTTAATTCCTTGAATTTGAAAAATAAATTCCTGGAATTCATTCACTTGTCACTACTTACTTTTACATAAGCTGAATGGTGAGTTGTAAAAATGAATAATTTTGAAAGATTTAAGAACTCTGATTAATTCAATTAATAACTATGATTTGAGAGGATCAATAATAAAGAATGCTACTTACCTCCTGACAGAGAGGAATAAAATAAACATGCAGAATAAGACACGATTTGGGGCATAGCCAAAAAGGGAGTATGTTTTGTATGACTACACATATATTACATAAATTTTGTTTTGTTCCCCTGAGGGTAAGGGGCAAAGCGGGATGGGAGGAAGATAAAATAAATGCTTGTTCTTCAAAAAAAATTAATTTAAAAAGCTGAATGCTGAAAACATGGTTATTATAACTTTCTAGTTAGATTGCTGATGAATAGGAATTTATCATAAATACTAACTGAAAAAATGAGTATATTCATAAATCGATTAATGGTCAGCATAAGAAAATATTTATATGCTAGAATTTTACCTGTAATAGGATAGGGATTAATAATATTCTCAGCCTTTGTGAAGTTACAATGTTCTACCTTTTTTTTTTTGACACAAGCAGTAAAATGATTTGTTAAATTAAGAAAATTGAGTATTAAAAATCTAAAAGCAATGTTATACTATCATCTAAAATAATTAGCCAATATTTGATATATCATAAAAAGCAGTGTTAATATGTTACTGGGGCGGCTAGGTGGTGCAGTAAATAGAGCACCAGCCCTGGAGTCAGGAGGACCTGAGTTCAAAGCTGGTCTCAGACACTTAAAACTTACTAGCCATGTGACCATGGGCAAGTCACTTAACCCAAGTGCCTTGCCACCTTCCCCCCTCCAAAAAGAAAAAAAAATTTATTACAAAATAACAAAAACTTTAAATAAAACAAACAATAAATGAATTTAGGATTATAGTTACAACAATCAGCTGGAAAAAATATACAGCTTTACCATCATTATAGTTAAGTAATATTTATATAGTGCTTTAAGATTTATGAAGCTCTTTCCATGTTTTCTCCCTTGATTCCCACAACCCAGTGAGGTAGGTGCTATTATTATCCCCATTCTATAGGTAAGAAAACAGGCAGAATGAGGTTAAATGACTTGCTCAGGATGATTACAGCTATTAAATGTCTGAAGTATGATTTCACCTTAGGTCTTACTGACTCTAAAGGATTCCATTCATTTTGCTACCTAGCTGCCTTCTGCTTGGAAGTTCAGATTTTAAATTTTGAAAACTTTAGACTTGTGAATATTAGGTCTAACACTCTATTTAACATATGCATTTCATATGAATAAGCAACTAAAGAAACAAACTGGAACCAAATTACCTTAAGCAATTCTACAACTGTTTCAGCAAATCCAACCACATACATAGCCACTGCAACAGCATTAGCAAAAGCAAAGATGAGTCCAATTGCACCGCCAAATTCTGGTCCTAGACTTCGAGATATTAAATAGTATGCTCCTCCTAAAGACAGAGAGGAAAAAATAAAGTTAGAACGAAGTTTATTTACACAGCACTTCATGTCTTCAGAAATTTTACATTACAACAGAATGCACAATGTACAAATTAGTAGCAATTGTAATAAGTGGTTGTTGAATTAAATGCTTGCTACAATATATCTCTCGATTTTCACCACACTATGTAGTAGGGATTATAAGTATTATTATAATCCCCATCTTAAATACAGGACTTAAAAGTGATGATCACACAACTAACAAGTGGCACAGATTTGAGGTCTTTATCCTTTGGGGAAGCTTTTATTCAGAGAAAGAGAACGTGTGATTTTCTCTATAATAAATTTAAGTGATTAACGATTTTCACATCCAAGAATTTCTCCCCACACTGAATATATAACTATCCTGCTAAAATGAATTTCTTAGTCCCTCTTATACCATCCTTGGTAAAAAGAGAATGAAGCCAATTAAGAGTCTTTATATTATATGACTTCATTAAGCTTACAGACACAGAGAGTAGTCTTCAGCCTACTCATCAATAGTTTTTAAATATTATTCTGAGTCTTTGACAATCAGCACATAATGTTATTCAGCTTCTTGAATGTTGTCTCCTGTTCAATTATAATTTATAGGGCATTTTGACAAAATATTAACGAAAGAAATGTAAAAACAAACAAACTCCACTGCATCTTTTTTACATAGTAGTACCTTATATGAGAAATGTTATTTGGCTGTTTTATTTTCATAAGCACCTTCAAAATGACAAAATGTCTTCCGTTTTTTTCCCCTGCCCATTCATTATTAGTTTCTATTTTTATTTCTTAAGGAAAATCATCACCTGAGTGAATAAGCTTCTACTGTGTAACACTTGGCAAATATCAGTAGGTATTTTGAAGTCTACAATTCCTTAAAGCTTAGTCATGAAATAAAGCTTTCCTGTGAAAACTAGTGCAGTGCTAATCTAAAGACAAAAAATTAAGCATATTATTTACAGCCCCATGCAATATAGGCCAAGGAGATTACTGAATAAATATCTTCATCATTATAAAAATTATTCAAATATTTTACTTGTTCTATTTTCTCAATACTCCAATGTAATTATTATGATTTCATCTTCAAGATTCAAGGCATTCAGCAAATAAAAATATCAAGAATTGTGAAGCAAAGCAATACTACAGAAAAAGAACACTGGGCACACTGGCCTTCAGCCATTTGCCACAGCCCATTTCTGCCCACTGTTCTCCCTACCAGCCATATGATATATGAGAGTTTTATTTAAAATGCTTGGATTCCAACAAGGTCCTCTACACTAGGCTAATCAAAAGGTATAGAGAGGAAGAGGTGTGATGAGGTACCCTGTTTGCAAAATTAGAAGTACTGATGCAAAGCTCTGATGAATGCAGAAGTATTACAGAGATAAATCAATTGATTTGACATTAGGTTACGCATGAGATAAAACATCAGGCTAGTTGTAAATTTGGGCTTGTAACAATAAGAGTTCTTTCCTATGTTAACTTTTAGACATTTATTCACAACAAGAAAAATAGTGGCACATGCAAGGGGATTATCATTGTGTCCTAATTCAATGTATGTATCATTCCTGTTTTTCTGTTTATCACAACTCTGACTTGAGTTTGTAACTCTTGGTAGAATAATTGTAATTACCTCTAACAGTGAATACAATCTAAAAAGGGGGGGGGGAGAAAAAACATAGTGATATTTAAATGAATTAAATAGGAAAAGAATTGATTTAATATTTTTCTTAGTATTTTAAGAAATAATGATACCGTATTTGTAGATCCTATACTTGATTGTATGCCACAATGGGGGGGGGGAGGGAAGGGAGAGAAAATTTTAAACTCAAGGAATTGTGGAACTGAATCTTATAAACTAAAAGTAAACAAATTAAGATAAAAAAATTAAAAATAAATTAATTAAAAAAAGAATGATACCAAAATATCATATATAATACATAATAATACCTAACCTTTATATAGCACTTTATTTATATGACCTTACTTAGGCCTTTTAACAACTCTGTGATATAGGTGCTTACAGGCAGAACCCCCATTTTACAGACGAAGAAACTATGGCTCAGAGGTGACTTGCTCAGTCCTCTTTTCCACGATGTCCCATTGCCTTTCTCTGTAAGAGCCCTGAACCTGGCACTGTTATGCAGCTGGGTGACCTTGAAAGTTGTTTAGCCCTCTAAATCTCAGCCTTTCTAGACATCCTTTGTGAGTGACAAACTGGGCTGGTTTGTAGCCAGGCAGCTTGGGTTACATTCTGGCTCAGCCTCTTCCCACACTGGGGACTTTGGGCACATCACTTTATCCCTCTAGGGCCTCAGTTTCCTTATCTGTAAAAAGGGACAGGACTGAGCCACATTAAGTCCCTTTCAGCTCTAAATCTATGATCCTACTGTCCATCCTCCAGAATTCTTTTAAGAATAAGGAGGGGTGGCTAGGTGGCGCAGTGAATAGAGTGCTGGCCCTGGAGTCAGGAGGACCTGAGTTCAAATCCAGCTTCAGACACTTAATACTAGTCGTGTGACCTTGGGCAAGTCACTTAACCCCAACTGCCCTGCCCCTTAACTTAACCCCTACCCCCTCCAAAAAGCAACAAAACAAAAACCAAACAAAAAAAGAATAAAATAAGGATATGTCTGAAAGCATTTTATAACTCGAGCATCATAAGCTGGGAGGATCATACAAATCAAGGGTAGTACAGCCCAGAGGCCATCTGACTGGCCCAAGGTCACAAAGAGTAGTCAGTACTGGAAAAAGGATTTGAACCCAGATCCTAGGACTCCAGACCCCACACTCTTCTGACTGTTTCATGCTGTCTCTCAACATGGATTAAATTCTGAAAAACTCAAGTAGGGGGAGTAGGTGGAAGCTGAGCCACTGAAAATGAAAGCAATGGAAAGATTCCACACATGAGTAAACTATTCAAATATACAGATGCATATTATATATGTATGTATATGCATGTATGTATATACAGTACGTGCAAATTAGTGAGGCTCTGCATATCAAAGCAGTCCTTGATATTATCTTTTGTTATTTCAATCTTTATTCTATGATATTTGATACAGACAAAATAAATTTGGAAATCATTATTACTCTATTTTCTAAACTAAAATGTTAAAGCAGTACCCAAGAAAATCACAGCAAAAATCAAAGTGGAAAATTATTGGCGGGGGGGAAAGGGGGAAGGGGAAGGGGTGGCGCAAATAAGTTTGAGGCTTCCTAAAATAATTCTCATAATGTAACTAGTTCACCATGGAGTAAAATAGTAAGTAGCAGCACTGTCCAACATATCACTTCTTTACCTTCTCTTTCAATGGTAAGCAGCATGCAACTCCACGCAAAAAGCAGCATCAGGAGTGGGTTGGCATGACACACTAAAATTATTTCAAACTGCAAATGGCAAATTCATCCTGTAATTGTCTTTTCTACCACTCTCTTTCCTCCTCCATAATTCTAAGAACTGTAATTATTTTTGAAAGTTGAAATGAGCGGCCTGGTTAAAAACTTGTGCTACTGTTTGACTTCATTAACCAAATTAATTTCATTAAATTCTCTTGCTTGTTCCTACAATGTTTAAAAGTAATAGCCCTGGGGGCAGCCAGGTAGCACAGCGAGTAAGAGCACTGGCTCCAGTGTCGGGATGACCTAGGGATCAAATCCGGGCTCAGATACTTAGCACCATACCCAGAAATAACTGGCCGTGTAATCTTGAGCAAGTTACTTAACCCCAATTGCTTAGGGGCGGCCAGGTGGCTCAGCGAGTAAGAGCACCGGCTCCATTGTTGGGATGACCTGGGGATCAAATCCAGGCTCAGATACTTAGCACCATACCCAGAAATAACTGGCCATGTAACCTTGAGCAAGTTACTTAACCCCAATTGCTTAAAAAAAAAAAATAGCCTTTTTCTTACCCATGTAATTGCTTTTTCTATCTGGACTGCCCATCCTTTCTCATTATATTCTTCTGTATATTTACTACATATTAGCATTTAACATGTAATGAAATTACATGAACAGTCTCTCTCATGCATGTCAAAAATTGCACACTATTCCTTGCAAGATGTAACGTGACTTGGTTCAATAACCCTCTGATTATCAATAGCAAGTAAAATGTAGAAAACAAGGATGTGTTTTCCAAAGTGTCAGTATCTTAGATCATGTTCAATCCAGACCCCAAATGGAAGAGGGACTCTCTATAGACGGTGATGTTCTCCCAGTGCTCCTGTGTAGATGACATTGTACTAATTTCATCAAGCCTCACAACACTGCAAAAGTTCCCTAAATTTTAAGATCCATAACTAAGAATTTGTCATAACTGTACCTAATGATAAACCTGGGGGAAATGAGTTGATGAAAAATGTCTGTTGCAAAGACAATATGCAGATGAATGGACAGCTCATAAAATCATCTGTCTGGCACTGTATCCAAAGCTCTTTATAGCCTGGCCCTGGCCTACTTTTTAAGTCTTCTCCCATAAAAGTCCCCTTCCCTTAACCCCTATATCTATGCAGCGATTCTGGCCTCTTTGCTGTTACTTAGTAAGACACTATTTCCACACTCTGGGCGTTTTCACTGCCTGTTCCCCATGCTTGGAATACTCTCCCTCTTCATTTTGGCCTCCTGGTTTTCCTGGCTTCTTTAAGTTCCAGGCAAAATCCCATCTTCTACAGGAAACCTTTCTTGACCCCCTTAAAGTTAGTGCCTTCCCTCTACTGATTATTTCCATTTTATGATATACATGATCTGTTTGTACATAGCTGCTTTTGTGTTGTCTACACCACTAGATTGTGAGCTCCTTGAGAACAGGGACTGTCTTCTGCCTCTTTGTATCCCTGGTGATTAGTACAGTTCCTGCTACACAGAAGGCACTTAATACTGAGTAAAGTTTGTTCGTAAAAATATGTAACTACGGCAGACATTTACTAGAAAACGCCATGAACAAACAGCATCTTAAGCTAGGCCTTTTGAGTATCTGTAGGATTTTGATACACAGATATTTGCAGAAGGAGAGAGAAGGGGGCCAGATACAAAGGCTATTTGAAGCCAGGATGGAGATTTTGAATGTTTACTCTGCAGGTAATGGTAAGAAAAGGACTCACTCACTTGCTGAGGATTAATCTGTTATTGTTTAGGTGAGGTAGAGAGAAGGGGCAACTAATTGAAACACTATTAAAATAATCTTAATAATAACAATTAGCGTGTGTGTATATATATATGTTTGCTCAGAGTTTTGCAAAGTACTTTATAAATATTTCCTTTGATCCTTACAACAACCCTGGGAGGTAGGTGACTGTTACAGGTGAGGAACTGAGACAGAGAGCTTTTGTTCAGTGATGTGCCCAAGGGTTCCCAGGTAGTAAGCATGTGAGGTTGGATTTGAATTTAGGTCTTCCTGACTACAGACCCAGCACTCTACCTACTGGGCCACCTCGGTGCCCTATATAATCATACAGCCAGCACACCTTAGCAGTGGTAGTGAAAATCTCATCTAGGAGGAGGCCAGTGAGAATAGTAAGGAGAGAATGACATTACAGATTTGTCAAGTGTCTCAATGATTCAATATGCAAATCAAAGATGGAAGGGTCTGAATTTTAGTATCAGAAAATGCAACATAGGACTTAGATGAAAACTTAAATAACTATAAGAATAATGTAACATTGACAGAAATAGCTGACATTTACATTAGTTTTATGGCTTATAATGCATTTTAAATAACTGATCTTACTTAAATATCACAAAAGCTTTGTAAGGTAGGCAGTCCAAATATTATCATTCTCATTTTCAGTACTCAAATAGGAAGTAGCAGGCTCCTTTCTACCCCGTCAGCAGTCCTAGGAAAGCAAAGTCGGAAGGATCCAGAACCATTTCAGGGGTGAGACAGGACTAGGACAAGTTCTTTCAATGTTTGCAGAGCAGGTAGAAATTTGAATAAGTTGTTGGGAAATCTTGAGAGAGAAGGTCAGGGCTAGAGATTTAATAGTCACTTTAAGTCACAGGAATGGATAATATCTTAAATGAGACTTCAGAGAAATAGAGGCTTTGAAGAATACCCACATTTAAGGAGTAGGGAAAACCAATCAGCATGTCAGAGATATGGACATAGTTGGCCCCAAAGCTTTCCTAAAAAAACAAAGTTAACTCTCTGTTCAGGACTATTGTAAACACAAAGTGTATATAAGTCACTGATCCCACAGATTTTTGTGAAAAGAATATTTAGACAGCACTCATGGCTTAAAAATGGTTTTTACTGACACCATTTCATTTTATCTTCACCACAATCCTTAAGGTAAAAACTTCATTATTCCCATTTTGCAAATGGGAAAGCATGCTAAAAGACTTGCCTAGAGTCACACAGCTAATAAATATAAAAAGAAATTATGTGAATGCAAATGACTCCAGATTACATATACATTCATTTTTGCATTGAACCACTGAATATGAAATGAGCAAACATGTCTAAGGAGATGAGTGAAAATGAAACTATGCTAGTAAGCCTAGAAGTAGTGGAGTGTAGATATTTCTAAGCACAGTATAAATGTAATACTCATTTTATTGGGATCTAGGTGTTTTAAGCTAATTTTTAAAAGAAGATACCAAGTTCTGTAATTTTTTCTCTAATAAACTTGCCATTCCCTTAACATAATATAGAATGGGAGAAAATTAAAATTTCCCCTATTTATTCAGGTTGTTTTCTAAACTGTGTGTGAAAAAGTCATAGGATATTTTTTTAGAAGATGGTTTAACTTGAACATTTCAGCTTATGGGAGAGTCTCTACAAAATATCCACGTTCTGTGGCAGTATTAGAGAGCATAATTATAAAGCACTTTCCATCTGAGAGACAGAGTAATAATGAAGTAATAATTCATATTGGACGGGGGCAGCGCAACCGTGGAATAAGAGATCAAGGAAATACAAAGAGAACTATAATTCTAACTGCATTCTCTAGCTCCTCCCAATTGAGTCACCTGATAAGGGATATTCCCTTTTCAAAGCCTTGTTAAAAGCACTCCTTGATAATCCTAGCTCTGGTTCAAAGCAAATCAACTCAACAAATATTTTATTAGGTGCATACTATGTTCAAGATGTTATTTATACTAGGTACTGGAGATACAAAGAAGTAGTAAGAGGAAACATAACTATATACAACCCTAAGCTATGATTAGTGAAACCTGACAATTAAGGTGAAAGTTCTTGGCACTGTAACAATATTATTTTGAGTTTTGAATTCAAGTATAGTTGCCTGATCAATCACTAAGTCAGTAACCCACCATTCCTGAGAAATGCCAGAAACTGCTCAGGGGGGATGTGATTCTGAACTATTACAGGTGGAGGTCTGTATTTGGGGAAAAGCCAAGAAGCATAACCCAAGGTAGGATCCTTCTGGCTCAGTCTCCCCATAGTGTTACCTCCTTTTAAACAGGAATGTTTTTCACCTGGCTATTCCTGTGCCTAGCTATGAGGTGGAATTGTTATTGTATGACTGATTGTCAACTCTGACTTATCTGAAGTCAAAGAGAGCTAGGATTGATGCTATTATAATCATTTCCAAGCTTTTTTCCTTTTATACCAAATTTCTATAATCTGAGCAAGGGGTAACAGAAGTGATGAACACAATGCAAATATGTAAGCTATAACTGTGTTTTCAGTCTGTATGTGTAGTCATTTCAAATCCCCAAAACTAGGTAAATTAATCCTCAGGCTTGTTATCTTCCTGCTGTTTACAAAGCCATGTGTAAGATTAACCCCTGAGTTAGCTCATTCTTTCTGAATTAATATGGGAATAACTGGACAAAGGTAAAAGAAGTTTGTGAAACAAAGATACAATGTTATATCATTATCCTCTGGACTAAAGCTGGGATACATCTAAGCTACTCTAATAAAATGCATTGTATAAGATCTAAGCTATTTAACCAAGAATTATAGTTTTCTATATCCTAAAAAAAACTTAGTAAATGAGTATTTGGCCTAGTCAGCTGCTTGTTATTAGATATGTATATATATTTCTATATAAAATAAGGTCTTCTTAAATGTTTCAAAATGATGTAAAAATAACTGTGTATGAATACAAATGTTTGTGGGACCTACCTGTTATGCTATTAACTTTTGAAAACAAATTGGAAACATCTTCAGTTTGGTGTGAGTAATTTTAGTGCAGTCTTCTTAGAGGGGAGTAACTCATGGAGTTTTTTGTGTACATCAATGAAAAGTCAATTTTATTCAAGTTTATTAGAAATGTGAAAAAAAAAAAACATGTTTGTGAAGCATGTCCTGGGGTACAAACACGTCTTTTTATTTTTTTATAAATAATTTGATATGCACTATTTTCAACATGATTACTTGAGTGTCATCCCAAGTCTTTTGCTACAATTGATGTTAACTTGTTGACTTTATTTCTGTATCACAGGTCATCCTGTAAAAAGCGTTCTATAACCTATGTTTCTGTGCGAGGGTTAAAATCTTTTATTTATCACTGTTCTTCCGGGGGAGGGGCGGTTGAATATTGGATAACTGAATTGGATTGGAATTAATTTAAATTGAATGGTGTTCAAATTTGGAGTACTAAAATAATTACCAGTTAATTGATAAATATGATGAAGTTAAAAATTATCTGAGTAAAAATTTGAGGAATAAGATCAAATAAATATATGTAATTTGGAAGGTTTTGAGAGTTTTGCCTTCTGAGGTACTAAAAATGTTTAGTATGTATTTGGATTTCTTACACATATCCACGTATCAGCAACCTTTTAGCTTGTTGTGAACAGTGTTTAAGATAGAAATGGGGTATTTGCAACCTAAATTCTCTAGTTTCAGGTAAACTCTGGCTTCCTACTTTTGGTGTTTTCCCTTTCAGTTCTGTTATTAAATCAGAAGGACAAGATTTGAACTGGTTTTCACCACATGAACTTGTTATTGAGAGTCTGTGCAACCTTGTGTTGAGAGCTGTTTTGTCAGGGGTTCTAGCAGGAACAAATGAGGAGCCTCTACAAGTAACTTGGAACCAGAATGTAAAAATCTAATGGAAGGCTGCCCTTGAGGACACAGCATTCCAGACTGTCTCAAGGAAAGATGAGCCAGGATCTGGACAACCGCACAAGAAGTCTGGGATCCAAGATGAATTACACTGATTGAAGGGATGCTGGAAAGGCAGGGAGACAATGTCTGTTGTTCCTGATGTCTATTACTGTACCCCTTCTGTATCTGTATGCTAAATTCACTTGATTATCCTGATGCTGTCTAATTTTCCCCTTTGAATTGGTCCCTAATTTTGGTTGTTCTTACTAGGGTTTGTACTGTGCTTTAAAGGTGAATGGTTCTGATACCACTTTGTGACTGGGGCTATCCCATGTAGTATCCACATATTGTTTTTACCCAATGTGCGAGGTGTAGGGGTGTCTTCAGGGAAGACTGGTACTCTAGTATGTTGGCTGTTGACCCTTTTTCAGGGTTTCTTTTCACCTTTGGTGTCCACCTGTTCCACTCAACTCTCACCTGTAGCTCCAAGAAGCTTAGCACTTGCAGCGGCCACACCCTGGTAAATAGTTTCAGAAGACAGGCTAACCTAGGCTGAGTGTAATCAAGGGGTCTCAAACCCATTGGTGAGTTAGGGGGGGTGTCTACCTGTAATGGTAATAGGAATTTGAAGGTGTTCCCTGCCCATTAACAGACCTAGGTGAATCTGAGGACCTTTCCCGATGTGAAAATATACTCTGTCCCCTAATAGGTGGCATGAGCGAACATGGAGCCTGTGGTGGGAGGCTCGTTTTGTAGGAAGGCACAACTTTTGTTACTCTGTAGTCAAGTGGTTTAGGAAGGTTGTGATGTTTTCTGACCCTGGAGAAGGCTATATATACCTCTGAGGCGAGGTTTTGCTTTGGGGCTCACTTTGAGAAGAGTTGTGTGACTTGGCCAGATGAGACTCTGGGCAGCCAGCCATTGAGCCCCCCTGCTTTGAAAACCCAGATGTTGGTGCTTCTCTCTCTGGTAACTAACTAGGTATGGATGTAATGGTCAGACAGCTGGAAGCCCTGTCTGTTAATTGTGTTATTTACTCTATTTTTGTCTGCTTTTAACTTCTGTTTGTATGCTCTGACGTTGAGGGTGCTGACTTTTCCCCTTGAACTAGGTAAATGATATATGTTTGATTGATTAAACTAAGACTGTTAACCCTTTTTGAGTTGCTTTCCTTTAGAAAAGCAGATCAAAGAACCTGTGCTAGCAGCCATGTGTATGCTGGGGTGCTTGCTGTTACACTAATCCAAGCACGTGAAGACTTCTTCTCCTGGTGAAATGGGTAGATGAAAACAATGTGTTCCAATGGCCAGGAAGGCAGCTGAAGCAGGTGCTGTGGAGGGCTTGGAGTTTGTCTAGACAGAGAAAACACCAAAGCCATCCACTGCATCTTGAGCTATCTCCAGTTATCTTGATTCTGTCCTGCCACTGGACTCTGGAGGAGAGAGTGAGGCCAACAAGTTTGTGCAACTCTGTCTCACTTAAATCCAATTTATGCAAGAATCAAGATATCACCCAGACCACTTTACCATCATACCCATCTCAAAGTCCTGTGGCGACAAGCAAGTGACAAAGCAGCAGGTGCTGATACATTGGGAGCTGTAGTCACAACTCCGTATACAGGCGGCCCAGGCCATAGGGTCATTTCTCACTGGAAGCAGCAGTGGGATTTGGCAGCCCCCTGGGTGTCTGAGCAGCCTTTTAAGGCTCACCTTCTGCTCACCTCCTGGTGTGAGGAAGGGGCTAGAAAAGGGGTCCTAAAAACTGTCTGCTTACCCAACCTAACCAGCGTCCTGATGACGGCAGGCAAGCAGGGAATCCCACTCCAGGGTCGAAACACAAAAAAAATGCACAAAAACGTCTGCAAAGACAATTCCACTCACCACTGGCCCATGGAATGTGTGCACACTTACAGACAACACAAATCCAGTAGAGCTAAAAGACAAACAGCTCTTGTTGCTAGAAAATTCAGCAGGTATTGCATCCAAATAGCAGCTGTGAGTGAAACAAGGCTGGCAAATGAAGGCCAGCTTACTGAAGTTAGAGCTGGATACACATCTTTCTGGAGTGGCTGCAGTGAAGGGGAACACTGTGAAGCTGGCATAGGTTTTGCAATCAAAACTAATCTAGTCACCAAGCTGGTATGCTGCCAAAAGGAGCGAATGACAGGCTCATAACAATGTGATCACCGCTTGCAGGAACAATGTCACGCCACCATCGTCAGCGCCTATGGTCCCACCATGACAAACCCCGATGAGGTCAGAGAAAAATTTTATGAAGACCTCGAGACCCTTATTGTCCATGTGAAGAAAGAGGACAAGCTTATAATTCTGGGTGTCTTTAATGCTAGAGTGGCCTCCGACTATCAGACTTGGCAGGGAGTCCTAGGGAGGAATGGAGTTGGAAACACCATCAGCAATAGTGACTTACTACTGAAGACTTGTGCATCTCATGACCTTCTCATCACCAGCACTGTCTTCCATCTACCTAAATGCAATAAGATTTCATGGATGCACCCTTGCAGCAAACATTGACATAGGAGAAGAGACAGACAAGATGTAACAGTGCAGAGTGCTGGACTGAGCACAGACTTACCCTTTCCAAGCTAACTAGTCACATTCAACAAAAGCGGCACCCCCAAAGCAAAATAACTACTACAAGAATTAATATCAACAAATCAGAGCTCTTCTGAGTGGGAACAGTTTGTTGCTAACTTGGAGGGAAAAATAGGCCAACACACAGCTGGCAACAGTAGAGCAGAAAAGGAGTAGCCAGCTTTCAGGGATCGGGCATACAGATGTGTACCCTGCTCCTCTGGGTCAGAACACTCACAAACACCAAGACTGGCTTGGTGAAAATGACGGGGAAATTCAGAAGCTGCTAAATGAAAAACAGGAACTCCACAGGGTTTAGCAGAAGGATAGTTCATCCTTCTCTGAGAAGGCAGCATTTAATTCCATCAAAAGTAAAGTGCAAGCAAAGCTTAGAGAGATGCAGGATTCTTGGCTCAGTAAGAAGGCAGCTAAAATTCAGTTTTATGCTGACAATAACAATCCAAAGCACTTTTATGATGCTTTGAAGGCTATTTACAAGCCAAATCCTATGGTGCATCTCAACTACTCAGTGCTGATGGAGCCACACTGATTAGTGATAGGGACATGATCCTAGAGAGATGGGCTGAACACTTCCATAGTGTTCTCAACAGACCATCATCAATCAATGCTAAGGCCACTGACCATTTATTTACCTCAGGTTGAAGTCAATCCCTCTCTAGCCAATGCTCCAAGTGAAGAAGAGGTTTTGACTGTCATTAGGCTCTTTTCATACGACAAAGCACCTGTGCCGATTCTATTCCAGCTGAGATTTATACGGTGGGGGGTCCATAGCTCTTACAAAAGTTGACTCAAGTTTTCTGGGTTATATGGCAAGAGGAGGTTATCCCCCAGGAGTTCAAGGATGCCTCCATTGTCCACCTCTATAAAGGTAACAGAAACATTGTCCTGTGACGATCACAGGGGGGTAACTCTCTTAGTCACTGCTGGCAAGATTCTTGCCAGAGTCCTCCTTAATAGGCTGATCCTTCACCTGGAAGATGGTCATCTATCTACCTGAGAGCCAGTGTGGCTTCAGAAAGGGCTGAGGAATAGTCAATATGGTGTTTGCTGCCCAAAAACTCTAGGAGAAATGCCAGGAGCAGAACACAAAGTTTATAGATCTGACCAAGGCCTCTGATACTGTTAGTGCTGAGGGCTTATAGAAAATTATGTCAAAATTTGGTTCCCCAGAGAAGTTCATCAGCATTGTACGTGAATTAAATAACAGCATGCTTTCCTGGGTTCTAGATAATGGACAATGCTCTCATGCCTTCCCAGTCACCAATGAAGTAAAACAAGACTCTGCTTGCTCTCACGTTTTTTTAGCATGATGTTTTCAGCCATGCTGTCAAATGTTTTCACTGAGGATGAACATGGCATCAAGGTCAGCTACTACACTGATGGTAAATTCTTCAATCTGAAAATGCTACAAGTCAAGACCAAAGTGCAAGAAGGGCTGGTGCATGACTTTCCGTTTGCAGATGACTGTGCACCCAAAGCAGCCTCTGAAGCTGAGATACAACAAAGTATGAATCGATTCTCTGCTGCTTGTACTAATTTTGACCTAACAATTAATAAAGAAAACAGGGGTGCTCCATCAGCCACCACCAGACCATCCTATGCGGAACCTTTGGTTACAGCAAATGGAGAAGTTCTGAATGTTGTGGACAAGTTTACTTACCTTGCTAGTGTACTTATTTTGGTAATGTACACATTGATAATGAGATTGACGCACGCACTGACAGAACTAGGAGGCTCTGAAGGAAAGTGTGGGAGAGAAGAGGTATTAGCTTGACTAACAGACTGAAGACCTACAGAGCCACTGTGCTCATCTCACTGTTTTATGCCTGTGAAACCTGGAGAGCACACCAGCGCCAGGCCAGGAAACCGAATCACTTCCATTTAAATTGTCTTGGGAAGACTCTGAAGATCCCTGGCAGGATCAGGTACCAGACACTGAGGTCCTTTCTCAAACCAAACTGCCAGGCAGTCAGACTCTACTGCAGAGAGCACAACTCCAATGGGCTGGCCACGTTGTTTGAATGCAAAATATATGGAGAATGCACAGCATTCAGTCACATGGTGGTCAGAAGAAGCGAATCAAGGACACTCTCAAGTCCTTTAAAACTGACTGTGACGTGGGGGAGACCCTGGCACAGGACCGCTCAGCAGGATGTGCTCACATCAGAGAAGGTGCCACGCTGAATAAGCAAGCAGAACTGGAACGGCTCAAAGGAAACGCAGGATGTGCGAATTGAGAGAATGCACCCCAAATGTTCATGCGCATCATTTGTGCCTGACCTGTGGCAGGATGCCGAGTTTGTACTGGTCTGACCAGCCACAGTTGGACACACTGAAACTTGACTTTAGCATAGTGATGTCATTTTGGTCCTCTTCGAAAACAAAGGACGGCAACCATTACCAACCAACCTAGTGTGCTCTCTGTGGTCATCAGTGTACCCAGGGGTCACCTCTGACCAACAGCTGGGAGTGGGAGGGCAGGGAAATGTGGAGGACTGTGAAGGGCTTCCCTGAGCATGTCTTTTTGAGTTGCCATATATTCCACAAAACCACTGGACTCAGAGCATGCAGGAGGCCCTGAATGTACCAAGGACGAACCCCTCTGCAACCTCCCATCCAACATAATTTGTTGTTTGCGTTCAAAAGTGGACTCCCTGTGTGTCCTTGGGAGTCTAGACTGTGCCAGGCTGGGAAATGTGCTTGTGTAGCTGGAACCCTGTAGATAGGGAGATCATTCTACCATAATACTCTAGCAGTTCCCAAGGGAAAAGAATGCTTTTGGCATTGCCTTGCTCCTCCCCCTTGGGAGGGGTTTTGTCCTTTTCCCACCTTTATTGCACTTTTCCCCCTCCCATGCCAGGCCCCTTTGGGTGGAACTTTGTTTCTTCCTTCCTTTGTCCTGCTGTCATAAATATGCAAACTTCTGTATGAATGGCGAACTCTTTGGGTTCCACATGCATGTTCATTTCTCTTGTAATAAATCTACTTTTCATCTAAGTCTTGTGGAGCTGTTACCACCTAGGAAAGCAACTGCAAAAACCTAGGTAAGAGTCAAAAAGATTGTGACCTTCTAAATGGAGAGAAGAAGCTGGTCAGGGTAAGTGGAAGTGAGACTGAGGAGATGTGCTGAAGTGACCTGGATAACTAAAAGACCTTAGAAGTCATGACAACTCTGATGTTCTTTAACCAGGAATCTGGTTTGGGGCTCTTCCATCCTTTCTACAACACTAACCACTTTTAAAGTTAAAATAAATATAATGACACTTTAAAGCCACGCAATTACTCAAGTCATGGCAGTGTGATCGCCTTCTCCTGAGTCCAGACATTTTCACAGGCTGTTGCTGTTACACCCCCTACTTAGAACTCTCGCTTCCTCTTCATTTCTCCCTTCTGAATCCTCAGCTGCCTTGCCCATTACCCTGAGAGCTATATGAGGTCCTTTTTGTTTGTTTGGCTTTTCTGCGCATCCTCAGGACTTAGCACGTGCCTGGCTGGCACAGAAAAGGGATTGAATGCCTTTGACTTGACTTTTAATATGATAAAGATGTTAAAAACATACATAAAAATTTGTATCTTCATATTTAGATGGCACACATGGTTAGTGCAACAGATTTCTTATGTTTATCAGGAAAGATGAATGACCTGCTTCTAAATTTTCATTGTATTATGCTTGGGAAATTACTGCTTTTTTTTAAAAACAGTATTATTGATTCTTGTCCAAGAATAGACACTTCTATTGGTGGAACCATGAACATTTCTTTGAATAATTTTACAAATAAATCTAGATTCAACTATCGATTTCAGTCACTGTTTAAACTTTCTACCCTCAGTTCCCTAACCTATAAAATCAGGAGTTGGAGAATATAACTTCAAAGTATTTCCAAATCTTAATTCTATAATCCAATGAAATAAATCCCAACTATCTTGATCTAATAATAAACAGAAACATTTGTCCATTACAATGCATCAAAGTTTCACCTCATTCTGATATTTGCATTAATGTGATTAAGCAAATTTAGGGTAAGAAAAGTGCCCACACAATAAGCCTATAGTCTAGCTCTGGCAGCTAGCTCATGAACATTACTCATCATTTGAACAAATTAAACCTTAATTTACAAAAGCAAATGCAATATATTCCTAACACTGAAAACTGCAATATTGGTATTTTAGTCAAAACTATCCTTATTTTGAAGGAATGCCAACTATGAAGCAGCTTGCTGGAATTGTATATGGCCAGCTAATAGCATTCAAGTAACATTCTGCTGACTTTTACAATCAGTATTTTGTTTAAATTCACTCTTTGTTCATGTAAAGCACAAGCTAGAAAAACTATAGATTTCGAACTTATTTTGAACAAATATTTGATCAACAAACACTATGCTAATCAATTAGTAAGCCTTTATTAAATGCTTACTATTATGGCACTTCACTAAATAGTAGGGATACAACACATGTTCATCAGAACATATAAGGTAATACACAGCAGATGGAAGGCAGCCAGAGGGGATCGCACCAGCAGCTAGGGATTAGGATGGGCCTCCAGGAATGACACTTAAACTGAATCTTAGGGCTTGGAAGCGTGCTCCAGGAAAGTGGGACAAGTGTGTCAAAGGCACTGAGTCAGGAGACGGGATGCTGAAGACAAGAGGGACAACGTGGCTGGACTGTAGAGGGAAAGTAGAAGGCAGGAAGACTGGAGAGGCAGAAAGAGGCCAAGCTGTGCAAAGCTTTAAAGTGCCAAACAAAGGACTGTGTTTGACCCTGGAAGTAACAGGGAAGCAGAGAGTTTACTGAGGGGGCTGGCACCTCAATGGAACATGGAATGGGGTGGGAAAAGACTTGAAGCAGAGACGTTAACTGAACCGCAATTGTCCAGGAGGTGAAGGGTGATGAACGCTGACCCAGGGAGTGGCTGTGTAAGTGGAGAAGGGGGCCTGGTGTTAGAGACGTTGCAGAGGAAGAAGTGACCACATCTGGAGACTGACAGGGTAAGTGGGGTGAGCAAGGGGAGGGCAGGGTTTGGGGAGAGAGATACTAGTTAGCTTTTGAACATACTGAATTTGCCAGGCACTATGCTAAATGCTGGGGTTAAAAAATAAAAATGAAATAGTTGCTGTCCTCAAGGAGCTTACCGTCTTTTGGGGGAGGGGGAACAACATACGCAATTAATACAAAATATACATAAAGTTTCCTGAGAACCAGCATGTATGACAATGGAAACATTTCAAGGAATCAAATATATATTAAGAGTTCAAGTTTAATTTTGATTTAAAATGCTTTGCTTGAACACAAAATTTGGAAAAACTGCATAGTAGATGAACACAAAGAAATCAGATCAAATGATACTATAAGCTTCTTACCACAAATGGCAAAATGCAGAACACACTGCTTTCATAGGTGACTCCACTTTTACCCAAGAATATATTTTATTTTTTAAAAATGGTTTTTTATTGCTTTTTGGGAGGGCAATTGGGGGTAAGTGACTTGCCCAAGGTCACACGGCTAGTTGAGTGTTAAGTGTCTGAGGGCACATTTGAACTCAGGTCCTCCTGACTCCAGGGCTGGTGCTCTATTCACTGCACCACCTAGCCACTCCTATGAATATTTTCTTATTTGAATCATACTAAAGGTAATTTGAGCTCAACTTGACAAGTAAAAGCCTGAATTAATAAAGCTAAACTTGCCTTGTCAAGATATACACTTTAAAAAAGAAGTCACAGCAAAAGTCCTAGTAAATTTTATTTTGCTAAATAAAATTTAAGTTGTTTTTCAGTCATGTCAGACTTTTCATGTTGCCATTTGGGGTTTTCTTGGCAGAAATACTGGAGTGGTTTTTCCATTTCCTTCTCCAGTTCATTTTACAGATGAGGAAACTGAGGCAAAGTTAAGTGACTACACCAGGGTCACACAGTTAATAAGCATTTGATACCAGAACTTCTTTGCCACCTAGCTGCCCAATTTATACCGTTTGTAACATACCATTGATAACACTTCCATTTTTGTTATGCAAATGGTCACTTAACAGACTCTGCTGACTACTACTTCTGAATTTTTATGTATCTAGACACTTCTGAAAAATGTACTGAGTACTCAAGTGCGGAAATACTTAAGTCTTTCCATCTACATTGCCTATTTCAGATTGTTCATCATAGTATTTCTGTCACCATCATAAAGAGTCTAGAAACACAAGACAACCACAAAAATACAAGAGTAATACAATTTAAAGTGATCCAGGAAGTGCCATCCAAGGTATGAGGCACTGATAGATATCCTGTCATTTTTGTCCCACTCTATCATGAAGAATGGATAACTAAAATGTAGCATTTCTTTGGTTGTAGCACCTAATAAGGTGGTCTCATGTCTACATCAGACCAAAAGGACACGAGATAAATAAATAAATATAAGTCCCTCTGCACTGTCATTCCATGTATTCTATGGTGATGTCCCACTAAGAATCAAAGAAAACTGGTGTTGATAACTACCTCCTTTCTACCAGTACTACCACTGGAGAATTTATTAATAAATTCAACCAAAATGTAATCTAAGTATCTTCATTGTTCCTCCAAGTTTTTGTTCTTTTTTTCTTCAGTGAAGATTTCCTAGATTATTTGCTCCATGATCTCTTTTCCCCTTAATTTCCTAATAATCAATTTTATTATTAATTAATAAATAAATAAATTAAATTATTATTCCTAATAATTAAATTTCCTAATATTAAAATTGGTAAAACACGATTAGGCATTTAAAATGTCCTTCTTCTTCCACCTAACCGAAGCCTACCCAACTAATTAAGACTGGTCCCCCAGAGTGAGAAGTAACATTGACAATTTGTTCAACAAGCATGTGTTAAGTCCCAACTGTGAACTAGGCACAAAGACGAAAAACAAAGAAGCCGTGGCCCTCAAGGATTTTATCTTCTACTAGGGATGAGGGGAGGGGGAAGAAGACACACCAGTGTGACATAAATAGTTAAAATTAAAGTAACTTGACTATTCATTAGGTGCCTATGTTTACTCTTATCTAACCTATGATGACTGACATATTTAAAAGCGGCTGAAGCATGCTCACTATATTGGCAGGTTTATCTGTAAAAGGCTCATTTTCCTGTCTACTGCAATTTAAAACCTCACAGACCCTAACCGTTCCCCCTAACCCTACTTCCAGGTTCTTATGCCCAGGGTCTCTCAGCATCTGTCTACAAAGCTCTGGGTAGGCCTAGTTACTGGGAATGTTAAGTGCTTGCCCTAGAGCCCTTGTCTTTTAGAATCAGAACAGACATCAAGACCCAATAGGCAATCAATTGGGTGGAGGATATGCATGCTCAATCACCTTTGTTTAACAAACTGATTTAAAGATCATCAATAAATTCGATAACTGGATCAACTGAGTGTGAAATTCTACCTCTATATTCTGTAATTCCAGATTTGACTGCTGGCCAGCTTTCAGGAAAAGTCTGGTTTACATCCTGCTTTATTTGAGAACACTAAGTTGATCACCTTGTCTCTGAGCAAGAATCTCTTCTGCAATATCAAGACCAGGGGTTATTCAGCCTTTGACTGTACTTGGAAAACTGGTGGTATTGTTCAGTCATTTCAGTTGTGTCCAACTCTTCATGACCCCATTTGGCATTTTCTTGGCAAAGGTAATGTAGTAGTCTGCCATTTCCTTCTCTAGCTCATTTTACAGATGAGGAACAAAGGCAAACAAGGTTAGGTAACTTTCCCAGGGTCCAGTATAAAGAGTCTGAGGCCAGATATGAACTTAGGGAGATGAATCTTCCTGACTTCTGGCCTGGCACGCTATCCATTGTGCCAACTAGGAACTCAGAAAACTTACCTAGTACTTATTATCAGCACCTGATAATACCACTCACCTGGCTCTTAATATAAGCCTAGTATATTTCCATGGGTCAATCTTTCTGTCTTCATCTAGGTTGCATTCACCATGAAGGTAAGGACTCTGCCTTGTATTTCTTTATATTCTTATACATGTTCAAAAAAATACTTAATGATCTAATAGTAAAGTAATTAGGTTAATCAAGTTCCAGTAAGTCTGGAATTGTTTCATTATTTTATCTGTACCTTTAATTTGTTATTTAGTTCAGTCGTTTCAGTAGCGTTTAACTCTTCATGACCCTATTTGGGATTTTCCTGGTAGTGATACTGGAGTGATTTGCCATTTCCTTCTCCTGCTCATTTTACAGATGAGGAAACTGAGTTAAACAGAGTTGAATGACTTGCCCAGGGTCACACAGCTAGTAAGTGTCTAAGGTCAGATTAGAATTCAGGATAATGAGTCTTCCTGACTCCAAGCCCAGCACCCTATCTATTTACTGTGCCACCTAGCTAACATTTCTAAATATTAAAATTTGACCTTATAGCTCTATTTTGACCATTATCTAAATCCATGTATGTAGCACCCTATAAGACAAAAGTAAAATAAACTACAAACATGATAATTATTTGTGATGGGCTTACAACACCTTTTGTCTTATGGAAGGAGGCAAGCTTCAAAATGAGAAAAGATATTCTATAATATAAACATTAAAACAGAAAAGTTAATCAAGTTTAAAGGTTTAAAGGAGTATTAACAAAATTTTAGTTTAGTAACAGAACTCCTCTGACTTACCTTGCCTCCAACATTTTAGAGAAGCAAAATGTTAGAAAATATCCAGTAGCTATATTCTTTATTTTATATATAACAGCAATTCAAAAATTTTAAGTTACAAAAGGGTTGGAAATGTAAATTCAACCTTATTTTTAACAGGTAATTTTTAATACAAGTATTTTTACAGTGATCTAAAAGACTAGAAAGACATATGATCTTTAAAAAGTTTAACTTTACCTCCTCTTACAAATCCATTGGTAGCTATCGCTGAAGTAGATAATCCTGTGATGGTTGTGACAACGGTGGCCATTGCTATAACAAGAACTGACAGACCTTTAAAGGAAAAGAAATAGGCGTTTTAATAGTTAATAAAAAATTGTTTTAAAACAGAAAAACCACATATAAACCACACTTCCGGGATATCACCTTTATAATTTCTTATCTATTGAGTTAATTAGAGGCAATGTGGTACAGTTGAAAGAGAGCTATTCCTGTAATCCATCCAGGTTAATCTCTGCCTTTCCCTATGTTTGTCATCTTGAGCAAGTTACAAACTGTGTGTCAGTTTGGTCACCTATAAAATGCAGAAAACTGTCCTTGTTTCTACCTACTTCACAGGGTTGTTTGTAGGAAAAGTGAGTGCTCTGTAAATCATAAAGTTCTATAAATATACACAAATAATTAAAGCCTCCAATTTATTTCATAACTAAAAATGGATTTAAAAAATACCCTTATGAGGATGAAGGCATCATAGGATCACTAATGCAACATTGATACAAAGAATATTGTTTATAATGACATAATGTCATAAGTCCAAACAAAGTACTGCTGAACATGCACCGCCATTCTTCCATGGTACCTAAATGATTCCCAGCTAAATAAAACAGCATAAAAGTGTACCTACCTATCCCAGCCTGACCCACAATCCATGACAGCCTGATGAAGAGCATCACACCCCAAATGTTTAACATACATCGTACCTGGGAAAGGAGTTAACACACAAGATGGGATCTAAAATAAAGTGAAAAGCTGATATCCAATGGTAATTTCATAAACAATTGCTATAAAACTAGTTTTGTTTTAGTCAAGAGATTAAACATGATACAATAAAAGCTTAGGACAGATAAGGAAAAATCTAGGAATCCAAGAAATAAAAACAAAAGACAAATGCCTCTTGCCAGCGTCTGACACTAACAGAGGCCGTAAGTCAAGAAAAAGATATTATGAATATTCTGAAGATCTTTATGATGGGGGGGTACTGTTTTTCTTTTTCTAAAAACTGTTCATTCAAATTCTATTTTTCTCATCCCTTTACCTTGCACAGACTTCACCTTCAGACAGCATTTAAACACTATTTTCCAAACACAAGATTATAAACCTTTGATATAATCCTTTTCAAGAAGTTTTTAAAAAAAATGATTTTTGAAGCCAAGTATCTAAGATACAAGGGTAGGCAAAGTAACACTACCCAGTACAACTTCATATCTACCTTGGCTCATCTCCCAGAAGCACAGAACCTGAGAACAGAGGGACCACAGCTCTCTGCCCCCCATCCATGGAGGTCCTCCTACTATAAACATACCTCACAAGTGGCTGTTCAGGTTTGACTTCAAAACCCCCAATGAGGAGAAAACCATCCATTTTTAAGGAAGCCTGCTCTACTTTGGGTGAGCTCTCACTGTTAGGAAGCTGCTTCTAACATGAAGGCTAAATTTGCCCCTTTAAAATTTCCCATAGGTCCTGTTTCTGAATTCTTGGGTCAAACAAATAAAAAAAAATTAATACATTCCCTACTAGCAACACCCCCCCCCCACTGGTATCTTCTCTTCTCCAGACTAAATATGCCTGGTTCTTTCAATTGATTCTCACATGACAGGGACTTCAGGTGCTTAAAGGGGCCTGTTGCCCCCAACCAACGCTGTGGATACTCTCCAACTTCTTAATGGTCTTTTAAACTCTGGCACCCAGAACTGACCACAATACCCCAGAAGAGGGCTGCTGAAGGAGAAGTACAGAGGGACTATCTGTTCCGAGAAGGTATGCCCCAAGGTCACAGCCGGCTTTTTAGGATGCCACACCACACTGTCAACTCATATTGCGCTTGCAACCCTCTAAAATTTCCAGCTCTCTTTTACAACAATGGCTACCTAAGCATACTTCCCCTTTCTTGTACTTGTGAAGTTGATCTTTTTCTTTTGTACCCAACTATAAGAATTCACATGTATCCCTATTTAATTTCACTTTATTGGATTCAGCCCAATGGTCTAGAGACCGTAAAGTGCATTTGAGTCTGGCTCTTTCATCTACTGTGGTAGTCACCCCTCCAGCCTTGTGTCTGATCTGCAAATCGCATGATCATGTCATCTATGGCTTTATCTAAGTCACTAATAAAAACATTAACTAGAACAGGGCTGAACACGGATTCCAGGTTACTCCACTAAGCCCTTCTTCCACAAGGACACCAAGCCATCTCATAAGTTTTATTCTTGTAAATCTCACAACCAGATCCCCAGCTGGATAATGCAGATGTCCTTCTCAGAAGGACATACATTCAGCCCTTCTCTACCAATTCTATATCTAGACCTTGTTCCTAGTAAAAAGGGACAAATTAATCCTCCATTGTTTGCTACTTAGGGGAAGTAGAAAAGGCATTATTTTTTCCCTTCATTCCAGCTCTGATAAACTATTATTATTAACCTGCAACTTCCCTACCAATTGCCCGTATAAAAAAAAGCTCCCCTTCCGTCCTCTCCCTACTTTTTTTGACTCCACAGTTCCTATTATTTGATACCCTCATTCCCAACTTTTATATAGATAAAACAGGCAAAACGTGTAAAAATCACAAATTCATCTCCCAAATACACATAATATTCTGACTGATCTACTTGCCTGATTTGATCATCAAATCAAAAGGCCTTTATTATAAGCACCTACGACATGCAAGGCACTGCATTGTGCCAAGCCCTGAAAACTGTCCCTGCCCTACTGGAGGAAGCACATCACATACACAGACAGCTAAGTAAACACAAAGCACATACAAATTTATATAAAACAATTTCAAGGGACAGAAAATACTAAACAACTTACTGGGTAAGGTGTGAATGAGGAAAGGCTGTGGAAGGGTTTTAGACAGAGAGGACAAACCGAAAAAAGACACGGAGACAGGAGGTGGCACATTGTATAGAAAGAACCACTGAGGCCAAAATGAAGTCATGTAAAATAAGATTAGAAAAGCAGGTGGGAGCAATAGAAGGGAGGGTTTTTAATGTCAGTGAGGACATGAACTGCGGCTTAGGTGGTAAACTTGCACACTGAATGACAATTTGTACATAGTTTTACACTTTCAATTTCTGATCTGGACCTGTGCAACTGTTCAGAACTTACAGACTGAGAGGCTAACATGTCTGAGGCAGACTCGAACTCGAGTCTTCCTGACCATTTATTGACAATACTATACCATCTCTCAACCTTCACAAAGCAGTTACTTAAGAAACACTAAATGAGCTGATTACATTAGTGATGGAAACATCTGTTTGGTCTTATCGTATTTTATGAACAAAAAGAAAAGTCTCTCTAGGTAGAATTTAATATGGTCTTTTCCTAAAGGATTTATAAGAGAATTAAATTTGGAAAAACATTGAACTTTCTTGAGAACCCACTGATATACATAAATAATGCTTTACAATAACTAAAATTCAATTAAACAATTAGACAAAAATTAATAAAACACCTACCATACCCATGAAACTGTGTTAGGTTCTGGGAATACAAAAACACAAATAAAATAGTTCTGAAGGAAAGATGCTTATATCCTATGATAGAACACAACAGGTATGCAAAAAAGTAAAAAACACTGTCCACACAATTATAAAGTAATACAAAATAACTTCAAAACGGAAAGCTAATAACTGTAGGGAATCAAGCAAAGCCTCACAAAGTTAGTAGCACTTAAACTGTGCTTTCAGGGAAGCTGCCCTCATAAGTACAAAAACGTCTATATACTTACTAAAACACCCTTTATCCAGCCAAACTTCACCACACCTTTGCTTTCTGCAGTGTAAGTTACTACAGCTTCTCTGGTTGGAGTGCCTTCTTCTCCATTTGCAAAGCCATCCTCAAAAGGTTCCTGGTCAGAACAAAAATAAAGAATTTTAAATTTGTGGATTATTCAAGAATTTTTTTCAAAAGATGATTTCAGAAAGAAAGTTTAATTTTTAATTGAGACTGCATATTTTTACGTTACTCAAGCAAAAATGCTGTCAGCATAAAGAAACTTTAGGACAATGCCTTAAACAAAGGTATTGAACAAATACTTGTTAACAGAAGACCCAGTCTTTTTTAAAAGGACCCTTTGAAAAAGATTAATGAAGAAAAGTCATATTAAAACAAAGGCCTCTCACAGCCAGTTGTTTTGAAAATGAAAATAAAAACCAACTATTTTTTCTTTCATTTTCTTCTTAAACCAGTAAGAGTTTGATAGTGTCAGAGTAATATTTACCTATGGAAGCTAGTCAATTCAGCAAGTTCAATATGTGATTATTTTCCTTTTTCTAATCTTACCAACCATATTTAAGCAGATTATCTTCCAAATGTGTATCCGTAACACAACACGTGACCTACCCTCCAGTCATATACATCTATGGTATTTGGAGGTGGTACCAATACTGAAAATTTTCTCATGCTAAAATGTTAAGTTATCTAACCTCTTCCTCCCTCCCCAAACTGGCATGTATTAGAACACACGCGCTGTTCCTCATTACTCATCAGGCACACTATTATCCCTATGATTTTTCAAAGTTTATAAACTTGTCCCTCCATTTACTGTCCCTATAAGTGACCAAACTCCGTCAATTCCTCAAAGTTTCTAGGTTATAGATAACAATGGGTTGCAGAGTTCCCCCTGAGAATCTCTTCCCATTTGCAGCAGCCCCAGATCACAAAAGAGGAGAACTAAAGCAATTCTAAAATGAGTTGGCCACCAAGTCTCCTTGAGTCAATGACTATTTGGCAGGCCTCAGGATATATGCAAATCTGACCAACTCTCAGTCTGTGAAATAGGATTTCAACTCAAAGTCAGGGAAATACAAGTCAAACATTTAATTGGCAAATGATGCTCAACTGAATGAGGTCTTCTTTATCTACACCATCATACTAGCTTTTTCAACCAACTCCCCTCCTTACCTATATCTAACACCTACTACCATGGTTAATTTAGGAGAAAGAAGAAACTTGAAGTTGTATTTCAGAAATCCTAATGCCCAAGGCATTGGAACCCTCAAAAGGATCAAATTATCTTACGTAACTTAACCACCCCTCTAGACCCCAGACTGTGAGTTAACTGCTCTTTTAAAAGGGGGCAAATCTGAAAGCAAAAACTCCTCAATACTTTCCTGGTGAACAACTATCAATGTGCTAAGCACAAGAGCACAGTCTAGAATCCATCTTTATGTTAATCATAAAAGCACAGTTTTTACATCTCAAGAACTCCAGATCCTAAAGACTACATCAAAGTCAAAGTACTTCAACCTGACTAGACTTTGATAATACTGTAGCAAAGGCAGTTTTTAGGAAAATTGCTTTGTTTTTTAAGAAAGTCTTTTATTTTCATAGCTTTCTGTAAAGGTAAGTGATATAATGAAAAGGAGCTCCATTTTTAAATTTCAAATACAAATATTAGTATAGCCTCAGAGAATAAGTTGTTCTGAACATCTTTAATTCCACAAAAAAATCTGCTAACCATTTTGGCTACCAATCTTTCAGAAATACACTGTATCCTTTTCTGTCTTCTTACAGTATAGAATAAAATTTAACCTTTTTCTTGATGACTCAAGATCATGATTATGTACATCAACTATAATAATTTTATTATTTATTTTTAGTTTTTGACATTTATTTCCACAAGATTTTGAGTTACAATTTCTTCTCTCCCCATCTTTCCCATACCCCCAACCCCAAAATACCAAGCCAAATGAATACCCTTCCCCCACTCTGTTCTTATATCCTCCCCCTTCACTCCCCTAACTTTCTAGTAGGGCAAGATGGGTTTCTATACCCCAGTACCTGTATATCTTATTTCCCAGCTGCACGTAAAACACCAATTTTTAAACATCTGTTTTTAAAACTATGAGTAGCAGATTTTATAATAATAAAAAAACTTCTTATATTGTACTAAAACAGTAGTATCAATCACAGCCCAGTTATGTCAAACTGTATTCAACTAAGCTCAATAATCCCAAACCACCGTGCTTTGAGTTATATATCTGTATTTATAGTCATGTATTCCTTCTATCCTTAGAGCTATCATTTCTCTCTACTATAAAGAGACAGGCTGGGAAGTCATCTTTCCTATTTTAATGTGCCTTTAAGGGGTTTGTAAATCATGCATTTCCTAATATGTAAAGGAAGCACAAACTGGCTAAGGGAGAGTTAAAGGGCTTGTCTTTCTAACAAAGCACATGAGCTTCTTCGGAATACGAACATTCATCCTCCTACTTTCCTGGTTCTCAGTTCTATTTCAGCTAAGATGGTCAGACAGGTGACTCACAGGCAGGCAAGGTGAAGGAAAAGACCCCATTAAAGCCAAAGTCTTAAATAAATGTTTAAAGGGACAAATTTGTGTCCTAATGATTTGAACCACATAAAACAACTGTTCTGAAGAAAAGGTCAGATCAAAATAATTTTAATTTATTAATTCATAATTGAAGTTGATGACTGTTCTATTACTAAATACTGCTATGCTATGATCAATACTCTTTATTTTGCTATGTATTAAAACTTAAGATCACCCAAAATAGTTTATATGTTCTCCAACTGCACAATAAACAGATTTTTTGATACTTATCTCATACCTCTATGAAAAGAAAATCAAGGCATATGTACAGATTTACTAATAGGCTGTTGTTTTTTTTATGCTTTATTAACTTCTGATTTACATCATTCGTTTCCACCAGATTTTGAGTTACAAATTTTTTCCCCGTTTTTTCCCTACCCACTGCCCCAAAATAGCAGTCCCACAGGATATCCCCTCCTCCAATCTGCTCCCTCCCATATTTTCTCCCATACCCCTTTCGACTTTTCCACTGGATCTCTATGCCTCAGTGCCTGTATATCTTATTTCCCAATTACATGTAAGATGGTATTAATAATAGTGTATACACACACACACATATATTTGAATAGTTGATTTTGAAACTTTCAATTCCAGATTCATTCCCTTCCTCCCTTGTCTCCCACCCTTACTGGGAAGATAAGCAGTTCAGTATAGGTTGTACATGTGTGGCTAATGCAAAACAATAACATAGTAGATATATTGTAAAAGACTGACTATATTTCCCTCCCTCCTCTCCCACCTCCCACTTGTTCTATTCTCTACTTTGATCCTGTCCCTTTTCAAAAGTGGGTGCTTCCAACTTCCCTCCCCCCCAGCCTGCCCTCCCTTCCATCATCCCCCCTCACTAATAGGCTATTGTTGTCAGCACTCACAACATAAGTGGGTGTCTTTTTAGCAATGTAGAAACAACAAGAAGGCATTCTAAAATTTCTACTGTGGGTGTGTGTGTTGGAATTCCACTTCTGAGTCCAAGATTTGCAAATAATCTTAAATTTGACTGTCACTCTATGCAAAATTATTTAGATAATAAAATTAATTTTTCCTCTGCCATTCATAAGATGGAGGTTTTAACAATCAGGATTCCTACTACAAAAAATAAAACATCAAATTTTCCCACTATTTTCTGCAAGTAGAATATGGATCAAAAAAGCAAGAGAAAAGTTTACCCAAACTAAAATAACTCTAAAAATCTTCATTTCTCTTTCCCATAAAGGCTTCCTTGAGTTCAGAATTTGATTCTTTCTTTTCATGCCAGAAGTTCAGCAATAAGAGTGCTGGTATCCCCTTCCAGAGTTTAAAAAAATAACTGTTAAGGTGGAAAGCTGTTATTGACATAGGAAGGTTAACTAGTGAAGATGATATTTGAATTGAGCTTTGAAAGGTGGGTAGGAATTAAAAAAGGTCCAAGAGGCACTCCAGACACCAAGACCATCCTGAGGAAGGGCAGAGAAGCCAAAGAATGCATGGCACATTCAAGAAACAGAGGTCAGTCTGCCTAGAGCCACAGGTGCACAGAAGATAGTATATTTGAGAATGCTGTAAAGGGTGATGCTAGATTGTAGACTGCTTTAAAAAACAGGCAAAAGAAATTTTAGAACTATTTCATGTACATGAAAGCACTAAATATTTTAGAGCAGCAAGAACAGCAGATGGTAGGATGGTGGAAGCCAGGTGAGGTCTTTTTAAGATGCTTTCTCGGTCAGTAAGTCAGTCCATAAACATTAAGTGTGTGCCAGGCATCGTGCTAAACACTGGGGATACAAGGAGAGGCAAAGAGCTCAGGAAGCTCACAATATAATGATGGAGACCACAAGCAAACTACTATGTACGAACATGCTACATACAAGATAAAAGAGAAATAATTAACAGAGGGAAGACACCAGAATTAAGTGGGGTTGGGACACTTCCTGTAGAAGAGGGGATTTTAGTTTGGACGTAGAGGAAGCCAGGGAGGTCAGTAGGCAGACTGGAGGAGGGAGAGCACTCCAGGCATGGGGGACAGCCAGAGAAAATGCCCAGGGCTGAGAGATGTGAGTGTCTTGCTCATGTAACAGTCAGGAGGCTAATATAACTGAAGCAAAGAGTACCTGTCAGGGAGTAAAGTACAAGAAGACAGGAAGAGTTAAGAGGTGGCTAGGTGATGACGGACTTTGAAGGACAGATATTTTTTATCAATAGGAGTTACTGAAGCTTACTGAATAGGGAGGCCTGGTGGTGACACGCTCAAACCTCAGCTTTAGGAAAATCATTTTGGTGGTGAAATGGAAGATGGACTGTAGTGATGAGGGGTCTGAGGCAGGCAGACCTCCCAGTGGGCTATTCTGAACAACTCTGCAACCCCTCTACCAACTGTGAGGGAGGAATAGGAAGCAAAGCTCAAGCTGTGTTCCTTGCCCTGCTCTTTTTGACTACAGCGTTCCCATCAGTTGACAACCTCATTCCCAACTTTTATAGGTGCAATAGGCAAAATGGATAAAAATCACAAATTCAACTTCCAAGCGCACATAAGAGTCTAGGCGTGAAGTGATGAAGGCCTGTACCAGTGTGATGGCAGCATCAGAGGAGAGAAAAGATACTGCAAAGGTGAAACGGACAGGCCTTGGCCACGGACTGTGGGAGGGAGAGTTCAAAGATTGTGAGAAGAAGAAGACAACTAGATTATAAGCCCAAGGGAATGGGAGAATAGTGTTTCCCTCTACAGTAACTGGAAAAGGGAACAGGGGTGAAGATGAGTTCTGTTTTCGATATGACGAGTTTAAGACGTCTGAAACACAGTTTGGAGACACAAAACTGGAGGGCTACTTTTCCAGCAGATGAAAAGGATAGGTAGATTTGAAAACTGTTGCCATACAGATGGTCATAAAATTCACTGGAGCTGATGAAATCATCAAATGAAGTGGTATAGAGGGAGCAGACAAGATCCCTGAGGAACACCCACAGTTAAGAGGGCATAATTTGGAGACGATCCAGTAAAGGAATCGGAGAAGGAACTAATGGAACTAAAAGGTAAGAAGAGAACCATGAAAGGAAGGGTGGTACCTGAAAACCTAGGGAGAAGACAGTATCAAGGAGAGGGCGATGAATAATGTCAAAGGTTAAAGAGAGGCTGAGAAGAAGGATTGAGAAAAGGTCACCAAATATTCTCAGTTAGGCTATAGGTGACAAGCAGGTAAGCACTGTACGCACTATCAGACTGAAAAGACAGATCTGTTTCTATGCACACACACACACACATACACGGACTCCACCAGAATTCTATAAGGATTCTAAAGTTGTCAAATATCATACTATGAGACCATTTACAAATGGGATTTCCAAATGTCTTATCAACCTCACATACTACCAATTATATGATCCCCAAAGGAGGGGCCCGTTTTATAATATGAAAGACCACACACAGATAGGTTCATCTTAATGGTAGAAAGATACCACTTCCCCAAACATTCAAAACTGAAGGAAGGCCTCGAGCCCCTTAAGATGATCCTCTACAAAGTATTTATGGAAGATTACAGACATTATGGATGAGTCTAAGGAGTCGCAATCTACATCAGCAGAGGAACTAACCACAAGGATGAAATGACCACCAATCTCACAAAAACCCTTTTGTTCCCAAATGATTTAAATTCCTTTAAATTATTCTGATTACCATATTTCTCACTGTTTTATAGCCAAAGGAGAAAAGGAAATTGTCCATGAGCTACAACGGTGGCTTTTCCCTTTAAATTTGAGAAGGGAAACAGTAATGAGCTTCATGAACATCACACAACACCTACCAGGCAGAACAATGAAGAGAAAAGTAAAATGTGATGGGGAAAACAAACAAAAAGTTCCCTAAAGTTTAAACTTCTGCATCATCAGAACCACCACCACTATTAATACCTGACAGTCACATAGCACTTTGTATCTCGTTTGAAAAGCACAACAGCCCTGAGCTAAGAACGAGAGGCATCATTATGTTCACTTTACAAACAGGGAGACTGATGGACATCAGGGGTGTACAGCAACTGTGTCTCTTCTGACTGAGACCAGCACCCTTCTACTAGGTTAAATCAAATGCTTTTTAAGTAGGTAGTCACTTCAAACTCTTTTTACTTTCTGTCCTTATGTCTGAAGACTGAAAATGAAATGATTGAAACATGATCTGATTTCAAGAATAACCGATTAGTAGATGATCATAACCATAATTTGTGATATGTCATCCTCTCTGAAGGAATGTCTGTGTCTATATTTCTAACATTATGTCCGGCAGTCATATTCTCAAACTGGAGATCATTTTTACATCGTTAACAAGTTAAACATTTCTTTAAAAGTTCACATAGCCTCATTAAGTACTACTGTCTCTTAAGCTAATGTGTTTGTCTTAGCAAGTGAGGTTCAACTCACCCTCAGTGTACTGGCCAAAAAAATGCTCAATATCCTAAAAACCACTGGTTGGGAAAGAAAGTCAAATTAAGAGCTCAATTCCTATCTTCTTTCCCTTCTCAGCTATGCTCTGAAGCATCAGACTGACACCGCAGCTTAGCTCCCTTCTTCCTCCACCATGCCAGCCCCCTTCTGCTGGCTGTTCAGACTTCACCAGACTCTTCCTCTCCCAGAAGTTATCATTTCTCCAGTCCTCCTTTTCTGCTTTCTTTGATGTTTTGTCTTCCCCCATTGAAACAGGAATTCCTTGAGGGCAGGGACTTTCTTTTGCTTTTATTAGTACCCCCAGCACTTAGCATGATTGGCATGAAGTGACTGCAGCCTGACCAGATATTCTCTTCTCTCTAGATTATGACCTTGTTCTCTCTCTCCCCTGGTTCTCCTTCCTATCAACTTGACCATACCTTTTCAATCTCCACTAATGGATCTTCATACCCAACCATGGGAGTTCCTCGAGGATCTGCCCCGGGCCTCTTCTCTTTTCAATGATCATTTCTATGTAGATTTTCAAATCTCCTTATCCAGCTCTAACCTCTCTTCTAACCTCCAAACTTACATCTCCAAATGCCTATAAGACATTTTGAACTGGATGTTCCAAAGACATCTTAAACCCAACATGTCCAAAAGTTAACTCATAATTTTAATCCCCCACACCTTTCCAAACTTCTCTTTTACTGCTGATGGTACCACTATCTCTTTTTGGTCCCCCAGGCTCCTAATCTTAGTGTTATCTTTGACTCCTCATTCTTACCCCCATGTGCAATCTGTTGCTAATATCTGTTGATTTCACTTTGCAACATCTTTTGATTTATGCCCCTTTCTCTCCTCTGATATTGCCAACACTCTAGTAAAGGTCTTCATCTCCCTCATGCCTGGACTCTTATAACAGTCTCCTGGTGGGGTTTACCAGCCACAAGGTTCCAGTCTAGTCTTTGCTCAACTGTTGAAGTTATTTTCCTAAAGTGCATGTCAGACTACATTCTCTATAAACTCCAATGGTTCCTTCTATCCTCCAGAATCACATATAAAATACTCAAAGTCCTTCACAAACCTAGCCCTCCTCACACCCTCCCCCCCACCATACGGTAATAAGAATGTAAATTTTGAAGATCTTCCCTGCCCCTAGGCTAATGTGCACCTGAAGCCTGGGGTGGGAGGCTTGTTTTTCAGTAGATACAAAGTAATAAGAATGCAAATTTAAAGATCTTCCCTGCCCCTAGGCTAAAGTGCACCTGAAGCCTGGGGAGGGAGGCTTGTTTTTCCGTAGATACTTCTTGATTGGCCAGTGGGTCAATAAGGTTGTTACATTCTCTGAGCCAGGAGAAGGCTATATAAGCCCTGATGTGTAGCTTTGTTTTGGGACTCACTTTGAGAAGTGGTCTGTGATTTGATCTGAATTCTGGGAAGCCGTTGTTGAGAGTCCCCCGGCTTTGAAAAACCCAGAATGTGGAAACCCAGATGTTGACTGGGTATGGATGTAATGGTTGGACAGTTTGGAAATCTGTCTACTTGATGTTTCTGTCTTGATAATTATGCCTGTATACTTTGAGGTTCAGGGTGCTGACCTTTTCTCCTGAACAAGGTAAACGATATATGTCTGACTGATTAAAGTAAGCTTGTTAACCCATTTTGAGTTGCTTTCCTTTAACAAAGCAGATCTAAGAACCTGTGGTAGCTGCAAACCCTGAGGACACACTTGGGGTGCTTGCTGCTACACATACCCACCCCATTCTCTCTGATGTTGTGGCACTGGCTTCCTTGCTATTCCTGGGAGCAAAACCCTCTTATCTCCTGACTCCAGGGATTTTCACTAACTGTCCTTCAGGAAATGTTCTCCCTGAACTCCACCTGCTGGCTTCATTCAAAATCCCAACTAAAGCTCCCCTTAATTCTACTCCCTTCTCTCTGTTGATTATTTCCTATTTATCCTCTGGTTTGTTTGTACGTAGTATTTTGCTGAACTGTGAATTCCTTGAGGCTGGGATCTTCTTTTTTTTTGTACACGAAGTGCTTAGTTAGAACAGTGTCTGACACACAGTAGGCTCTTTAAAGTTTACTGATCCACAAATGCTTGTCTGAAATCTCTCAACAGTTTTCATAATAATTCTTACTTTCGAGTCACAATTTCCTCATTTGTAAAAATGAAGATAATCCTTTAACACTGCTCACCTCATAGAGTTCTTGGGATGCTTTTAATGAGAATGTATGTGTATGAAAGTTGGAGGACCAAACCTGTCTTTTCACTGGTATTGAGAACTGCCCTTTATGTCACTGTCTTAGCGAGCTGAGGAAGTGTCAGATGAAAACAAATCAAACTTCCACTGATAAATACTATTAGATTTGTAGTCCTAGTTTATTTAGTTTTACATGCATTTATCATATTCCCTCTATTGCTCTATTAAAATGAAAAATGTATTTTCTTTTAATTTTTTTTTTCTTTTTGGAGGGCAATTGGGGTTAAGTAACTTGCCCAAGGTTACACAGCTAGTTTTTTAGTGTGGCTGTTAAGTGTCTGAGGCTGGAACCGAACTCAGGTCCTTCCGACTCCAGGACCAGCGCTTTACTTACTGCGCCACCTAGCCACCCCCTGAAAAATGTATTTTCTAACAACAAAAAATAAGACCTTCATATATACTAAATACACATAGTTCAGTAAAACAAATTCCCACCAGGGCCATGTCTAAAAATATATGTCTCATCCTGCATTTTAAGCTCATCATTTCTCTGGGTAAGAGGAGAGTGGTACATTTCATCTACAGCTTTCTAGAATCATGGTTTATCACTGAACTGATCAAATTTCCAACATCTTTCAAAGTTGTCTTTCTCTATAATGTTGTCACTGTACAAGTTTTTCTAGTTCTAGTCACTTCATTCTGCATTAGTTCCACATTTCCTCTGAAAATGCCTGTTTTGTCATTCTTATGGCACAAATAATATTCCATTAAATTAATGCACCACAATTTGTTTACTCATTCTCCAGTATTAGTTTGTCCTTTTCATTTCCAGCTATTAGCTACTTAAAATGATAAGGCTAGAAATAATAAAGCTAGGTGAAGTAGTATGCACAATATAGTGACTTTAGGGGCACAATTTCAAAGTGATTTCCAGAGTGTACAGATCAATTCACTTCTCTGTTTTCTCACAGTACCTCCAATATTTGTTATTTTCCTCTTTGGCATCAAAGCTAATTTAATGGGTGGAACCTCTGTTGATTCAATTTTTATAACAGTGATTATTTTTTCATATACTTGTGATAGATTAGAATTCTTCTTTTGAAAACTGCCTATTCAATCCTTTGACTATATGTCGGGAAATGGTTTTTAGTCTTAGATATTTGAATAAGTTTTTATGTACCTTGCATATGAGATCTTTATCAGAGAAAATTACTATGAAGATTTGCCCCCACAACTTATTAAATTTGAGCAAAAACTTTTAACATTTTGTAACGAAACTATCCATTTTATCTTCTATGATCCTCTTTAATGATTGTCTAGGCATGAACTCTCCCCCTTATCCATGGATCTAAAAGGCAATTTCTTCCTTGCTTCTGTAATTTGCTTATGATGCCACCTTTTATGTCTGCATCATGCATCCAATTGGAGTCTATCTTGCTATATGTATATGGTGAGAGATGTTGGTCTATGCTTAATTTCTGCCAAACTACTTTCCTAGCAGTTTTTGTCAAATATTGGGGCATTTTCTGAGCAAAAAGAGTATCTGGGTTTATCGAACACTGTACCATGTTTGTTTCTGTATGTTGTATACCTAACTTCTCTATTTGTTAGCCAGTACCAAATCATTGTACAAACATTATTACCCTTGGCATTGTTGCTTTTTTGGGGTTTCTTTCCTAGTTCTAGAACATAATCCTTTTTTTTTTTTTTGGAGGGGGGGAGGAGGGGTAATTAGGGTTAAGTGATTTGCCCAAGGCCACATGGCTAGTTTTGTGTTGTCTGAGGCTGAATTTGAACTCAGGTCCTACTGACTCCAAGGCCAGTGCTCTATTCACTGCGCCACCTAGCTGCCCCTATAACAAAATTCTTTAACTGGGAAAAAGCAAATTTATTTAGGTAAGATTGTCATTTTTATTATATTAGCTTAACCACCCATGAAAAATTAATATTTCTCCAATTACTTAGATTTGTCCTTATTTCTGCAATTACAGCTGAATTTATGTAATATTAAACCTTTTGTAGTTCTTTTGAAGAGAATTCCTCTTTCTAGTGGTTCCTATTGGATTGTGTAGGCAATATACAGGGATGCTGATGATATATGTAAATTTTATGTAATAAAAATTTACTTAATTTATTAACTGTTTATTAACTTATTTGCTACTATTAAATTAACTTATTACTGTGTGTTCCTGGTTGAGGTAAAGGAGTCTATAGGTTTATCTCCTTATTTCTCTTCTAAAAGGTGTATTTTTAAAGCTTTACTTGAGTATTATGAATCTAGGTTCCTCTAGGTCCTAGAATGTCACCATTTTCCCATAATTCCCTTATAACAATCTGCTTTTGGTACTAGTAAGGGTTAGATGTAAAACCTAAAGGTTATTGAGACTATGTTTTAAAATATAAATGCTCAGGGAATTATGCAAATAAAGAGACTGTCCATACCATTTGACTTGACGATTCTATTACTAGGTATATATCCTCACTGATTAAAAAAAAAAGTTCCACATACACCAAAATATTTATAGTAGCACTTTTTTTGTTAACAAGAAATGGAAACAAAGTAGACAGCCACAGATTGGAGAATGGTCAAATTGGTTAAACAAATCATGGTACATGGATGTAATGTAAAAAGTGACAAATATGATCAATATAGAGAAACAAGGAAAAACTTTCATGAAGACTGAAGTAAGCAGAGCCAAGAAAACAATATTCAGTGACTACAACAACATCAATGGAAAGAACAACCACAAAATAATTAATAGGTGAATGTTACAAAATCACAAAATACAAGTATGGCCCCAAAAGAGATAGAAGAACTAATCCTTTACAGAAACAGGAGGTCCATGGGTGTGAAACAACATATATTTTCAGAATTTTAAAAAATGTTAATAGGTTTCTCTCCTCTCCCCCTTTTAAAATTATTCTTTGTTATATGGGATACAGGGAGAAATTTAGGTGATACAAACCCAATATATCAGTAAAATTTTATTTTAAAAGTATAACATGCTCCACCTTCCCTTTGACTGAATCACCTTAATGGTGAATTATGGTGAATGACCATTATGTGGAAGTTGGAGGACTGAAGATTAGAATGTTTTTCCCTTTTTTTACATCCTTCCTATGTTCTACCCCTGGTAATTAATTGTTCCTATGCTTACAATCTCTCAAGTCATCAACTTCCTTAAAGGACAATAACAATAACTGACTAACAGATTATTATAAGAGATAGTATATACAAACTAGTAAATCAAGTAATTTAAAACTTGGATAAATCAGATTATGGGCTAGCAAACAGGATTCTTCAGGTTAATATTTGCTGAATAAAACAAAACAAAACCCCCAAACCTAATACTTGCTACAGGCAAGACACAATACTAGGAGCTACAGATAATACAAAGAAACACAGAGTAATAGGGTAAGAAGAGTGCTAGATTTAAAGTCCAGAAAACTGGGATTAAAATCTTAGCTCTGCTACTTAACTATCTACTACTTGAATGACCTTGTATGAATCAAGATTTACCCTCTCTGGGTCTCAGTTTCCTCATCTGTAAACGAAAGGGTTTGTCCCAATGACTAAAATTCCCCCAGCTATCTTTTATCCATGATTCTGTCTGGCACAATGGACTCCTCAAGTAGCCCAGAGTTCCGCTAGGATAGAGACATCAATTGTAAAAGCAGGCAAACAAGCCGCCAACAGCAACAACAGCAAAATACTAGCACTGGGAGAAAATTCCATTGTAACTTAATCAAAGCTTTAGAAAGGAACAAATATTCACAATGACTGAAATACAATTCCCAAAGTAATGAATACTATAAGTGAAAGGCAAGAGGCAACAGCATACACAGCAATTTAATAACAACATTCCTTTCCGTCTAAAACACCATATTTTTTATTCTGTGACATAACATCGCTTTAATATAGCTTACAACTATGGAAAACAACTGGGAAAGCAATGACATTTTCAGAAAGGGTTTTCTTTCCATGATTCAATAAAAGTGACAACAATTAACTCAAGCATCCATATGTAGGGACAGAAACACAAAAGTCACTTATTTTGGGGACACAGCAAGAAGACTGGCTCTAGTGTCGGGATGACCTGGAGATCAAATGCGGGGGCTCAGACACTTAACACCCACCCAGAAACACCTGGCCGTGAAACCTTGAGCAAGTTACTTAACCCTGATTGCTTAAAAAAAAAAAAAGTCACTTATTTTTGGCATCAGAAAAGTCAGTCATCCTTCCACCATACCTAGCCCTCAGTATCATGTTGGTCTGTCTCTACAATTTGCCAGAAAAGCCATGTGCTAGGCAACATGAGGATGAGAGAAAAGCTACAGTGAAGGAATCATTAAGTACCAGAAGGTATTAAAATAAAAAGCAGATTACCCACTTATGTTAATTGAGTGGGAATTTTAGGAGGTCTTTCAGTCTCTTTCTAAGATTCCTCCAGACTCCAAAATGTGTAAATTCACAGGATAACAGACTTAAGAGCTCAAAGGAATCTAAGAGATTGTTTGAAAGTAATCATTTTACTGATATGAAAGCTGAAGTCCAGAAAGTTTGAATAAAGTGCCCAAAGTTAGTAAAGGGCCAATTTTGGTTCCTATTCATCATCCATCTAAGGTGTATATCTCCAAGTTTACCTACTAATAACTCACTGGGTTGCCTATTGAACTTCTGAGAAGATTCTGTTATGGTAATCTGCAAATCACTGAATGAGACTGGGCAAGTTAAAACTCTGAGCTTCAGTTTCTATCCCTATAAATTAGGGTGTGAGCTAAATGCCTCAGATCTCTCCCAACTTTAAATCTGATCCTATGAATCAAATTATTTTATTTCACTAGAAAATATAGGAAAACATTTTAGCAAAAAAGATACATGACAAACCAGTTATTTAAGTTTTAAATATGCTGATTATTTTCTAAATCTGGACGGGAACAGAGGCCTCAAAAGCAAATGCAAAAAGGGAGGGCACTTAAGATGACAGAATAATCTGGTATATAATCAGAGGAACCTATGAAATCCAAACTACCACCAAAGGTGGTAGAAAAAAATTATGAAAAAAATTAACATGGCATTAGTTGTTCAGAAATGAGCTAGTTAATGCTAATTTTTCTCTCCAGCCAATGGCCAAATATGACTAAAAGTTTAACATGAGAGAAACAGGGAAAATGAAGTTAAAATGTGGTATACTGGAAAGGTCTCTTCCTAAAGCTGAAAAGACTCAGAATAAAGTCAAGGTTCTGAAGAGTGTAACTACTGGGCAGTAAACTAACTTCTGAGCCTCAGTTTCTTCACCTGTAAAATAAGGATAATATGTGCACTGTCTCACGAGGTTATTAATACAATTTCAGCTTACAAAATACTTCTATTGGCTATAACTGAAATCTAAAGAATTGTTTAAAATTATCTCCCCCCAAACCTAAGAAAAATAAAACCAGAACTCTTCATTTTGCTAGATTTTTAAGTTTCTCTAGAATGGGACCCTGGGTCCATAAACTTATTATTTTTTTTAAAAAATTTGATAGTTGTATTTCAGTATAAATCATTTTCCTTCATAATCCTATGTATTTTATTTTATCCATTTATAAACATGATTCTGAGAAGGGGTCCATAGGCTTCATCAGACTACACATGACACAAAGTTATAAGAACCCCCTCTTCTAAAAGAAAGAAGCTTCTGTTAGGAAGTATACCAAAATTAAAAGTGTAAAAACTACATACATTTCTCAAAATGTTTTCTAACACAGATGGATATAAATTAAAATTCCATACTATGCCATTTTGAAAATGGCATTTTGATGTCAAACATACTCACAGGTTGAGTATGAAGATACTACTCTCCCACACTGAGCTGGGAAGCCACAGAACTACCAAACCCAGAGGGTCATTTTATCCATTAATATGGTAAATGGAATAAAGCGAGAAACCTCCAAATTCGGACTGCACTAACGTACAACAATTCTGTTCTCTCATCGTTCCATTAAGCAAATAAAACCACCAGGTTGCTCTATCTGTGCTGCTCTAGGTTTATATTCTAACAGTCCAAAATACTAGGTTATATGAACATTTAAATTTTGTGAGGCCACATGGAAGTATGCATTATGGAATGACACAAACTAAGTCTAATATGAATTTTTAAAAATGACACATGTTTAAAACAACAGAGTTCAAAGACAAAACTCCAAAATGCTTATCAGAGTACCATTATTAACTCATATCAAAGTGACCTATCCAACAATCTCACTTATTCAAAAGCTACATGCCAGCCACAGGAAGCTAAAAAGGCCTCTAAACTAAACATCATCATAAGAGCCCACTTTGGTCCTCACTCAGCCTATTTACTCTAAGTTTTGACACAATTACACCCATTTAAATTATCCTTTTATCTAGCCAACAGAAGATCATGGGGGTGGGGAAGGAGGAAGGTAAACCTAAGAATTATAAAAAGTGTATGATACTTAAAAGCAATCAGCCTGACTTTTTTCCCTCCATCTTTTTGTTTAAAAAAAAAAACAAAAACAAAAACAAAAAACAAAACCTCCGTTATAAGGAAAAGCCTCCTGGGACAGGGAGGGAAAAATTATAGGTGTTAAGAAAAAATTTAACAATAACAATTTGTTGTTTAAAAAAAACCCCAGACTATTTTCACTTAATATAGGGATAAGCAGTTCTCCAAACCTTAGCAGCCATTACAGCATCACTGCAGTGTAATAATACAAGAGATCCTAACAATAATTACTCCTTATCCTGGACTTTTTATACTTACCAGAATCCTGTTCCGACTAAGAAATGCTGCTTTTAAGGAATCTGTAGGTTCAGAGTTAGTCAGGAATTTTAAAAAGTAGAAAGAATTTAGGAGTTGGAAGCGGTTCATATGAGTGCAGAGAACACTCTGCAAGGGCTCTCAGTAGAGGGAATACTGACTCATGGTTCAAATATAATTTCATTCCCAAGAGCCAAAAGATTTTACTTTTGTTGCACTGCTTTAAATTCTAATAATTATAGAGATTTACCTGGTTTAACAAGCAGTATGGTGTAATAGATAGAATCTTGGCCTTGAAGTTAAGGAGGGTCTGGATTCAAACCTCATTTTTAACATACTAGCTTGGGACCCTGCACAAGTCATTAACCTCAAGTGTCCCAAGCACCTCACTTAAGACTAAGTTTTAGAACAGCTACTGATTACATTGGTAGAGGTTATCGAACACACAAAAATCAAAGTATCTATTTAATGTCTGTTAGGTGCCAGGGGCTGTAGCTAAGCACTGGAGTTACAAAGACAAAAGTAAGAGTCCCCACCCTTGAGGAGCTCACACTCTAAAGACGGAGACAAGCAGAGTCTCAGCACATGCAGAAGGTACAGAAATGAACACAAAGTTGTTTTGGGAAGAAGGGCACTAGCAGGTGGGAGAGGATGGGGCAGAGCCCAGGGAAGGAGGAGTTTGAGCCTAGTCATGAAGGAAACCAGAGACTCTGAAAGGCAGAAGTGAGCAAGGAGACGTGGTGAGAGAACCAGTGCAAAGGCATGGAGATGGGAAATAAGCCTCTTTTGTGGGGAAAAGCAAGGCCAGTCTGGCTGGACTGCAGAGGTTGGGGAGGTAAGCAATACTGAAGAAGGCTGGAATAGCAATAAGGGCCTTGCTGGAAAAAGCTTTAATGCTAGAGAATTTTATATTTAATCCTAGAGCTAACAGGAAGCAGTTCAAGTTGACTGAGTATGGGGGCACCATGGTCAAGAACAGTCTTTAGGAAAATCACTTTGGTAGCTGAGTACAGAAAGATGCATGAGAGTAGGAAGGGTCTTGAGGCATGGATGACTGGAGGCTATTGTGTTACTAGTTAAGTTAAAGCTAAGCTAAACTAGGCTAGCAGCAGTCTGAATGGGGAGAAGGGGATCTATGGGAGATGTCATAGAAACAGAAACAAGATCTGGCAATTTTCTGGATACAAAGGTGAGTGGAGAGTGTGATCAAGAATGATAACCAAGGCGTAAAAAGCCTGAGTGTTTGTTAGGATAGCGGTGCCCTCAATAGTAATGGGAAAATTTGGAAGAGGAAGGGATTTTGGGGAAACGATAATGAATTGTTTTGGACATGAGAGGGCAATCCTAAAACATTCAGTTCCAAATGTAGACTATGAGGTTGGTGACATGGGACTGGAGTTCAGAAGAGAGACTAGGGCTGCCTTTAAGGGTATGTTAAAAGCATTGGTATTTGTACCATTTTTATTTGGGAGGGGGGGAAACAAAAAGTGAGCAATTTTGGAGCCTGAGGCCTACCTCACCTTATAAATCTCCTCCTCTTCCCCATACCTTCCAGAACGACAGTGAAAGGTTTGTAATATGAGGAAACAAAGAACCCAAGAAGAATGGCGTTGGAAAGGGACAGGTATAACAAAGGCAGTACACAGCACAAGGGCAGAAAAGAACTGCAACAAGGAAAGAAGGGCAATGGCGTTCTCTTCTTCCTTAATCCCAAACTCTGGCTATTATTAAAGTTCATTTACACTATAGGTTAAAAAAAGTTTGTGGGGTTTTTCTTCTGGATTAGCCTGGAAACCTAACCCTTATTTATATCATATTGTTTAGAAAGGGAAAACTGATGTTCCAGACACTTAATTTAAAAAAAGTAAGTAGTGGCATGGTGTAGTGGAATGAACATTTGAATTTAGCCTTAGCTTTAGGCCAGGATTCTTAAGCTTTTGTATCATGAACCCCCCATGAACCCCCCCTTTGCCTGGTGAGAACTCCATGGACCTCCTTCCCAGAATGTACGAAATGCATAAAATAAAATACACAAAATTACAAAAGAAATCAATTATATTAAAACATAGCTGCTTTTCTTCAAAGAACAAGTTAGTCTCTACTGACTCACTGATTTATTATTAATACCAAAATATTATTTTTCAGGTTAGTAAACCAAGTACAAAACTAATATGAAAAAGTTTGTTTTCTGATAAAATAACTTTACAAATTATAAATGTTACTTCTTATAACTGGTATAAAAAGTTACAAAGAGTTTAAGAATCTGTCACTACTGGCAGAATCATTACCAAAGTTTTCTTCCTCACTGAAATTATTACTGCTTTGTCAAAACATAATTCTTCCTCATCAGTGCTTCTGAACAACTTGCAGTTACACCGAACAATCTCTTACTGAATACACAACGTTTATGCAAAGGTTAAGGTTATCCAATAAATGCATGGTATTTATATATTTCTATAGGCTATTTCAACTTATTTGTATCTGATTTTAAAATAATAAAAAAAAAGAAATAGTGGCCAATATATTTTTTTAAAAAACAAGCTGATAGACCTCACATTAGGAAACAATGCCTTAGGCAATTCATTTCCTCTCTCTGGTCTTCAGTTTCCTCATCTGTAAAATTAGTGGGTTGGTTGACCAAAATAATCTCTAAGCTCCCTTCCCCCTCCAAATTCTATGGATGTCCTGATCTCCTGAACTTTGGGAATGGGACTATAGTCTCCAATTTCCAAATCAAGTGACAGGCAAAAAGATTCTGAGTCATCAGAAAAATTATATCAAGTATGCTTCGAGTTAAGGCAAGAAAGCATGTAACACATTTTAGAAAAAGTTCCACTGGGACTGAAAGTTGTAAGCTTCAGTTACCTGGAAACTGCTTATGGGGAACATTCATTCCTTAACAAAGCCAAGAAAGTCATGTCACTGTTACTACCAGCACCACATCAGCAGGTGGCTTGCTGCAAAGTTAAGTAGCAGAAATGTGCAGCATTTACCTTCCCTATTCCTCCTCTATGCATCAATATCAGGGAAATCGAAATAGGGATAATTTTCTTCTTACCACATGCTTGCCCAAACCCAAACTTACACAAACCAATCTGGGGGATAAAACCATCTGAAGCAATATATTCCAATACAGGAAGAAGAGGGAACCTATGGGGAAGTTCCCCCAAGGAATGTTTAATCTGCTGCTGAGGCAAGGGGGTAGGACATGGTACGTTAGCAGGAGGCAGCTTAGCAGACCTGTTAAGAAGCATTATACTAAGATCTACTGAAATTACTAATGAAAAATACTTTTCAAATCCATCATCTCGGATTACCAGTGTGGCACACGGTGTATTTCAATTCTTTTTCAGACCTCAGCAGAGTGGAAAGAGCCCAGACTTCAATCATTAGACCTGGGTTCCAGCCCTGGTTCTGTCACTTACTTGCTATGTTATTTGGGCAAAATAACAAATCTCTGATAACCTTGGGTCCTACTAGTGAGAATTTTAAGCAAACTCATCATTTCAACGAGATTGCTTAAATTTTTTAATGCTACAGAAAGCTGTTTATATGAATGCAAGCAGAAACTACTAACATTCTTCTCTATGGAGTGGAGAGGAGAGGTTGTACTTGAACCTCTAAATTCCCTTAAATTTTAAGACTGATCCTGTGAGTCATGAAATAGTGGTAGAAGTTAGTTCATGATGGCAGTAAAAAGAACACCACATTTGGAGTCGTGAATCTGGGATTTAAAATCCTGACTCTACAACTTAATACTTATATGATGCTTGGGATTGCATTTGATTATGCATTGATAGATACTTGATCTCTAAGGGAGATTTAGTTCCTCATGCACTAAAGACCTGAACTATATAAATATTAAGTCTCCTTATACATGCTTCAAAACCAGAGCCTTTCCCCAATTAATTCAAATTAGAAAGGTCTCACTGTGATGAGAGCAATATCCTAATGCTTTTCCTCATGCAGGTTAGGATGGTTTTTCCCTGCTAGCTTACAAAGCTGTCCCTAGGACTTGACGTAGCCCAAGGGTTAAAGGTTGGGCTAAAGGATCAAGCTGCACTTTGACACAGCTTTCTGGCAGTCTCTGACACCATACTAACTTCCTGATCATGTAAGGGCAGCAAGATGCTCACTCACATAGAGTGAGGAGCTGTCCCTTCCCAGTCTAGGTAAGACATCATACCTTGATCGGGGTACCAGATATGTTTCCATATGGAGATGAAGGGAGCTAAGTCCAAGTGCAGGAATATCCTGGTTGAATATCCATTTTAGACTATGGCTAAGTAAATCTACTGTTAACTACTGAATGATCTACAAATGCCTCATTTTGTGACCAGGTCAGACCCCAATACTTACTGTAAGCATATGGTACCCTAACCAGTTAATCTGTAAGAAGAGAGCATTAGGCAAAAACATTACTAGGAGCAGTTAGCTGCACAGAAACAATATTCTAATTTGCATCTTAGGTAGAAAACACCGAGATCTGATTATAAGATAGTACTGAAAAGTGATAGGCAAATGTATACTTATATATTCCCAATATAGCTACTGATCATAAGTTATTTGTTAACCTGAAAAACAGAAACTGTACCAACTGTTTATGAATAACGAAGTAAAATATTGTATTATTTTAAATTCACCCAAGATGTGCTTTTAATCCATAAACATATCCATTTAAAATCCTCAAATCCAAAATTTCACATCACAACACCTGTATTTAACATTAAATCAATCTAGCGTGTGTGCATACACACTCTTTCTGATGTTAAATTGGCCGTGTTTGATATTCCAGTTGTGACAACAATTTTTTTAAATGGGAAATATTAGCCAATTATATCATCCCAAAGTCACCAACACTCCCTATCCGCGCTGTCGGCGATCTGTCATGTTATGTGCAGTGCTCCCAGTACCAGACGACCCATTCAAAACAGTATTGTTTTAAAGGAATCTGATCTCTTCCTGGTAACAATGCTCTATTAATATCCAAAGGCATTAATGCAAAGCTCCGTCTTCAAGCGCTACAAATAAAACTGGATGATTTGTTCATGTTACTTTATAATGCACCAAATCAGAACTGATGACTTCAGTTAGGAGAACTGCTCAGTAATCTACACCTGGCCTATCCATCGTGTTTTGTTACTTCTAGAAATGAAGTCTACCAGACACCCAAATGAACAACACCAGAATGTGTTGGGAATATGAATCCACTATGCTTGGTTGTAGGTGTACAACACTACTGTTAGTCATGAAGTATTACTTGCAGAAAATAGGGATTAATCTTACACTAAAAAAATCCATTTTAAGCATTTTGAATAATAAAGTCTAGCAAATTTGCTTTATTTAGAAAGTTTACATCTGGCAGAAGAGACTTTTCTGGATAACTGAAGCATAACACTTTATTTTAATTTAACAATCTTTCAAGAACATACACACGGAATGATTTCCAGCAAAGATGGCAATGTGCAAGGTTCCAATCAAGCCTGGCTCTAGTGAGAAACACCAGAGCAAAAAGGGGGAGGGGAAAAAAGCACCAGATGCATCAAAGATTCAATAAAACTAAAGAGAACTATCAGGAAGCTCCTCTGTCCAGTTCAGAACCATACAGAGACCTACAGCCATTTAGAGGAAGTGGGAGAAGAAAAATGATTAAACTCAGTATGTTCTCTGGTAAATGAAGACTGAAGCCAGGGGATCATCTGCCCTGGCCTGTAGGAGTGAGAGCAGAGCTAACTCCTGCTAGGTAAGTAAGGACTCTGCTTACTCCTTAAGTCATCTAAGAGGCCTGAAGTCGGCATGATCTCCATCCAATACAGGAGATCTGAAACAAGCCTATTTCAGGACTGAGCATGTCTCAAGAAACAAAGACACTTCTCTGAAACGACTGCTCACACACAAAGAGGTAGGGGCACCCAGAAGTTGGCCAGGATCTCTACTCAGGACCTTATCTAGAGACAAAATTTACTCCAAGAAGGTGACTGAACCAAGGAAGGGAAACTAGGCAGAAACCAGTGCCCTTTTCCATTCACTAGGAGTCAAAATCTATGGGTTGTGTAAGTTCTGGGCCTACCTTTCCTCTCCTATGCCAGAATTGCAGAAGGCAGAAACAAGGACCAGAACCTAGCTACCATATCCTAAAAACACAGGAGGGCAAGGGAATACAAGCTAGAGTAAGAACAGGAACCCCCCCCTCCCGCCAAACCCAAAAGCCCATCAAAGAGTGCAGGTTGGTCCTTTCTATACAATAGAAGAAAAAACATACCTTATAGCCAAAATTGTGAAAGGGATGAACTTACCCATAAAACTGTGGAGAGTAGCTGAGTGGATTATTAAGCAGAATGCAACAAGGCATCGTTTACTGACACATCTGAACCATAAAGATTCACAGTTAAAATAGGAGGCTAGATGACATCTACTATGCCTATGGTGAATCCAAAAAGAAGGAGTGACAAACATGACTTCACAGAAGGCAACAGACATGGTTAAGAGAGAAGCAGTGGAAATACCTTACACTTAAAGGCAACATGCATACTTACGTGATCGAAATGCACCAAATGACGTGGCATCAAAACACTTAGCAGAAAAGCTAATCAAATAATAAGGAAAAAAATATAGCACAAATATAATTGGAACTTCAATAAGTCCCTTTCAGAGTTAGACAAATCTTAAAAAAGATAAACAGGTTAAGGCACCAAATAGAACTTTAGGAAAAATTAGGCAAAACAGACCGTTGGAGAGTACTGAAGGTGAACTATGATGGACATACATATTTCTCAGCTTTGTAAGGTACCTTTAGAAGTAAAAAACACATAAATAGTAAACACATATTCTACTGACCACACAATAAAAATTATAATCAATAATTGGCATATTAAGAAAGGACTCATAAATGGAAACTGAATAATAAATTCTTAAAGAATAAAACTTGGTCAAAGAACAAATCATAGAAATAAATAATTTTATTAAAGCAAATTATGGCAAAAAGGCAACAAGTCAAGTTTGGGCTATAGTCAATCCTTAGACAATTTTTTTTTTAATCTGTAAACACTTCCATCAACAAAAGAGATAACAAAAGGCATATGATCAAAGAAACTAGAAAAGTAACTAAGCAAAAAATGGCATAAACACAAAAATAAAAATTCTGAAAACAGACATCATTTAAAACAAAAATGTTCTCTGACTTTTTAAGCACAGTGCACTGCAAGTATAATGCCAAGATGTAAACTTTTTTGATGACAAATTATTATAAACATTTTATTGCATCACTGTGGGATGCCTCATTTTTAAATTTAAAATATTTTTTAAAATTTAAATAAATAATTATTTTGTTCAATTACTCTAAATTTAATTAAAAATAAAAATTTCTAAACTAAGATTTTAAAAAATCATTTTTAAAAGTTAAAATCAACAGCAGATAATCAAAACTTCATTTTTGATACTTTTAAACTCATAAGAAATAATACAACCAATAATGGTAATAAAATTTTATTTCAAAAGAACTATCTTGACTACAAAAGCAATTGTCTTACAAAAACATCTGAAACTATGGTTTTAGGGACAGGAATATTAGATTGAGAGTCAGAAATTCCATCCTAACCCTCTTTTCCAGTATCCAGTTATATATCCTTGGAAAGGTTACAGAATCAGATGTTATGCTGGAAGGATCCAGAAAGATAATTATCCTGTCAACCAATACCCCCAACTCCATGCCCCTCTGTCTTGTAGCCCACATATATTATTCTTATTTTACTAAGTGGGATGAGGAATCATAGGATCATGTTTTTAAATCCAGAAAGAACCTAAGATTATCTAATCCAGCTGTTCTGTGAATGAGGAAACAGAGAAGTTAAGGGATTTGCCTAAAATCACATAAAGAGTAATATAGCGAGGATTCAAACCCAGCATATTTAAATCTAAATCAAGCATCTTTTCTATCACAGCACCAAACTGGGTTCTAGTTTGGTCTCTGTCACTCTGTCAAAGTGAACCTTTGGTCAAAAGTTAGAACAGACCTTGTGCATTAATAAGAATCTACAATATTCTGAACAAGTACTCTCTATCTTCTGTTGGCAAACTTCCAATGAGAGGGGAACCTACTGATGAAACAGAAGTCTATCCATACCACTTTTGCACAGCTGTTAGAAGGTTTTTACTAATATAAGCAGAATTTTTTCTCTTTGCAACTCTTAATTCTATTCTCTCGGTTCAAGCAGAAGTCTAACCTCTCTTCCGCTTGACAATTCTTCTTTATATCCAGAAGTGCTTTAAAGCTTATAAAATATTTTCTTCACAATAGCTTGTCTTTAGATAACGAAAATATCATCACTATTTTACAAATAAAGAAACTAAGTCTATAAAAGATGAAGTGACTTCCCTGACTTCCCAGGTTGCAAGCTAATATCCCTTCAACTCTAAAATTTTAGTTGTCTTTCCACTACACCACAACTGAATGAACTTAAGTCAGCTCAATTCAACATTTATTTAACTCCTACCAGGTGCAAGACATCTCTCTAAGCCTCAATTTCCTCACTTGAAAGTTGGAAATAAGCATCTATATATCACACATCACACATTTATGCTAAACCGGGTAAAGCAAATAAATTCCACAATACAAACATAGAAGTATCGATTTTTAGTATGATAAAATATTTCTTCCAGGGGCGGCCAGGTGGCTCAGTGAGTAAGAGCACCGGCCGCAGTGTCGGGATGACCTGGGGATCAAATCCAGGCTCAGATACTTAGCACCACACCCAGAAATAACTGGCCGTGTAAACTTGAGCAAGTTACTTAACCCCAATTGCTTTAAAAAAATTTTTTCTTCCAAAAATGAGCATTATATACAAAGGGGAAACTGTAGAAATCTTTCTGATACATACAACAGTAAAGCAAAGATGCCCCTTTCCCCACTATTATTTGACAGTTCTAGAAATGTTAGCCATAGCAGTAAAATAAAAGAGAAAGAAATTAAAAGCATAAAGATAGGCAAGGCAAAGAAGAGACAAAATTTTTTCTATCTCCTAATATCATGATATCTGAGAAAAGTCTAGGAAATCAACAAAACTAATGGAGAAAATTTCACAAATATGGAGACTTATAAATCCACAAAACTCAATAGTATTTCTTCTATACAATAATAACAAAATCCTAATAGCAATAAAAGAAAAGGAAGACCTGTTGAAAATAACTACAAGTTACATAAAATATATGGGAGTCAATCTACCAAAGTACATGTAATACCTATATAGATGTGATAACATGTGAAAGTCTTTAACACAATTAAGTGCCATATAAAAGTTTATTATGGCATTTTTTTTAAATGAATGGAAAGAATATTCTTAACAAAAAGCTATGGTGCATAAGAAACACACTGGTCTGTAAAGATATATCTATATAGAATGACTGGTCAAAACTTTTCTCACCTTTTTTATAATGAACTAAATGCCATTATTGGTAACCTTCCCCCTCCTACCTGGGTGTTAACATAAAAATCGTCTATGGCCAAATCCAAGCAAAGAAAGCAAATACAACAGATACAATTTATCTTTCCAACTCTATTATTGTTTATATTTTAAAACTTTGGAGATAGAACCTTAGAAGTCATCTAGAATCATACTATCAGGGCAGAAAAGATCTTAGAGGTCATTTGGTCCAATTAATTTACTGGATAAGAAAATTGAGGCCAAGATAATGAAGAATGGTCTAGGTAGGTCCTAGGGTAACACGGGTTCTTGGTGACAGTAGAGAAGACAATATGGGTAATTTACTAACTCCTCCAAAACAGCATTTCAATGGGGTATAGCTATATTGTCCTAATGATCACTAACTCTAATTAATCAAGTTTTAAACCAATACCATTAAAATACTGGATTTTCTATATAACTAAAATGTTTTTATTTCATTTCAAAAACCAGTGTCTTCTTGTAGTATTGTAGAAAGAGCACTGGAATAGGAACTGGATTAGAATCTTGACTCAACAAGTGGGATTTGAAGAAAAATCACTTAACCTCACAAGTTCTCAGTTTCCTCCACTGTAAGATGAGGTCTGCCAAATGATCTGAGGTCAATTTGTCTTTATCTTTTGGTTCTACTTATTTTCAAATTACCACAGTACCCACATAGAGCACTGCTGACAAAACAATTGCTTAATAGGAAGAAGACAGAGGAGAAGTTACTTTAGCACAGAGATTGTTTCATGGGGCCAGAGACCCAAGGAAAGTCAGATTCATTATTAAATAATATCATTCAAATTACACTAAAAATCAAAGTTTTCCTATTGTTTTGGGATAACCTGAAATATAAAAATCTATTGTAATTAATTTCCTCCCCATTCATACACATAATGGGGTTCTGACTAAAACCAGTAAGGAGTATCTGATTTCATTTTTTTCAAATTTATATTTCAAGTGATTATAAAATATAACAACAATAGTCATTTACAGATAGCAAACTTTAGAGTTTGCAAAGTGCTTTATACATGTTATCTCATTTGATCCTCTTAAGTCTGTGAGATAGGTATAATTATTATTCCCATTTTACAAAAAAGGAAACTCAAGCTGGGAGAAGCCTTGGATCACTGAGCTAGTGTCTGAAGCAGAATTTGAATTCAGGTCTCCCTAATGCCAAATCTGATGCTTTTATCTACTGCACCAGCTAGCTGGCTACTGCCATGCTAAGTGAAGTTCTGCCCTTCCGGTATTTTGTTAAACTGGAGGTTTCTTACCCATAAAAGTTAAGGCGCATCATATAAAAGCCTCTTCAGTAATACAATCACTCAGAAGAGAAAAACGACAATAATACCTGCATAACTAAAAGTACGGAAAATGTACACTGTCCTATGACATGCTGGAAGAGAGGCCTACTCAGTTAGGCCATCACAATAAACACTGAAACCCACGGGCTAAAACACAGCCAAGTCCTGGTGGACTCTGAGGCAGAAGCAGAAACAACATCACTTCTGGCCTCTTTGCTGACTTCCAGGTATCCTAAGACACAGCATCTTCTGTCTCTTGACAGGACTCAGGGACACTTTTGGTCACAGTTTCTGCTTATTCCCGCCATGAGGAAGACTTGTGGATGCCTCCTACAACACCACATTATTTTTTGCCAGCAGGCCATGTCAATGAGACTTAAAATAAAACTTTGACAGTGAACCTTTAACTTCTTCTTTTTCTTTATTTGATTTTTTGGAGGGGGGAAGGCAGGGCAAAGACTTTCCCAAAGTCACAGAGCTAGTGTTAAGTGTCTGAGGCTGGATTTCAATTCAGATCCTCCTGACTCCAGGGCTGGAGCTATTCACTGCACCACCTAGTTGCCCCTGAATCTTTAACTTTTAATCCCGTGCCTTCTTCTGGGGACTATACTCTTACCATAAACTTCTGCTTTTCTTTCTATATTCTCTTACACAGTGATCTCACCAACTCCCATGGATTAAATTACCACCTCTACAGTACTATATATCCAGCCTTAAGCCCTCTCCTGAATTTGATCCTTATATCACCAGCTACCATTTAGAACTGGATGTCCCATAGGCAATTTGAAACTCAGGTTTGTCCAAAACAGAATTATCTACTTTTCCCCTCAAACCTACCTCTCCTGCAAACTTTCTTTTCAATATCAAGGGAACTGCCATTGCCCACTGCCCTAGTCACCCAGGTTTGTAATATCAGTGTCAACTATAATGCTTCTCTCTCTCTTTTTTTTTTTTTTGCTTTTGGAGGGCAATTGGGGTTAAGTAACTTGCCCAAGGTTACACGGTTAGTTTTTTTGGTGTGGGTGTTAAGTGTCTGAGGCCGGAACCGAACTCTGGTCCTCCTGACTCTGTGGCCGGCACTTTACTCACTGCGCCACCTAGCCGCCCCTTAATGCTTCTCTCTTGCTTACTTTCCTAATCTAATTAGCTGCCAACTCTAATTTCTTTCTCTATAACCCCTTTCAAAGAAATCCCCTTATTTTCAAGTCTTGCTGGCTCAAGTCTTTCCAAACTGAAATCATCCTCTACACATGTGCTAAAGTAGTCACTTTCTTCTTAAAGTGCAGGTCTGACATGTCATTCCCTCTATTCAATAACTATCCGTGGTCATCCTCTACCTTCTTCAAGTAAAGTAGCAAGTCTCGTGTTTTGGGCATTTAACTCTTCACAACATGGCCTACTTTTCCAATCTTATTACATTCCACTCCCTAAACTTCCATACACTCTACATCCTAGCCCCAATGGCCTACTTGCTATTCCTCGACGCTCCATCTCCCATCTCTGTGCCCTCACACTGGCAGCTTCTTATGCCCAAAATATTCTCCCTCCCACCTTCTGACTCTCAGAATCCCTGGCCTCCCTTAAAACTCGGCTTAAATGTCACTTCTTCCCAGAGGTCTTTCCTGAGCCTCCTATATGCCACTATCACCTTCACTAACGTTACTGTCCACCCACTCTGTTTTGATCATATTTGGTCTGACTGTTTTGCTTCTTTCTTTGTATCCTTAGCACTTATCATAGCATTTTAACAAAATAAACAATTATTAAATGCTTGTTGTTTGACTGATTTCCTAGTGATTAGCATATACCACCCTCTCTCATCATCTCCACATTCCGGTAATACCCACTCCAACTGCTGAAGACCAAACCCCTCTCCTTCCTTAACTCTACCTGTCTGTACTTTCTTTCCCATTCACCTCCAACCTACACCCTGTCTCCCACAAATAAATTTGACTCTTTCACTACCCTTATATTCCTACAATCTCTTTTTCTTTTTATCTCTGTCTGATCATTTCTTACCAAACCCAAATACTCTATTTTTCCACTATTGCCTCTTTCACTCTTCATGTGATGCTGAACAGAGCTGGAGGAAGGCCTTCAAAGGCACAGACTGGAGCCATCAGAAATTCATGTTATCTAATTATTCATGGGTTGGTTCAATCAATATAATACAAATGACAATACTACAGAAATTAATTTACTTATTCAGTGCTATACTAATCAAACTACCTACGGATTACTTTACAGGGCTTAAAAAAATACCCAATTGCATCTTAGAGAACAAAATTTAAAAATCTCAGCAGAATTTATGAAAAAAGTGAGAAGGAAAGGATCATTTAAGTAGCAGATCTCAAATTACTACAAAGGAGAAATCATCAAAACAATTTGGTACTAGTTAAGAAACAGAGAAGTTGGTCAGCAGAACAGATTAGGTATGCAATGTACAGAAGCAAATGAACACAGTAGACTAGTGTTTGAAAAAGAATTCACTATTTAACAAAAAATAATGGGAAAACTGGAAAATAAGTCTGGCAGAAACTACATACAGAACAACATGTTATACAAAGATAAGCTACAAATGGGTACATGACTTAGACATAAAGGGTGACATCAATCAGAGGAACAACAAATTACCTTTCAGACCAACGGATGGGGAAAGAGTCTGAGCCCAAACAAGAGAGAAAGAGGATCACATGAGATAAAAAAGGGCAATTTTGATTACATGAGATTAAAAAGGTTTTGCAAAAACAAAACCAGATGCAGCCAAAACTAGAAGAAAAGTAAATGAGGAAAAAAATCTTTGTATTTTTTTCTCCAATAAAGGCCACAGTCCTAAGAAACTGATTAAAATTTATAAGAGTAAATGCCACTCCCCAATCAATATGAACTATAATGACAAAGGATACAAATGGCAGTTTACAGAGGATGAAATTCAAACTGTTGTTGGAAACACAAACACAACTGATACCAAAATCTGGGTATCAAAAGAAGTTTATTGAGGAGAAATTCAGAGGAACTGAACACCTCTGGCCAGAAGTAGACTCTGCCCCTCTTTTGGAAGGAGGCGCGGAGGGCACAAGAGGGAAGCAAGCTTGATGCCCTTAGTTTGGTGCAGGCGCTCCCTTTGGAAAATGGATCAGTTCGTTCTCTTCAGGATACGCCCCTCCCATTATCATACATTATTATACGTCCCATGTTTTGCTAATGAGGCTCTATTTCTATGCTGGGCATGCTGAATAATACACATGAGGTTTATTAAGCAAGCACAGCAGTAACTTTGGAATATCTAGTCACTGACCCCTCACTGGCTTAGACCCGATCTGTCCTTACCCTGGTCTAAGCCCCAAAGCAGCTGTGTGCTTTCTGATTGGTCGGGTCTACCTGCTATCTGCTAATTTTACTTCAGTAATGCCTAGCAGTTCTATGGAAACCCAACTCCTACTGTTTCTCACAATTTATTATCAATGGTCTTTAATTTATCAGTTTTTAGCAGTTCTGTGGAAACTTAACCCTTTGCTATCTCTCACACTATCAATAGTGACATGAATATTTGTATTAAACTACTCTAAATCACTCATAATTAAAGAAATGCAAACTGAAGCAACTCTAAAGTTTTATCTCACACCTATCAATGAGCAAAATTTACAAAAAAGCAAAATGACACAAAGGCTGGAGTGGCTATAGGAAAATAGATGCATTAACACTCTTATTGGTTAAGCTGTGAACTTGTCTAAACCATTCTAGAAAGCAATTAGGAACTATGCCCCAAAGCTTTTAAAACCATGTACATCTTGGATCCAGGGACACTACTACTATATCTCTCAGATCAAAGAAAGATCAAAGGAGTCATATGTACCAAAATATTGAGCTATTTTTGTGGTAGCAAAGAAATGGAACCTGAAGGAGTGCCGATAAATTGGGGAATGCATGAACAAGTTACATTAACTGAATGTGATGGAACACGACTTATTGTGCTATTAGAAATGATGAAAGAAAGGCATGGTTTCCAAGAAACTTACAAAGACTTGTAATGAACTGATGCAGAGTTTAGTGAGCAAAAGAGAATGATTTATACAAAAACAAAACTGTAAAGACCATTTTTAAAGATTTAAAAACTCTGAATAAATATAATTCCAGGAAAGTCATGATGAAACATATTACCCACCTCCTGATAAATAGACACAGAGTACAGATTAGGACATAGAAAAATTAAACAAGATAGAATTTCAGGAAAAAAACAAACATCATGTTATCTAATTTTAACTTGGTCCTTACTGCATCAAGGGAAACCAGCTCTCTCTTTTCAATTTAATTCAAATCAAATCTTTATACTTCACACTTACAGCAGCAATTCCAAACCTTTCTACCTCTCAAACCTCCAATGACACTTAGAATTCCCTCTTCTCTCTTTCTAAGCCACAAAACCTAAACAATGAGCCACAGAGGCTTGGGTTGGGGGCCATTACTGGCCATTCAATGAAAGCCAGGATGATCTGGGTTTAAAGGTGTAGTGACAACTACAAACTTCAGACAAAGCGAACTTTGCTATTACTATTATCAAGGGCATCACCATCCTTCCAGGCACCCAAGCTTACACCACTCTGGGCATCCCTCATATCCACTGAGTTTCCAAATATTTTGTTAGTTTCTTCCTATCTCTCACAACCTTTCCTTTCTCTCCACACATACTGCCCCCACTGTAATTAAGGTCCTTCATCCCCTATTACAACAGCTTCCCTCAAAGTCTCTCCCCAGAGCTCTCTTAGTGATTTTTCTAGAACACAGGTCAAACCATGTCACCCCTCTACTGAATAAACTTCAATGGCTTCTTATTACCTCTAGAATCAAATAGGAATGACTATTTGTCACTTTAAGTTCTTTACATCTTAGATTCTTCCTACTTGGAAGATTGAAAAGTCTTCCGGCACATTCTGTTGTCCAACCAAACTCGACTACTTGCTGTTCCTCACAAACAACACTTCATTCTCTATTCTGTATCTTTGTACTGAAAATGCTCTTACTTTTCACCTCTGTCTTTTAGAAGTCCTGGCTTCCTTCAAGACTGAGTACAAATATCACCTTCTGCCAGTCTTTCCCAGTTTTCCCAACTGCTAATGTCCCATCACCTTTTGTCTACTCTCCATATATCTTGTATACGTATGTGTGTGCAGATGTTACTATTCAGTGTTTTCAGTTGTGTCTGATTCTTAATGATCCCATTTCAGGTTTTATTGGCAAAGATACTGAAATGGCTTGCCATTTCCTTTTCTAGCTCATTTGACAGAAAAGGAAACTGAGGCAAACAGGGTGAAAAGACTTGCCCAGGATCACAGAGCCATTAAGTGTCTGGGGTCAAACTGGAACTCAGGAAGATGAGACTTCCGAATTCCTGGCATGGCACTTGATCCACTGTGCCACCTAACTGCCCCATAAATCTACACATATATACACACATATCCTAGTATCTGGCACATAATAGATATTTAGTAAATTAATATCTGTTGATTATTAATTGAATTGGGTCCAGAATTGAACACAAGGATGCCTTTACAGTGAATTTCATTTGATAAAATGCACAGTGCTTGCAATGACCTCAAGTTTCTCTTTTTTTACTATAAATGTTGGTGAAGAGCTTCTGCTGATCTTGGAATGCTTCTTGGAGTACCACACTTTCCAAGAATCACAGTTGCAAATCATCCAAAGGGCAATGGAGAGAAACAAAGTAGAGATAGTATATATGATGTAGCACACTTCCACTGATGACATATATAGTATACGTGGCATAAAGAATATTACTGAAAGCAATGTAGGAAGTGAGGTAGCCATGGAGTGACAGCTGAACTGGGGCCCATACAATTTTAAAAGGCCTTAGGCAACATCCTCTTAACTTTTATGGACACCTCAGAATGTTATTCTATGTACAACCAAAATAAAATACAAAGGAAACCAATTATATTAAAAGTTACCAAAATGTACAAAAAGAAGTTCATGGACCCCATGTTAAGAATGTCTGGCTTAGGAGGAAGGCCCACAGCACACTGGGTAGATCTTCCTTCTAGAAGGATCAATAGAAGAACACAGAAAAGAATCACAAAGGATGACAAGGGATGGATGAATTATAAACTAAACTAAGTGGAGAGAATATCCATTAATGAAATCACAGATCCACTGGTGTACTGAATATTTTTACCTTTCTGGTGGCTGTTTAAATAAATACATTGCTATGCACAGCACAGAGGCAGCTAGGTGACAGTGAAGAGAGTGCTGGGTCTGGAGTCAGGAAGATGAAGTTCAAACTCCAGACTTACTAGCTGTGACCTGGGCAGGTCTGCCTTACAGGGTTGTCGTGAGGACCAAATGAGACATCTGTTAAGTGCTTAGCAGTGACTGGCACACAGTAGGTGCTTAGTCAATGTCTATTTTCTCTCTCCCTACAATGATTTTGAAATGGTTTCATTTTGTGATAGCAACGGGAATATGTTTGGGTTTCTAATGACAGTAGGCTGACTCAACATCTGACCTAATAAAACTGAACTGACTTGGTTTCCCCATATTTAGTTAGTTTTCTATCATCCGAGTGCTGGATTCTGTGTCACAGATAGCTTTTTCATTGTTTTCTCCTGTTCTATTTTTAATTCTCTAGTATTTAAGAGTTGATGTTAATTACTCCAAGGAAAACTGCAAGAACTATAACACCTTCAAGAGTATACTTCAATGACTGTTAGGAGATAATGCTGCAGTTACATATGTGGGAACGTCAAGTATTATTCAATTAAATAGGATCAAGTTCACTAAAGCTCTAAGGTAAGTATGGCTGAAAACAAAAAATAATAACAGGAACTGAACGGATGCAAAATAGCCTGATTAACCCCCAGAAAACATGCAAAGATTTTCAAAGGGGCATGGAAGTTGAAGGGGTTTTAAAAATTACTCTACACAACAGCACATGGGGTTCTTAGTCAGTCATTTAGTAAGGAAGCATTTATCAAAGCACCAACTATGTGTCAAGTACAGTTAGAATAAAAGTGAGAAGAAATAAACTGCCAATCAGTGCTTAAAAAAAAGATTGTTATAGGCAAGAGAGTACAAAGAGTGTACTGAAAATGAGAAACATGATAATTTTTAGTGGTGAAACTCACTTTTTTAAGATTGTACCAAAACAGCTGGCAGAAAAGTACATGTCAGCCTGTAACTTTTGAGCATCTTCATTATACTATAAAATATCCACTCCAAAACATATTTTGGAATTAGAATTAATCAAGCAATAAATATTTATCAAGCACTTACTGTGTTCCAGGTACTGTGCTAAGCACTGGAGACAGTTCCTGCTTAAGGAGTTTACAAGCTAATAGGGGACACAACATGCAAACAAATACATAAAAGGCAAGTCCATAAAGGAGAAATAGGAAACAATTAAAAGACAAAACATGATGAAATTAAGAGGGGTTAGGGAAGACTTCCTGAAGAAAGTGGGATTTTGATTTCGACTTAAAAGGAAGCCAGGGAGGTGAGTAGTCAGAGTAGAGGAGGGAGACCATTCCAGGCATGGGAAACAGCTAGAAAAAAAGCCCAGAGCCAAGAGATGGAGTGTCTTGTTTATGGTACAGCATGAAGGCCAGAATCACTGGATCAGTGAGTACATGTTGGGGAGCAAGGCATAAGAAGACTGGAAAAGGAGGAGGTTGGAGGACTTTGGAGGCCTAAAAGAATATTTTATATCTGCTCCCGGAAGCAACTGGAAGCCCCTGGAGTTTCAGTAAGGAGGGTGACATGATCAGACTTGCATTTCAAGAAAATCAAGTTAGTGGGTGAATGGAGAATGGATTGGAGTGGGGAGACTTGAGGTAGACAGACTGACCATTAGGCTATTGGAATAATTAAGGCATGAGATGATGAGAGCCCGCACTAGGGTAGTGTCATAGGAGATAAAGGGGCATAAATGAGAGATGCTGAATGAATGAAACTGACAGGCCCTGTCAATAGTCTGGATGTGGGAGAGGGGTGCTGAGAGATAGTGAGGAATCCAGGATGATTCCTAGGATTGAGAGACACTGAAGAGACTAAAAGTCTAAGCAAGGGATAAGGAGAAGGGAAGGGATGTGGAAGTAACTGACAGGATTTGGCTGTAGGGGTAAGAGAAGAGCTGAAGATGAATCAGAAGCTCAGCGACTAGAAGGATTGTGGGACCATCACCAAAAACAGAACAGGAAAACGAGGAGATTCAGGGAAAGCTGGGAAATCCAGCTTCAGACATGTCAAGTTTGAAGCGGCCACAAGTTACTGAGACAGAACTGTCCAGCAGGCAGCTTGAGGTGATGCACGTGCACGCGGGTGACAGCAGCCAGACTCACCGGTTTGTAAGAAGTGAAGAACAGAGGGCCCAGAGGGAGCCTGCCTTCACGGAAACACACAAAAGGGGGCAGGAAAAGAACGACCCAGCTCAGGAGACATCAGGCCCGTAAGGTCAGGAGAAGCAGAAAAGAAGTGTTACAAAAGCCAGGGGAGAAAGCAGAGCACACGGGAAGGGAGTCAGACAGCATGCAGCCTGACAACAACAACAAGGAACGCTGGATTTAATCGTGAAATGGCCATTGGTGACTTCTGGGAGAGCAGGTTCTGTGGAGTGAAGGCCCATGAAAAAGGGTAAGGGGGGAAAAAGACATGCAATGACATCTTTTCTTCCCACACTTTCTTCACCTAGAAAAAGATATCAAATAATAGCTTGGTATCTCTGATATAGCCCCTTTAGACTATAAGCTACTTGAGGGCAGGGGCCTTCTTCCCCAGAGCTTAACCAAGAGCCTGACACATAAAAGGCATTTAATAAATTATCATACTGTATGTTATACTGTGAAGAGAAATTAAGGGAGTATAAGAAACTGAGTCTGTGTATGCTGGTATGTATGGTTTGTTTGTAAATTTGAGATTTCAGATAATTCCTTTATGTCTTCTTCCCCTAGTCTTTCTCTTTGAATTTTAATGGGATTTGTAGGTTAATGAATCACTTTGGCTTCACTTTTCACCAGGCAAAAGCACTGTTTAAGCCTCCAGACAAGCACTAGGCACTGTGCTAGAATAACGGGACACAAAGACCAAAAGAGGGGGGAGGCCTGACCTACCTTTCAAGATTAAGGTGAAAACAATATGCTCAAATAAAAGTAAATTCAGAAGTCAGTCACCCAGCATTATTATCTACAATGGGCCATGCAGTTTTAAAAGCTGAGGATTCAAAGGCAGAAGAGTCCATTGTTTGGAAGCTCAGGCTGATGGGGAAGAAAAGATGCAAAGAAGCATGTACAAATAAGATATACAGAGGATAGATTTGGGCTAGCCTCAGAAAAAGGCAACAAGACTAATGAGGGCCTGGGAAAGGAATCTTGTGGATATCTAAAATAATTTATTGTGCGAGGAGACCACTAGCAATTGGGCAGACAACCATTTTTTTCCTGTAGGAAGTAGCACCTGTGGCTACTTTGTGCCAATCTGAAGTAATCTAGGTAGCCTAAGAGACAGAGAGAAGCAAGGAACATCTCCCAGGAATGCAAAGGCACAGGGGCAAACAAAGCTGGAAAATCTGTATAGGGAACAACAGAAGGCAGTCAATCCAGAGTGCACAAAGAAGAATATGCAATAAACCTAGAAAGAGAGGCTGGAACCAGATTATGAAGGGCTTTCAAATGCCACCCAGAGAAGGCTGTGTTTGATTTTAAAAACAAAAGGGAGCCATAGCAGCTTCTTGAGTAGGTAAGTGGCATAATTAGACTCAAACTTTCGGAATGCCAATTTGGTAACTGTGTGGAGAGTGAATTAGCAAAGGAAAAGTTTGAAGGCAGGGAGAAAAATTAGGATTAATTAGAGGTGAAAAGGGTCTAAACCAGGATGGCTGTGGTGTGAATAGAGAAGAGATGGATCCAAGACATAACAAAGGTAGAATCAACAAAACCTGGCAAGTGAATGGTAAAAGGAATGAAAAAGAGAGAAGAATGGAGAATGAAAGGCAGCTTGGCAAAACCTGGGCGAATTCTTCAAGCACTTATTAGCTATGTGACCTGGGCAAGCTATTTAACCTCTATAGATTTCAGTTTCCTTATCTGTAAAATGAGGAGGAGTTAGATTTGAAGTCCTGTAAGGTCCATTCCAACTCCAAATCCACTGTCCTAGAAGGCTGTGAACCTATGTGACTAAGAGATTCAACTGGGATAAAGAGGCTAGGGAGAATGGGGTGACAATGAGCTCTGTTCTGAATATAGTGAGTTTAAGATGCCTACTAAACATCCAGTTGGAAATGTCCACTAAGCAGCTGGTGATAAGCTCCAGTTAAGTTGTATAAGACATTTGTTCAAACAAGCACTCATTCAGTTTGGCTTCAGGGCCAACGGCAGAAACTACTTTGTTAACGGGTGCTTTCCCCATTGTATAATACTTCTCCCATTAAAAAACAGCACAGTTACTTCAATATTACAGCTTAATTACAGGTTCAGATATACTGCAGTTAAGGATGAAGCCAAATCAAATAGGTGCTATATATTTTCAAGCATACATTACCTATAAAGTAATAAGGACAAAAGTCAAAATATTTGACACTTAATAAAAATATATATTTTAATGAGACACAATGGTATTCAGAATACACATAGGTGTATGTGAGGAAGAAATGAGAAGGTATTGACTGAAATTTTGATTACCTGTGTGAGATCAATTCTCTCTTTAAATTCCAAACTGACATTTTGTCTTGGCACCTAAATATTTCTTGACTTCCTCTTCACTGTCAACTGATCAGGGGATGCAAATTAATTTCATTTTTAATGTAAGACAGGGACTGGCAACCTCTGACAGAGACGTGGTATATGATTTTTAAGTGCCCCAAACAATATGATGTATTGAAAAAAATCACTGTTTGGTGACTGAGGGTCTTACTAATGCACCTCACACTCTTCATTCTGATTATCAATTATTCCAACACTCTCCTATAGGCATTGGAAACTAGGTGACATGTTCCAGAAGTTCTTTTGTGTATTTAAATAAAAATTGATCGGTTTGATTTTCTTAAGCTTTGTATTTCTTCTATATTGGGTACAGAATTGAAATGCCTCCTCAGAATCTTCCCTTCCTCCTAATTTTGCTCTCTCTTTGTTGATGGCATCACCCAAGCTCAGAAACTCGAGTCATCTCTGACCCATCACTCGTCAAGCTTTGTCAGTTTTACCTCTGAGAGCACTATCTCAGTGGTTCCCTCTTTTCCCAAGACCACTGTCTCGACAATAGTTAAGGTCCTCATAATTTCTTAACTGAACTATTTCAACAATCTAACTGGTTGCCTTGCCTCCATCCTTTCCCCTTTCTAATCCATCCTTTATACTAATGCCATTCAAATGACAAACAAGCTCTTATTAAGTCCCTGCTATGTGCCAGACACACATGCCAAAGTCATCTTCCTAACACAAAAAAACTTTCATTGGCTTCCTAGTGCACACTGAAAGATACAGATTCCTTAGCCTGACATTCAAAACCCTCCTCAATATGACACCCAACTTCCTTCTATCTGGCCTTATTTCACACTACTGCATGGTAGTATTTCTTTTCACCTCTCTATACGCACCTGTGCCAGGTCAACTGGAGTACCTGTTTTCCCCTCATATTTCCCCTGCTCATGCCTTCTCTGTGCATACACTGTACCAACAGACTCCTGAGCTCTGCCTCATGAAATCTTTCTCTTCTTTTAAGGCACAGTTAAGGTGCCTCCCACCTACCTCATGATCCTTCCCTTTTCAGAACCCTCATGCTGCCACTATGACCTCTCCTATTCAATTAATCATATTCTAACTTGTACTATATGTTATATATTTTTACTTCTTTGGAAACTTTGTTCCATGTCTTGTACAACTCAGCTAGACTACTGGTACTAAAATGATGCATCTCTGTTTTCATGGAGAAGCGTTAGGTAATTATAGCTTGGCAATTTCCTGAGCACAATCCAAAGAGTCTGCTCTCTTTTCCCTCTTTAATTCAGAGGCCAACTACCATCCATTTACGTACTGTGCCTAACTGCATGTCAAAATCTGGATAAGAGGTATAGTTTGGCCTGATCATCCACACGGGAAAAATCAAACGGATGAAGACAAACTCTTCAATAGTTATGGATAGCTTTGAGGAGATCATGCAACATTCTAGGGCTTGCTACAACCAGCACAGTATCATGTATCAATAGGGGCATTTGGAGTACTTTACCATCCAAAAGGAATGCTTCTGTACGAGGGATCTGGAGGGCAATGGAGAGGCACTTGCTAGGTATAAACAGGTTAAAACACATAAGTGAGTAACTTCGAAGAAGAATAAGGAAAAAGGGAGATAGAAAAAGATGGGTGGGTCACATGGCAAGGAAGGACAGGTAAAAAATAGTCATCCCAGTTGCTAGAGAGTCTGAGGCTAAGTGTATCACCTGAGTTCTGCAGTTCTGAGTTACTGTGGTGGGTGAACAATGAACTGAGGAAAGAAAGGTTCAAGCTTCTAAGCACATCAATTTATTAAGAAATGCATGGCAACTGTTTAACAAATTAGAACCAGATCTCTTCAACATTGGGACTAGACCCCAAATAAAGGGGAGACAAATTTTTATACATTAAAAATAACTGATCAAATAGGACATTAATTAAAAAGAAAACAATTAATTAGGATACAAAATTAGGCAATCTGATTTCTAATTGGAGGAAGACTTTCTAAGTTAGAAGGGGAGAGTGAACAGGTACCATTTCCTTAAATAAGATAAAGAGGTGTCTCATTTCCCACTAAGTGTCTATAAACAGTCAAAAGGAACACGGAAATAATAGCAGATTTACCAATATAAGACCAGTTTTCCAGTAAGACGAATGGGTTGCTTGATATGTCTAATTGTGATGTCTAACTCCTTGCATCTTTGGACCTCACTAGGTTTATGCAGCACAACTTAGGTCCCTAGTCAAGGGTCTCTAAGCAGCATGTAGAGGCAGTCCAGTTTCTTAGGTTCAAACAATGCAATAAGGTCTTCTCATAATTGCCACAACTGAATAGTTTTCTCATAAAATAGAAATTGGACTAGATCCATAACTGAACAGAAAGGGGACTGAGCTAGCTCCAGAGCTGAGTCACAAGATGGGAGTCGGTGTGGTTCATTCAATTCCCACCACCATTTGGTATTCTAATGCCCTCACTGTATCCGGCTAATGTGCAGTGGTCTTCACCAACACAGTGAGACTCTGGGAACAGAGGAGCACCAAGTCAAGGAAAGATGAAGTGACTGACCCAAGCCACAAAGAGAACAGGACAAAGCTTCTACGGCGATCGTTATTAGAGTGAGGTTTGTGAATGGCCCTGCACTTACAGGTTTGGTGAGATCAAGATTCAGGAAAAAACGAAGGGGAAGGAGTAGGGAGAGGAGAAGTGGGAGGGGGGAAAAGAGGGGAGGGAGAAGGGAAGGGAAAAAAAAGGAAAGGGAAGGAAAGAAAGGGAAAAGGGAAGGAATTAAAGAAAGGGCAAGGGAAGGGAGGGGAGGTAAAGAAGAAGGGGAAGAGGGAAAGGAATTATAAACATCTTAAGACTGTTATTTCATCTTTGTATTCCCAGTACCTTGAAAAGTAACTCAATAAATGCTTGTTGAATTTAACTACAGAAATAATGAAACTACTCTTAAAGTTCTGAGAAGGTAGTTTTCACCATCTTACAAAACAAATCCTCTCTACAACCAACTCTACATCAGGAAAAGAGCGCTCCAACTAACTTAAGGTCTTCCCCCTTTTTACAGCTCTTAGAGGAGGGAAAACTGTTAAATCCTTGGGTTTTCAAGGGTTTCTCTCCAGAGTAAACAGGATGTTAAGAGAGGGACAGAACTATAATAAGCAAAATTAGGTGCTGTTCACTTTAAATGCCCAGAGGACAAAAGCAATCATAATATACAGACAAGTCATATTTTTATACACCCTTGAAGGCTTAAAAACAGGCACTGTCAAATTTGAAAAAAGGAAGATTTACATAATGTTATGAAGAACCAAGCCTCAGCTAGCTATCATTGAATCCATTTACTAAAACTAACTATATAAAGACCTTTTCAATTTATGGTTTTATGACCAAGTCAACTCATCTCCTTTTTGGTTGTACCTTTCTGTTAACAGTCTGGAACTAGACCCATAGGTGGAAAGTAGGAAACCACAAGTAATTAATGAAGCAGATAATCTACTTGGAAAAACAAAAAGTTGTCTAACTTTACACACCAAGTGAATTTCAACAACCTGCTTGAACTTGGACCTAGAGAATCAAAGATTTTTTTTTAAGTTGACTTGGAGAGAAAGGAGAGGAAAAGAAAAAAATGTTTTAAAATACACAATAAAAAGCTCAAACATTTTTGAAAAAAAATTCTTAAATATGTCAAAAGCAATGTGCGAGGGGCATTTTTATCTCTTCTAAAAGACACGAGATGATTCTGATAGTTCAGTTAAACATTTCAATTCGAAAGAGTTTAAGATACATAAATGCTCTCAAGGAAAATACTTTTTAAGGAGGTTTAGGGCTTCTGGACTAAATTATCATGCACCAACAATGAATTAGATATTCACTTTTATGATACTTCTACATTAGTAGAGATTCGATGCAGAGGCAAACATAAGACTAGTCCATCTTAAGTTTGCGGATTTGTATTTTTAAGATAAGAAATAGAAAATATGAGAAAAGATGGCAGTAGTGTGAAAAAACAAAAAAGTTTATAAAAAATTCTTGATAACACAGGATGTAAACATCCCCAGAACAGTCACAACAAAAAAAGAAACAGCAATTTAGAGCAAAATCATCTCAGGTCTTTAAACAACTAGCTATAAAAAAAGGAGTCCTCTTCACTATTCCAACCTGTAGGAATGATTGCAATAAACCATATTAGTTAGCCCAATATTAAACCTGGAGCCACACACTGCCCTAAAATGCAGAACACATGAAATGTTTTTGGTCAAGGTGCTTTCGTAGGGTCTAGATTTGAAGTATTTACATAAGTTGATAAAAATTTAATTTCACCTACCATGGTTTCTTGCCAAGGCTAAATATAAAAAGAGATTTTACATAAGCTTAAGAAGATGTGAATAATAATCTCATAAATAGAAAGATGATTTTAAGATAAAGATTTATGCCCTTAAGGGATAAAGTTTGTTACTTATTACTCTAGAGTTGCCACATAAATTACACTGCACTAGGAAAAATAAATCAATAATGCAAGTGAACTGATGAACAAGAAACTAATGTTTTGAGCACTGTAACATAAAAAGGATATTATTTCCTAAATTCTCCCCGTACGTGCTCCCCAAAAAGCTTCCTGAATATCTTTCATCCTTCTCTAGTCATTAAAAAAAAACTGGACGAAAAAGAAAAGTCTTGCATCCACACTCTCCCCAAATAAAACAGGTTTACCATCCAATGTGTTTAATTTATCAAGAACAGCCTGTTCTAAGACTTAAGATTTCTGCGATCTTCAGCACATTCAAGTGATTTTTAAAATAAATCATATGCCAGTAACGCACCCTGTCAGATTCTCTTTGAGGACTCAGTAACCTCCACGTTCTCAAGCAGGATAAGTCCGTAAATGATTTAGCTGAGCCACAAAAACTATAAATAGGGTACAAACTCTGAATTGTTCCTTTTCCTTAGCTTTGACCAACTGACCTTACTTTTCCGGAAGAAAATAAATAAATAAATAAATTAGGTTTATAGTCATCCTAAGGACTGAAACTGGTTTCCAGACCAGTGAAGTAACAGCAACAAACCCTATGGGGCTGTGCAAGAGAGTGCCAGGTAGCCTGCATAAAGGATGCGAAGTCTGCGGGCTAAATTCCATCCCGATGCAATCCCAACCCTGACCTCGGGCTTTAAGGAAACCGCCCGCACGCCGCCTTAGCGAGGAGGTAACGACGGAGGCTCAGGGAAGGGGGACGGAGGCGCGCCGGGGGCGGTCTCACCTTTTCCAGTTCATCGTGGAGCTCGGCCAGGCTGGGCCGCAGCAGCTTCTCGCCCAGGTCGGCGGCCGTGTGCCGGTAGTGATCGATTCTGGGCACGGCATCCATGGTGTTGTGGCCAAAGGTGCGCAGGTAGTAGGTGTTGGTGTGGGTGTCGTAGTAGTAGTGGTGCTGGTGGCCGCCGCCGCCGCCGCCCGAGTGCAGGCTGCTGCCCTCGCTCAGCACCGTGTCGCCCCCATTTTGGAAACTGACATTGGCCCCCTCCCCGCCGGTGCCGGCCGCGTCCGAGGGGCTCTCGTCCGCGGACGACGAGGCGGCCGGATCCACGAAGTTCACCCGGAACCGGCCTTTGGCTTCCTCGCTGCCCTTGCCGGCTCCGTTCTCGCCGCTGGCTTTGCCGTCCCTCGGGGGCTCCGTGGTGCTCCCCGCGGCCGCCGCCGCCGCCGCCGCCGCCGCCCGCCCCGCGTTCTCAGTGACCAGATCTACCTGAAACCTGCTCTGGCTCGGCGTGGGCCCCAGCGGTCGACCCAGCCCATCTCCCGCCGCCGCGGCCACCCCGCCCCTGTCCGCTCCTCCCGAGAGGCTGGGAGCTACAGCATCCTCCGGGACCGGCAAGGCCGTCCCGGGGAGGTCCACCCGGGCTGCGGCGGCAGAAGCGCGCTGCGCCTCCTCCGCGCCGCCGGGGGCTGGCAGCCTCTGGGCGCTGGAGGAGGGCGCCGGGGGCTGCGGCTTCTGCCCCACCTCCATCGCCGCCGTAACTGCAGCAGCGCGCGGCCGCCCAGGCAAAGCCCGAGTCACCGAGAGCTGCAGCGGCGCGATGCTCCCGCCGGCCGCCGGCTCCGCGCACCCTCCTCCTGCTCCGGGGGAGGCTGCCGAGGCGCCGCTCGCCCGGCCCGGCTTCCCCAGGCGGTCCCCGCTGGCCCGAGGGGGGTCAGGGGAGCGGAGGGAAGGATGGCCGTGGGGCCCAGCTGGCAGCGCCGAGGCTGTTTAAAGCCTCCGCCGGAGCAGCGGCGGCCCTGGCCACACGCGGGAGGCGGGGCCCGGAGCGCCCTCCTCTCCGCTCCCTTTCCCCTCCCTCCACGGGCCGTGCCCGGCGTCTCGCACCCACCCACCCTCTTTTCCACTCGCTCAGTTGCTCGGTCTCCAAGCGCCGCCCCAGGCGCGGCCCGGCAGCGCCCGAGTAACCAGCGAGACACAGGAAGCTTCCTTCCCTGCTCGGCCAGCGCTTTCCTCCCTCCACTATTCAAACCCGGCGACCCCTACGGAGGCGACGTGGGCGGCCACCCCTACCCCGGCCCACCGCTCCGGGCTGCTCTCCGCGCACGCGGCCGGGCCCTCCGCCCGCCGGCGGCAGCCCCCCGGGGCTCCGCCGAGATCCGTTTAAGCCCCTCGGGCCAAGAGGGTCCGCGGCGCTGCTGCCTGCTCCTGAAGTGCGGCAGGAGCCCCGGGCGATGCCCCCCGCAGCGACCTCCCCTCCGTCCTCCTCCTCCTCCACTGGGTGATGAAAAGCCGGTCCTGCCTCGGGCCCGGAGGGGGAGGGAGAGGGAGGGGGAGGGGGTGACTGACTGGCTGCGGCCCGGGGGCGGGTGGGAAGGCTCCCCGCAGGGCAGCACGCCCGCCGCCGCCGAGGCGGATGCTCCCGGGATGACGGCCCCGCTACCGCGGAGGCTCCTGGGGCTCGCTCTTTTCTTTTTCCAAGTTCTGGACCCGCTCCGGCGGCGCTCGCGAAATCTCGCGAGAGCCCCCAGGCGCCCCGAAGCCGGTCTCGGAGGAGGAGGGGAGGGGGAGCGGGCGCGCAGGCTGCATCTTCCCCGGGGCTCCGGGCCGTGGTGCTCGGGCGGCCGAGCGGAGAGGTCACTTATGGAGCCCACCCGGGTTCTTTTAGGCATGTTTGCCAACGACTGCCGTCGTTCAACAGCGGATGTTTTAAATAGAGTCCTTATCTGTAAAAATTAAACCGCTTTCATATAATCTCAACCATCGGAGAGGATCCCGGAGGCCGTCCTAGCCACTCCAGTGGAAGGTTTGGTCCGGGAACTGTGTGCCCCTGGGCAAGTCACTTAACTTTCCTGGGCCTCCAATTACCAGTTGTTGTTTTTTCCTAGCTAGAGTTTCACCTGATAACCATCAGATCGGCAAAGTTGTAAAAAGTCCAAAAAAGTGATTCCTTGGAGGGACAGAGGAAGGACGGCAACTAACCCTAACCCTAAACGCATTGATGCATCCTGAAAAAGTCTGGAGTTATTCGGGAAAATATTGATTAAAATGCGTAAACTTTGGCACCAAAATCCACTGTTGGGCATGTACCCTAAGGAGATAAAGGTCCCATGCAGAAGCCAGGATCTCCAGTAGAAGCCGTTTTGATCGCAGCAAACACTGCTTCAAGTCCCCATTGATTGGGAGATGGACATGCAAATGGTACTGTATAGGTACTGTATAGGAAGGACAAATTTGGGGAATTCTGAGAAATGCAGGAAGACCTAGGAGGTGATGCAAAATAAGAGAGTCCAGAATGTAAACGCAAAGACAGGCAGCTTGGTTTAGTGGCTAGATGGTCAGCCTTGAAATTCAGGGCCAGACCTCTCACACATACTGGCTTCTGGCCTGAGTCACTTAAGGTCTCTGTAGCCCAGGCAGCTTTTCTAAATTGCAGGCTACATTCCAACCTGCATTAGTAGAATTTGCTCATTGGAAGTGCCCTACACCAAAGAAATCAAAGGTTCAATCCAAAAACGATTTTTAAAATGGAACAATGTAAGGGGGGAAAAGCCCTGAATGCTAAGTGATATCACAATGACCCGTCTTGGTCCTGGACAAGAGGTGAGGAAATATTCCTTTGTTTCATTGGCAAAGTGGGAGACTATGAAATGTAGCAGACACAGGGGAAGTTTTCTTTAACTTCTTTTTCCTCCACCCACCAAAATCAACATAATTTTTCATAGCAGAAACGAAATCCAAGAAATTGTCCAAAATCCAAGGAAAATCCCATTCAATTAACATGAAACTGAATATTATTTTGAAGTCAGTCTACCAAGAGACACTCAAGATCAGTATAGATACAATTTACAAAATGCTCTCTAAAGAAATAATGACTTAAATAACCAGAAGGTTGTCCATGGCTGGACTATAGCAATGTGATTAAAAATGATGATGGTATTTAAATTGGTTTACAGGTTTAATGCCCCTTCCTTCCTTCCTCCCTCCCTCCCTTCCTTCCTTCCTTCCTTCCTTCCTTCCTTCCTTCCTTCCTCCCTTCTCTCTCTCTCTTCCTTCCTCTTTCTCTTTCTTTCTTTCTTTCTTTCTTGCAAGGCAGGTGGGGTTAAGTGACTTGCCCAAGGTCACACAACTAGTGAATGTCAAGTGTCTGAGGCCAACTTTGAACTCAAGTCCTCCGGACTCCAGAACTGGTCCTCTATTCACTGTGCCACCTAGCTGCCCTAATGCCACTTTCAAAAGGATATTTTATAAAGTTGGACAAAATAACATTCATTTGGAAGGATGAAAGATCTAGAATCTAAAGAGTAATGACAAAAATAGGAATGGAGGGGAATACTAGCTCTTCCAGACGTCTAATTATACTTTAAATTGATGAATCATTAAAACTACTTGGTTTTTGATTTATTAAAAATAGAAAAGGAAATCATTAGAACAGACAAGATAAGGAAGGATCAGAAACAATTGAACTCAATATTTTGCAGTATTTGAAACTGAAAAACATAATTACCTGGGGAACAAATTCCTATCTGACAGGAATTTCTGGGAATATTTTTTTTAACTTGGAAATTCTGGGAAAATTTGGCAGTAATTAGATTTAAACCAATGTCTTATACTATAAGCTTAAAATGGCTATGAAGCTTAAATATTAAAGATTGCATCATAAAAAAATTAGAAGAGAACCAGATGATGTACCTTTCACATCCATGACTAACAGGAGAATGCTTAACTATATAAGTTATAGATATGGTCAGAAGAAATGATATAGATACTTTTGATTACACAAAATTGAAAAGTTGTTGCACAAACAAAATCAAGGCAACTAAGATAAGGGAAGAAGTCTATTGGGAAATAAATATTTGCATCTAATATCTCTAATAATGGTCTTATATCTAAGATATATCAGCAATTAAAATAAATATATAACACCACCAAGAGCTATTCCCTAATAGATAAGTAGTCGATGAATATGAACAGATCTCAAAAGAAACATTACAAATTATTAACAATAGCTAATTAGCTAAATAGTTGATAGTTAACAAAATATTAGAGCTTGCTCTACATAAATCACATATAACAAGAGCAAATCAAAACAATTTTGTGATTTCATTTCATACCCTGTGAATTCAATGTTGGAGGAATTATGAATTGGTGAACCATCTTGGAAATGATGTCAAGAAAATGCCTAAAATCTCCATGTTCTTTGACCCAGAGATCTTCATTGGTAGGCCCTGTGGAGGGCAAAGACAATTTAAAAGTCCCATATGCAGCAAAATATTTGTAGCATCACTTCTTGTTGTATCAAAGAACTAAAAAAAAAATTTAGATGCTACTTAGTTGGAGAATTGTGATTCAAATGAGGAATTAGAGAATGGTATCAAATTGTGGTACATGAGTATCGTAGAGTTCTGTTACTTCAAGAAAGAATACAGAGGAGCGTGGGAAGACATAAACTGGTGCAAAATAAAGTAGTGGGAATATGGGAAACCAAATAGACACAGATTACAACACAAAAAATCAAAACAATCATGTTGAATTATGATTTCTGACTGGAAGGCTATATCCAGACATCCTGATAACATGAAAACAAAAAAGCCCCAGTAAAACATTATTTTTAAAAGATGAGAGTGATTAATGGACATATTATAGCCTTTAGAAATTTACTTCATGAAGAAGCCATGTGATAGAATAGAAAGAATATTGACTTGGGGAGAGGATCTTACCCCTGGTCCTTGACTCGATTGTATAACTTTGAGTGAGCCTCAAATAAGCCTCACTTTCCTTAACCTATAAAATGTAGGAGTTAAACAAAATGTCTGAGACTCTTTCAACTCCAAAAGTGAATGATTTGATAAATTTATGTGATAGAAGAATTAGGGGAAATGACCAGGATATGATGAGTTATATAAGCAACCTGATGAGATTGTAAATCATGGTCCTTTATTTGGAGGCATCTAAAGGACATCGCTCATGGAGAGTTAGCACTTACCCTGTGTCTTGCTGGTCCCCAGTAAATGGGGCTACCTCCAAAGCAACTGAGAGTCAGGAGGGATAGACTCATCAGAACCCTCATGGATGGTCTATACAGACAGCTCTTAGAATACCTTTACCTTTTCCCTGGCTCCTTTTAGAGCGTAGCTATTGAGGGTATTTCCCACACCCATATGCCCCCATAGCAGTTAATGATGACCTGCAGGAAAAGCAGGTGGTGCATGTGGTTGTCAAGGCAGCCTGAGAAAAAAAAGTTCACTTTCTTCCAGTTCTTAGTTGTTGTATACCCTTCTACACACAGACTAGAGTTCCTTAAAATGAACTTTCCCTGCCCAAAATAGCACAATAACTAAGGACGGTGTTCCTCCCAAAGCACATGGCAAAGGTAGACTTGTGCCTACATGCAGCCTGGGAAGAGATATCCTGAGAGTGGATTTTCCCAACTTGGGGAATTACCTTGTAGATAATTCCAGGTTCAGAATTTTTCATGTCGAGAGTTCAGAAACCAGCCTCTTAGAGGAAGAAAATTTCCTCAATGTCATGTTTATTAGAGAAGGAAGAGACCTGCATCTTAGAGAAGGAGGAAACCTTTATCAGAGCAATATGCTACAAAGATTTTCCCCTAGTTATTTCCCTTTTAATCTTAGCTTTATTTAATATGTCTGTACAAAAACTTTAAAATTTTATGTAACCAAAATTATCCATTACATCTTCTTTGATGTTCTCTAATCCTTTTTGGTCATGAACTTTTCTCTTATCCATAGATTTGAGAGGTTTTTTTTCCATGTTTCTCTACTTTGTTTGTGATGTGATCTTTTATATCTAAGTCACATGCCTATTTGGAGCTTATCTTTGAATAAGGTGTGAGGTGTTGGTCTAAATCTAATTTCTTCCATAATGATGTCCAATTTTTCTAGCATTTTTTATCAAATATTTTTATAAAAAATTTAATCAAAATAATAGTGAGTTTCCCAATAACAGAGGTCTTTGTGTTTATCAAAAACTAGGTTATTCAGTATTTTTACTTCTCATTGTTGTATACCTAAACTGTTCCATTGATTGATCTTTTTTAACCAATACTAATTTTTTTTTATAATAACAACATAGAGGTATTGAGGAAATTTGTTTGGCTTTAATATGCTTATTTTTTATAAGACATTTTCTTTTCTCTATTTTGTTTCACAATGGTATGGGGGGTGGGGGACAGAAAATAAATTTCTGTTCATTGTAAAAGATAGTGTTTGTGAATTTGGGGGGGGGGTGCTCCACATGTAAAATGTTGCGTACACTTTCAGATGAGGTCACTGTCTTATTAGTTTTATTTAACTGTTTCCTTTTGCTACAAGATACCTCTTGAAGTGGGAGTAATCTATAAATTGGTAAAACTTTTAAAATAAGAGAAAAAGAAAAGAATTGACAATATAGTACCTAGAACTTGAGGGATGGAGCCTCCATTAAGGAGATCCCTATTCATCCTGCTGACTGGCTTAGTAAATAGAATGCTGGGCCCAGGGTTAGGAACATTCATCCTCGCAAGTTCAAATATGGCCTCGGACACTTACTAGCAATGTGACTCTAAGCAAGTCACTTAACCCTATTTGCCTCGGTTTCCTCATCTGTAAAATGAGCTGGAGAGAGAAATGACAAGCCACTTTATTAGGTGTTCGCAGAAACCCCCCAAATGGGGTCATGAAGAATTGGACACAACTGAACAGCAACAAATTCATACCCTGGGGAAGATCCAAACCTTGTCATTCCTCTTCAGTTTTACCAGTAGCCCAGACATTTCAGTTCCAATAGGAAGGCTATTGATTTCTCACCTGTGTCCCAAAAGGTATTTACTTTCTGGGGAGGGGAGATTCAATTTGAGTACTTTATGTATTTCTGTATCTATTCATAAATAATTATGAGTCCTCTGCATCTTATGCACAGTCTATGGGAGTGAAGTAAAGGCTATACCTTACCTGATACGCATATTGTACCTTGAGTGCTTATATAAGACTCAGGGATCCTGTTACCTACCTTTAGGAAAGCCAAGATGTGAAATGGATTCATGAGTATATTTAGAGACTTTTCTGAAGTTTTAACATTAAGAAGTATGAGAAAAGAAATTACCCTCTTGAATTAGCATCTCTAGGATCAAACCTGGTCACTTGAACTTAGGCTCTGGTCATAGGCTACAAAAATAAAAAATTGTTATAATAAAGTTTTTAGAACTGACTGGCATCTCTAGTTCAGAGGGAAAAGCATTCTCTTCTTAGCCTTGAAAGGAATATAGAACTATCTCAATCTTTGAGCCCAAAGGTGGAATCGAGTCAGTCCCTAGAGTTATTTGAGACATATACAACCTTTGAAAGACAGCCTGAGAGGAGAGAGGGGGATCTGGATAGCTGAAAGCCAGTGTCCCCACCCTGACCAATGACTTGAGCTAGAAAGAACTGTTGACACAAGGACAACAAGAAAAAGGAGAGAGAAGAAACAGGACCAAGGTGAGGCAGAAAAAGGAGAAATATGGACGACCATTGGCTCCTGCAGACATGTTGGAGAAGGAGACTCAGACTGAAGTCGGTGAGTAATGACTATACCCAGATCTTCAAGGACTAAGAAAAATCCCAAGAACCATGATTTGCTTCTTTACCCAAATATTTTTGGTAACCCGAATTTTACTTCAACCATAAAAAGGCCAGGGATTAGCTAGAGATAAAAATAAATTTAAATTAGGACAGAAAGACGGACTTTTGCCTAAATATTAGCAAATTTCCTAACTGGAGGCTCTGAGACATTATTATTATAATCCTAACTTTTTATTTACTATAAACTGCATAAAGTGGCAGAAGAGAGGTCACTGAATCTAAGAGACTATTTTATTGCCCCAGGCTAAAAAAATGAACTAATTGAATTTCCAGAAACAAAGAGGGGTAGAAAGGAGAGGGTAGTGAGGGAGGAGTTATCTATCTGGCCAACTGCACCCTCCACAGTAACTCCAACAATCACTGATGTTATGAAGGAAAGCGCTTTGAAAACCTTAAAATTCCATGTTATTATTACTATTATTGGTATTAAAGCATCAAATCTCCCGATTTATATCCCATGCTGCTCAATCAACAGTTATATCTAAAATTGTAATGATTCCTGCTTTTATCTCAAATCATGCAAAAGTAAAGAACATAATAAAGTTGTTCAGAATAAGCAAATTTGTATTTTCTTATATATAGAAAAATGGTCAGAGCGTGGCCCTGAAAAGATGAGATGGTATTGGGAAGCAATGCCCAGCTGCTACTATGCACTAGGCCATTACTTTCTGCCCTGCATTTAGTCCTGCCTTTGTTAACTGACAAAGAATGCACAGTCAACAGCAGGACATTGTTGAAATTTATACATGAGGAGTAGGGCTCCAGGGAATCCATCTCCCCTAGTGTTATTTTAACACAAACTATTTTGTCAAGTTAACACTCACCTTGGAAAGCACTGAGAGTTTAGTCCAAGAAGAAGGAAAAATGGCAATAGCAATAGGGAGTCCCTTAGGCAGAGACCAAATCGCTTGGACAAGAATGAGAAAGCCTTATCTGAGGTACCAGAGTAAGTCTGGTCAGCCTCTGTATGTGCATTTTGCTTACTTCCCAGTTAATTTCTGTCTCTTGTGAATTTATTTATAATCATAGAATTATAGAACCAGAAGAGACCCTATAAATTATCTAAATTTATACTCCAGTTTTACAAATTATAATGGAAAAGACTACCTGAATTCAAGATAATAATTTTAAGACCTAAAAATGAAAAAAAAATGAGGCTTTTCACCTGTGACACAGAAACTTGGAGGCTCTTTGAAAGAAGTCCCAGCTTCCACAGTGAATATTAATTATAGGTTACATTTTAGCAGACGTTCATGATTTTGTTGTGGTAGCTAGGGGCACGGTATATAGAGCTCAGGACTTGGAGTTAAAAAGACAGGAGTCTTGAACATGTACTAGCTGTGTGATTCTGGACAAATCATTTAATCTCTCCCAACCTTAGTTTCCTCATCTGTAGAAGAATAAAGATCAAATGATATAAAATATGTAAAGGGCTTTGTAAACATTAAAGTCTTATATAAATGTAAGCTATTAATCATGCTTTGGGTTTTCCTAAGACTAAAATACAGTATACAGTTCAGGTCAATAGTATGAACTTTTGGTGGGGGAAACTGGTTATCCCTGGACAAACTTGTTTTTGTTGTAGTTGCGCTAATTTTGATTTCTTATCTATATCCAAGGGACATTCTTCCTTACATAAAACCAATATGATGATTTTTCTATGCACGATAGAAATAAAGATAAATAAAAATGTGATTTCAATTTTAGAATGTTGTGTTTATGATTTTGTATTCCTAAAAGCTAAGCATATTTTAATGAAAAATTTTAAATTTTCCTTACCCAAACAATAAACACAAGATAATTATTTTAAAATATGTATTTGTTTTTTCCTCCCTCATTTCTGACCTTCCTCCAGCAGGATATTTCAGTTATAAGGCAACTCAATTCATAATCCTTCCACCTTTAAAATTCTGTATTTAGCATCTGAGAGACCCACTTCTCCTATATAGAATCTGCACAATAGCTACTTCAGGTTTAAGATACTAAATAGATCCACATGCCTTCAAAACCCCAGTTGACATAGCCTCATCAATGACTTTATACTGAGAACCACAGTAAAATGAGTTCAAAGCAAAGGCATCTAGTGAAATAGCATAGTAAGAAAATGAGAAGGCTTTCCTTATCCTCTTAATGCTAATGCCTTCCCCCTACTGATTATCTCCAGTGAATCCTTTCTGTATCTTGTCAGCACACAGTTGTTTTCATGTTGTGTTTCCCATTAGATTGTGAACTCCTTGAGAGAATTGGGGTTTGGGGTTTTTGGTTTTTTTTTTTCCTTTCTTTGCATCTCCAATTCTTAGTATGAGACCTGGCACTTAATAAATGCTTACTGACTGTCTGATGTAAACCTAGAGCATACTTCCATAAACACAAACATCACTAATGGGGAGAGTGAGAATTCCTATTTTATACGAGGGACACAGGTAGTAGGGACTGCCTGTGGCCAGGACATTCGTGCAAAGGCAGTTCACATCTCCAGGGCTGCAGGGACTGGCTGATATCATCTATGATCTCATTGCACTGCTCTCATTGGACCTGCTCCATCCTGGGCATAGTGCCTCTGCTTGGGTACATCTCAGCTGAACATTGCTTAGCTGGTCCCATGGTGAATGGGGGAGACTGGGTGCGTATGTCGCATGTTGGTTACCACCTCTCCCAGATAAGGAAGGGCAGGCCCAGAGCTTCTTAGACACCACACCCTGTGAACAAAAGCCTGGCAGATTGCCCTCCAGCTAAGACTGTCGGATATTCCCAAGATCCTTATAGCATGTAAATGAATTTGAGCCAGAACAAAAAGTAAGCTAAGCAGGCAACATCATTGTTCTCTGCCCGAGCAGCCGACATTAAATAATAGTAATAATAATAATAACAATAATAATAATAGTAATATCCAACAGCAGCAAAACCCCGTTATTTTGGTTATATACTTTGGCCAACAACAGCAAAAAACCTCTGCTTTTTCTCTGCATGTGATCCCAAGCCTTCCCTCTGTTGACTATTTCCAATTTATCCTGTACATATCTTGTTTGTACGGTATGTAGTTATTTGCACGTTGTATTCTCCTTTTGACTGTGAACTCCTTGAGAGCAGGGTTGTCTTTTATTTTCTTCATATTCCCAGAGCTGGGCATATAGCAGGTAGTTAATTAATGCTTTTTGGCTTGGCATTATCTACTTTCATCCAGTGGACAAAGCCTATAATCCTATCAGGTCGATTAAGGACTTATCTACACATTTGGGGGAAGTTGTAGGAAGATTCCTCCAAACCTATTTTACTGTTTTTGAAATTATTTTGGAGGGGATTAATTGTTTCGGTTGAGGTATATAATCTTTCAGTGTTTATATGAATTGAGGTGACTAGAGCCCTCTCCCTTTATATATCCATAGCTAATAGACAAATGTAACTACACTATGTGCATGCCACTAGTACAGAAGCAAATAAATGTGATCAGTGATCGGAAAAGAGGAAGATACACCTATAGGAAGTCTTGGAATGAGGAAGGAGAGAAGAGAGAAGCCTTTTAAAGTATACTAAGTAGGCAGCTCTATCTACTTCAATGGCCAGTCCTCTCTGACACAATAATGTGCAACCACCCCAGCCCTTTGCCACAGTAAGAGATGGAATAGAGGTTGCAGGGTAAGGGAATCCATAGCCTCAGAACCCCAAGGCTCTCAGTATGGAGGGACTTCTCCAAAGGACATTCATGTATGAAGAGAGTCTTAGAATACTTATTAGCATAATAATGCCACCAGGGTCCATTTTATGGATAGGCCATTATTACATCTTCAAAGCTTTGCCATTTTAAACTTTTTCATCGTAGGGAAAGGTGAGATGGTAGCAACATCTAGGGCCAAGGTGTTCCTGGGAAGACTGAGGGGTTCTTTTTTTTTTTTGGCCTTTTTTTTTTGAGGGCAATTGGGGTTAAGTGACTTGCCCAAGGTTACACAGCTAGTTTTTGTGTTTAGTGTCTGAGGCTGGATTTGAACTCAGGTTTCCCTGACAACACTGCACCACGTAGCTGCCCCAACTGAGGGATTCTTTCCTGTCTTAGTTGCGTGTCCTGAGTCATGAACCAGGAACCTCCACTCTAGAAGGGCTATTCTCCCAAGGAAGGCCAGATATGAAAAACCTGGATGTTAGGAGAAGGATAGATCTGACCCCAACACTGAGTCTTTCTTTTCTCCCTGTTACATAATTATGAAGGGGTTGAATAAGGTGGTTTCTAAAGTCCCTTAGACTCTGTGACAGTCTGTGAATTTAAGAGATTGGGACTCTTTTCCTCTACCTCAGTTCAGCCTTAATTTCAATAAAAGATGAATATCTCCTTTCTTAAATGTGAACAATTTGTTTGTCCTCTTTGGTGGTCTCATTTAGTGTCCTGTAAAATCAGAGTGTGGTGGGAACAATACCCTAACCTACACCATCATGTGGATATATCTTAGATGGTAAAACTGTACTTGATATTTGATTTCATCAAGATGGGATCCCCAGCCTCTGTCTAAGGCTTGCATGGCAGACCATTATGAACAACCCAGCTCTGCTTGTTCAGCTGCGTCAACTCATGGTGTACTTGATGCCAGTCCTTGTTGATTATGCTTTTCCTTTTGTTAACTGTTGAATGACTTGTGAGCATTTCATTTCATCCCAATGTTGAAACTAAACTGTCAGCATACTTGGCTGAGTCTAGTTTAGTCTACAGGTCTGTGTTCTACAAGGCATTATACCAAATGGTTTCTAAGATTCCTTTCAGAACTAACATTATTTTGAGGGCTTAAAAGGTTTTAGATTACACCTCTCCCCCCCAAAAAATTCTGTTCACTGTAACAGACTTTTAAATTCTTTTTGAAGCTTAGCATCAAAAAAACTAAGATCTTGGCAACTGGTCCCATCGCTTCCTGGCAAATAGAGTGAGAAGAAATGGAAGCAGTGTCAGATTTTATATTCTTGGGCTCAAAGAGTGCTGCAGACAGTGACTGCAGACAGTGACACTTGCTCCTTGAAAGGAAAGCTACGGCGAATCTGGACAGCATACTAGAAAACAGAGACATCACCTTGCCAACAAAGATCCATCTAGTCAAAGCTATGGTTTTTCCAGTATCAATGTATGGCTATGAGAGCTGAATGCCTCAGAATTGATGCTTTCAAATTGTGGTGCTAGAGAAGACTTTTGAGAGTCACTTGGACAGCAAGGAGATCAAATCAGTCAATACTTAAAAAAATTAATTCAGGCTATTCACTGGAAGGTGGTCCAATACCGAAGCTGAAGTTTAAATACTTTGGCCACATAATAAGAAGATGGAACTCATTTGGAAAAGACCCTGATGTTGGGAAAGACTGAAAGCAAAAGGAAAAGTGGGTGGCAGAGTTGAAGATGGATAGATAGCATCATGGAAACAATGAGCATGAACTTAGACATCAAGAGAAAGTGGCAGATAGAAGATCCTGGAATGCTATGATCCATGGAACCATGAAGAGTTAAACATAATTGAATGATTGAACAACAAAATTGCTCTAACAAGTACCACTCAGCCTCAGTAATCATGTTTTCTGTGTTCCAAGTGTGAAGAAATAACTAACTATTCTTGGTACCCAACTAGGTACTAAAGCAGGTATTTATATATGAAACTAATTAATGGCCCTTTCCTCTTTCTGGAGGAGTGGGGGGGGGGGTAACCTTTCCTAGAAGAGGACTTGTAGTTTTCTGGGGTATGTCTCCCCCAATAGGTTTATGTTTACTACATTCACTACTACATTCACCTGCCACACAAGGCATCTTTCACGTTGTTTGCCCCAAGTGCAAAAAGTTCTAGTAACAGCTCTGTTCATGACTAAAATTCCTAGGTTTTCCACTCTTTTAACTAATAAGGCATGGTACTATTTCTTGTTATTTTAAAATATATTCCTTTTCTTAGTGCATAAATTGAATCTTATAGTTAACCATTTGATTTTTCTATTCTCTGTTTTGATCTCTTAGCTAATATTAATTTCTTTCTCCCTATAAGTTATAAATAGCTTTGACAATTTAGTTGGAAACTTCTGATTATGCTACTCCAGTGAGGATATGAGGTTTGGTGATTGTACCAGCAAAGAGAAGGGGCTGTATGAAAGATGTTGATAGACCTGATAATTGATTGGATATTGTATTGTTAATGGATTTTTGCTTAATGGGAAGATCTTTTCCATCCATTAATAGACCCATGTGATCTGCTTGAGTTACATGGAAGCCTGAGTCACATAAGTCTGTGGTGGGAGGAGCTTGCTGAATGGGTAGAGCAGGAAGGGCAGGGTAAGGCGGAGTAGAGCCCAGAGGAACTTGGTTAGAGCTGAGGGAGAGAGAGAGAGAGAGAGAGAGAGAGAGAGAGAGAGAGAGAGAGAGAGAGAGAGAGAGAGAGAGAGAGAGAGAGAGAGAGAGAGAGAGAGAGAGAGAGAGAGAGAGAGAGAGAGAGAGAGAGAGAGAGGAAGCAGGCAGCAAGCTATGAGTGTTTTTCTGTGGGAAGGCCCTAGCAAGGGGAAGGCTTGGGTATTGTGGTGCCCCCTGCAGTGTTATTGTTTATAAGTTTCTTTGTTGCTATGATGGATTTGGCTTTCTGGTATTTGAATAAATGTTTTGGTTCTGTCTTCCATGTGGAGAATCTGTTATATTTTGTGATTCGGAATTATGTCAGTGTATTCATAGCCACTGTAGGCACAGTGAATTTTGTGTTGGGGCTACAGATACTGAGGGTGAAGGTGAGACATCGAACATAATTGCATGTTTGCAAACCTCTGCAACTGGAAGTATAATGGTACCCTCTGCAGAAAAAAGGAAATTAAGAATTGTGAGTTTTTTAAGGAAAGATCATGAATTCTGCTTTGGACATATTGAGTTTGAGATGTATTTAATAAGGATGTAAAATTGGAAATGTCCAATAGGCATTTGGTGATGTTGAACTGGAGTTTAGGAAAGAAAGAGAAAGGCTAGATATGTATGTTTGGGAGTCACTTGCACAGAGATATTTGAAAACATGGGAGCTGATAAGATCACCAAATGAGAGAGTATAAAAAGAGAAGAGAGGGGCGGCTAGGTGACTCAGTGAGTAAAGCACCAGCCCTGGAGTCAGGAGGACCCGAGTTTTGTTCTGGCCTCAGACACTTAACACCCACCCACCCACACACACACACACACACACAAAACTAGCCGTATAACCTTGGGCAAGTTGCTTTAACCCCAATTGCCCTCCAAAAGGCAAAAAAAAAAAAAAAAAAGAGAGAAGAGGGCCAAGTATAGAAACTTGGATAACACTTTCAGTTAGGAGGTGATCCAAGAGAAGAGACTGAAAAAAATTCATCAGATAGGTAGGAAGAGAACCAAGAAAGTGGGGACACACCCACTCAAAAAAAAATCAGAGAAGAAAGTATATACAGGAAGAGAGGGTGTCCAGTGGAAAAGGGGAACATCTGTTCACCATAATTCTTGAAATATATTTTCATATGCTTAGTTTTTCCTCTCAAGACCAGATAATTCTAGTTCCTTCAGCTTCTCTCCTAAAGCTAAATTCTTAAATATTTAATCATTTTTATTACTTTCCTCCACACACTTTCCAAGTTCCATAAGTCTTTCTTTAATTGCAAGTCAAAAACTATTACAGTACCTATAATCACAGATGACATTAAAATAGCATTTCAAAGCTGTGAAGTATTTTTTTTATAAAAAACCAGACATTGCTGAAGTAAGAGGAAAACTACAAGATAACTTAGTACAGGCAAACAAATTTATTTTCCTTATAATTTAAAAATTGCATTTGGTATTATTCCAGCGACAAATTTTTTGAATGTTCATTCTTTTAAAAGGTAATTTACCTCAGCTTCAGCAATTTGTAGCTATGATAATATCTAGGAAAAAAAATTGGATTCTTTTAAGAGATAGAATAATTAAAAGGCTATTTAGATTTTTATCTTCATATTCATTAAGTGTAGGGTTAAAATATTTCCTGTTCTAGTATATGAAATCACACAAAATGAGACCTAATCTACAAATGTTATTAAATCTGGTTTTTCTGAAGTAACTTATGGAGACCTTAGATGCTAAACACAGAATCTAAAGGCATTATAATACTGAAACTTTTTACATAATTGGCATTCCTTATTTACCTCCCCCCCCACACCAATTTTCCTTGTTTATGTATCTTAAATAACTTAAAGTTTAATTAAGCTCAAGTGTCAACTCAGTGCCAATTACTTTGAAATACAAAAGGGCTTGCTAGTTGATATCATCAAGTTATGTCATTTAAGCCAATAGTACCCCATATTGGCATAGCATTTGGGAGGACATTTTTCATAAAACTACATACTGCATTACACTGTTATAGAATTTATATGTAACCTGCCTTTTGCCATACCCGTAGAAGCTTTGCCCCAGAAATGTTACAGCGAGGGACACTTCTTGCTGCTTCGGCAAACTCCCTAGAATTCCACTGGTTCTGGTGGCCTTGCACTTGATCAGGAATCAGACTTTGAGGAGTTCCCAAATGTTTATGATATTGAACTAGTGAGTGCTGGCAGTACCGTGGCCATGCAGAACTGTTGGAGGGTGGGTCTTTGGAAAATGGTGAAGAGTAATGGAAGGAATAGAGGGATTGAGAAGGTGTTTAGACCGTGAGCTAAGGAGAGACTGGACTTGTATTATTGCCCAGGAATGCTAGGAACAGAGATGGTGGTCCTCTGACCCTGCCTTTCTCTCCCCAGGGAGAAGTCAAGTTTTTCTTTTTGCCAGGATAGCACCTCCTTGAAGGCTAATACCCCATTCCAAATCGGCAGGCCGGTTACTCAGAACATAGCTGACCACTCCCCTGCAGAGGGGGAATGGAGTTTCTACTCCTGCTGTTCATGAGCCCCCATCAACATGCTCCCTCTCAACCAGATTCACTTAGCTTTAAAAAAAAAAAAAGACATTTACTAAGGAAGAACAGTTGTTATAAAAATATCCCCTCTGACTCAAAGATGTCACATTATTTGCTCACACAAAGTATGTCCCTGGAGAGACTGGGCTCAAACTTAGAATGTAGATGTGACCAAAGGGTAAATTCACAGTTCTTGCCTTAGAAGTCCTTTTCTCTCTTTTGGAGTTTTCATTATGTCACCCTTAGGTGTAGTTCTCTGCTGGTTTCTGAATATCACTTGCCATATAGAGTCTTGAAGCTGCCTTTTTTTAAGTGTTTCTAGTTTGTTTTTGATGTGTGGTTCAGATCTAATGCCCACTGTAGCTGTGGGGAAACTGTTATCTGGCTGTAGTGAACACTCCAGGTGTTTTAACCCTTTAAAGTTCACAAGGTCATCACTTGCTCATTGTGGGTGGGAAAGAGGAGAGAGATTCAATTTTCTTCCATTGCCCCAAGGGCAATTCTTTACCAGTAGTCTTTCTTCGCTGGATATGACCACAACTCAACTCAAGGCTGTTGGAATGATTCAGAGCTGGCATGCTGTTATACATAGGCCCAGAGGTATATCTGAATTTTTCAACCAATCACAATATATTTCTTACATAGTGTCCTTTGCTTTTATCCAAAGCCCCAAGATCCTTTCAAATTGGTTACCTACTCACTCCTATTTTAATTTTGTTTAATCCAATCAAAGTATCTGGGTCTTTTATAATTATAATACTTAGAGTAGATATGGAAATTTCCACCCTTATACCAGTCAATCCTTTCAGTCTTTCTTTTTCCATTGCTCCTTTCAAGATGATTCATCTGTCAACTGAGTGTTTAAATGCATGTGCTATTTAACAATTTGTTACAAAAAAAAAAAGTCAGAAAATTTGTTGTCCAGCAAAACCCATAGAGATAGAGGGAGAGCCCTATACTTTTGCAGGGGGCAAGATACTTTTCCCTTACTGTAAACTGGTGAGAAGACAGATGAACTGAAGAGAAAAAGAGTGAATCTTATATTTTTAAGCTAAGTCCCAATTTGAACTCTTGATTTTCTTTTCCTTTTGAAAAATGACCCTTAGACAAAAAGCCATGCTGTGCAATGAAGAAGACTTTCTGTGAGGCTGCTTGAAGGAATAGTCTGGAATTCTCTAATTTTTTGGCCTCAGGACTTCTTTATACATTTAAAAATTATTGAGGATTCCTAAGGAACTTTTATTTGTGTTGCATCTATCAACATAGAAATATTTCTAATGTTTCATAGTAGAAATGAAAACATCTTAGTATTATTATGAAAATACCTTTGATCTCTAGGACCCTCAAAAGTGTCCTGGGGCTCTCAGATGTCCCCAGACTATACTTAGAGAACTGATGGCCTAGAATGACCAAGGCTGATGGGATGAAGACTTTATCTTGCCATAGGTCTGAGATGGAGGGCTGTGACTATCTGCCCCTTGGAGCCAGATTATACCAGCTGTCATTCATTATCTAGTGGTTAGATATAAATTAGGAATATCCCCCAACATGAAAATTCAATGTAGGTACATAGAAACTGAAGTGAGTTTGTCAGTTTTCCACTTTATGGCTGTGAAAAAGGTTAAGTAGAACTATTTTGCTATCCTATCCAAACGATTTAGTTATTCAGAAACATTTAGGGAATAACCCACTCAGTGTAAAGCATGAATAAGAAAGAATCTCTGATCCTAGAAGCTTACAACCTGGTAAGGGAAATAAGGTCTGTCCAAATAACTCCAAAAGGAAGAATGCACAAGTGCCATTGAAGAAATATTGATGCCCACTTTTTGAGGGTGGGAGAAAGAACAGTCAGCTATCAGAGAACTAATAAAGCAGAAGCCTCAGTGCATAGCTCAGATGCTCCTTCCCACTAGAGGCCTTTCCTAATACTTGCCAGATGTTAATTCACTCTTCCTCTGAAATTATTTCATATTATTTTCTGTGCCTTATAATATCTTATCTGTATATATTGTGTACAACCTCAATAGCATAAAAGCTCCCCAAGAGCCACACCGGTTTCATTTTTTGTCTTTGTCTAGCAAATGATACCCAGCATATGGAGTCATAGACTCAGGACTGGAAGGGTCTTGGAGGTCATTTAGTCCAACTCCTTCATCTTACAAATGAGGAGACTATGGCTGAGAAATGTTACCCAGGGTTACGCAGCAAATAAATATCTGAGAGAGAGTTTGAACTCAGGTCTTTCTGATTCCAAGTCTATTGATCCACTTATTATGCTACCTACCTGCCTCAATAAATGTTCGTTGATTGGAATTGAATTGAATGTTATGGAATAGTAAAGGAAGACAAAAACTGGGAAAAGTCTCATTATAAGTGTAGTTCAGATGACAGAAAATTCTTTTTGCAGAAAACTGCACTGCAGATAGTGCTTGGCTTTCTGAAGCCATCCTTTACAACCCCTTACCTTAAAGACCTGAGAAAGCATTCAGAAACAACTAGTTTTTTTCTTAACAGCTCTTTGACCTTAGAATTTTATAAGATTACAAGATATTAGGGAGAAGAAGAGCCAAAAAGTTCATCAGGAGTATGGCACAATTTCCAAGGAAGCCCAGAAGCTGACAATCCATTGAGTGGTGTCAAAGAAGTTCTTGAATTAAGAAGTGTGGGGCAAGGTAGGGCAAAGAGACAAAGAAATAGAATTTATTGAAGTGTGCTTGGGTCCTTTGTTTCAGGAGGGAGACTCTCTCATGAAGACTTGTGGTACATAAATCATGATAGCACCTCTTTTAAAAACTATGCACATGGCATGTATTGTACAATTATACAATTAATGTTTGTTCTTGGTAGAGTGAGAAATAACAATATCACTTACTTATTTTTAAAGCACAGGGATGACAATAAAACCTACAAAGAACTGTTGATTTGTGTGTGTGTGTGTGTGCGGGGCGGGGGGGGGGGGCAAATATCTATGGGTTTCAGTGAAACAGTGAAAATAGTAAAGACTGTTACGAACTCTCTGCGTAGATAAAGCACTGGTTAACGTTTTCCGGAGTGAGGACAACGTAGCTACTACCCTGTGTTGGGATGGCCCGGTTGGGAGGGACATCTTATTTGTGGCAACTATGACTGACCAATCTCCACCGCTTCTCCTCTCCAATTATCCACAATTGATCAAATTGTTCAGAGGTAAAGTAAATAGATAAAGAGAGTAGTTGAATACTGTACAAGTCATTGACACAGATTTTTGAGTTTGGCCATGCAAGAGTGGGCAATGAATGTCAAAGGCAGTTCTCTGCACCTTCCTAAAACTTTATATCTACCTGTGGGATTGCCATTCAGTTTCACCCTTCCAAGAGACTTTGCTTCAGACAGTACCAAAAGAATATACATACTTAAAAGGGTCAGTGGTCTTTCATTATAATTGTGATAAGATTCTTATATTCATTACATGGATACATGGGAGAGAAGAATTTATCTTTGATGTTCCAGAAACCAAACTTCAGAGAACTAGTATCAGAAATTAGTAATGTCTAGATGTCCAGAAATAGGTCTAAGAGACCAGTGCCAGGAAGAAGATACGGGAATCACCACAGGCCTCAGAAAAAATAAGGATATATAATAGTAAATATTAATTTTCAAAGAAGTTCATGGTTCCAGATCCAAATAATATTTTTTCAATTTCTACATTGAACACACCTTTGGTAGAATGTAAGCTTTTCTGGCAGAGACTTCTTCAATTTTTACGTTTGTATCCCCATTGTTTAGACCAGCATAGTAGGCACTTAGTAAATGTTTCATTGATTGCTTGAGAAAAAGTCTGACCTTGATGAGTAAAATAAGTAGAAAACAAGATCTTTGTAATCCAGGACTCATATGGAGAGCTATTTACTGCCCAGTAGATATTCTAGGACATCTTCAACAAATGGCATGACATTGTTTGTTATTCAAGGTTTAGCAGTCTACATATACACTCTAATTTTCTCAAATTTCTTTCATGAAAATACCATGGGTAATATATAAAGGTTATACCTCTTTTAAGTAGCTACTTAAATCTTCCATTTTAGCAAGAGTTATTTTCCAGAATAACTTTTGGAAGAAATAGACGTTATGAAAATGAATAGTGTGTGTTAGTTACCCTTTGGACATATCCTATTTCTTACTTATATACTATACTTACATAGTGGAAAAATTTTAGCACTGAAGTTTCTTCTTTTTGTTCCTTGGGCACTTACAAATCTCTAAAATCAAGCCTCAGGAATCTAGTAGAATTAAACTAGAGCAGTATGGAGGGGTAGGGTAACTATGGTGAGAAGGATAGTGAGGAAAAATAGGAAGGAGGAAAATACGCAAGAAATATAGTTTAGAATGTGATGAATTTACCCATAAAACAGAAATAGGTAGCAGATTAAAAATTTTAATTCAACATTATGTTGCTTTCGGGGAACACTATAAAAATGAGAGATAGACTCAAAGATAAAAATAAAGGGCAGGAGTAGAATTTATTATGTAAAAAAAGCAGGGGTAGTAATCAGGATCTCAGAAAAGTTAGAGACAAAATAGATTTAATTCAAAAGAGTAAAATAGGGAAACTACACTGTGTCAGCAATATTATTTAATATATTTTAGACCTTTTGTAATCATTAGACAGTACAAAATGTCTGAGAGCATACCTGCCAAGATAGACACAGGAACTATATGAACATAAACATAAAACACTTTTTATACAAATGAGGTCAGATCTAGATAATTGTAGTAGTATTGTTCATGGGTAGGTAGAGTCAATATAATTTTTTTAAATGAAAATTTTACAAAGGTCATGTATTTATTCAATTCCAATTAAACTACTAAAAATTATCCTGCTGAGTTAGAAAAAATAATAACAGAATTCGTTTGGAAGGACAAAAGGTCAAGAATTGCAGGAAACCAGGGAAAAAAGATGTAAAGGAAGCAGATTCAGCAGTATCCAACCTGAAACTATAAGGTGAGAGTATTGTTGAAGTGTAAGGAAGATAATTTCAGTTATTTAGTATTAAAATTAATTAAATTCAAATATTTTAAATTAAATTTATTGTTATAAATAAAACCAATGTAGCCAGGAATAGAGGGGATGCAGAAAACTGGGGGAAAAACTTTCATAGACTGAGGTAGGATGTGATTGTGTTGGAATATTACTGTGGTATAGGAAATGATGAGCTGGTTAATTTAGAAAAACATGGAAAGTCGTGGACTTATGAAGGAAGATGCTCTCCACCTTCAGAGAGAGAAATAAGTGGAAATATGCAAGGTCTGGTCTTTATGTATATGAGTGTATATATGTATATGTTCATAGATATCTATATGTAGGGTGATATATATATATATATATATATGTTATACACACATATATGTCTGCATTTAATTTTAACCTTCTTTAGGGTATGGAGGGAGGGAGAGAAAAACTAAAGCAAAAAGTGCATAGCAGAGAACAAAGAAAAGCTGGGTAGCTTTGAAAACAATGGGTAGTATTTATTATATCGGTTTTCTTGAAATGGAAATTTGTTTTGTATTGAATCCTCTCATGTTCTACTGTGTACATGGCAATGTTCTTTTTTTTCTTTTCTTGTTTTATATTTAAGTTTAAAGTGAATTAAAAAATTATTTTAAAAAAATCCCAATGACAGAGAAGGAGAAGGTATTCTTTATCTAGTCGATGGGACTGACAATCTAAGCGTATATCACAAAGATATTCTGGGGCACCTGCTTATTTTTCTGCAGTTTATAGAGACAATAGTAGCTACTGTGAATTAATTAGAAGTGTTGATCTGTCTTCATGTATTTAGGAAGAATTTCTCTAAGGAGAGGCTGCTTAAGGAATTAAATCAGATAGAGTCTATTGACTTAAAACTACCGATTTAACCAGTAAATTTTATTGAATCTTTATCTAATACATTAATCTGAAGCCTGCTTTCTATCCACTACTCTGTGTGTGTGTGTGTGTGTGTGTGTGTGTGTGTGTACTATACACAGTATACTTGCTATAAGCCAGGCCTGACTTAGGCCTGTCTGGTGGTTCAGGTTCAGTATTTGAATGAAAAGAAATGAGCTTAGACCATCTATCCAGTTAACAAAAGGAGAATTACTTGCCCATAGCATAGAAAGGATATTCAGCAAAGATACAACATTGATTCACTTGGGTGCAACTTCCCTGACTCTGTATTGACCATGTTGATGATAAAGCAAGTCAGAAGCGTGAGGGAGATGTTACTGACTGGTCGTGCTATATTGTATTTTATGACACAAGGAAGCTATGTTATTGATTTGAGCCTTAGACCCTTGTACCAATTAAGTCTTGAGGACAGTTTCAATGCATTTAAAAGAAAAATTAGCCTAGTCTATGTGGGGTAGGATCTTAGGATATTGCTCTTGTAATACCATATGGTATATCTATAATATAGTTATATAGAAGCTAGGTGACTCAGTAAATATGAGTATTGAGCCTAGAGTCAGGAAGATCTGAATTCAAATTCCACCTCAGAGACTTTCTGTGTAAGTTGTTTAATCTCCTTCTGCCTCAGTTTCCTTAGTTTTCAAATGGGGATAATATTGACACCTACCTCCCAGAGGTTGTTGTTGTGAAGATCAAATAACATAGTGTGTGTTTTTAAAAAGAGTCTAATCTTATTATAATGAAAATAAATTATATTTAATTTTTTTCCAAAGCATTTGTTTCAACTTTTCATCATCATCTCAAACATTTTCTTGAGAATGATTCAAGCTTCATAATACTGGTCAATTAAAATACTGATAGGGTTAGTAGTTAAAACAAAATAAAACAAAATTGCTTTATATCTCATATATAATGTACATATAGGATATAATATTTGTAAAGTATTTAGCACAGCGCCTGTAACAGAGTAGACACTTAATAAATGCTTATTCCTTTCCTCTTCCTTTCCCCCACCCCTAGGAAAGCTATGTACAAGGTCATGGTTCTGTTGGGTGCCATCATTAGTCAATCAACAAGCATTTATATTAAGTGCCTGCTATGTACTAAGCACTGTGTTAAGTGCCTGGAATACAAATGCAAAAAATGAAAAGATTCCTACCCAAATGGAACCTACATTCTAATCAGAGAAAGAAGCACATATGTAAGTATTTACAGAATAAATATACAGACAATAAGTACAATGTAATTAAATTGTAGTATTCAGTAGTAATAGTAGTAAATGTAAATTGGGAAGAAGGTACTAGAAGTTGGGAAGAACAGGAAAGATTTTATGTCTATTGAAGGAGAAGGAGAAGGAGGCAGAGATGAGGAGGGAGTGCATTCCAGACATGGGACAAAGGCTTGGAGATAGGATAAGGAATGTTATACATAAGGAAAAGAAAGAAAACAACTTTATTTAGTTGTAGAGTATGGGAGGGGGCAGCTAGGTGGAGAACTGAATAGAGTGGCAGCCTTGGAGTCAGGAGGACTTGAGTTCAAATTTGACCTTAGACATTTGACTCCAACTGTGTGACCTTGGGCAAGTCACTTAACCCCAATTACCTTGCCTTCTCCCCTCCAAAAAAGAAATCATAGAATGCAGGAGGAGGATGTCCATGAAGCTAGATAGGTTAAGGCCAGATTGTAAAGACCTTTGAAACCTAGCTAAAGGTATTTATTTTTATCCTAAAGGCAATAGGGAGCCACTGGAGGTGATTGAGTAGTGGAGTGACTTGGTCAGATCTGAGCCTGAGGAAATCACTTTGCTAACAGTGTGGTTGATGAACTAGAGTGGGGAGAGACCTGAGGCAGGGAGACTAAATAATTATCGCAAAAATCTAGATGAGAGATGACAAGAACCTGACCTAAAGTGATAATGGAGAGAAGAGGTAGGATTCAAAGGATATTGGGAGATAGATATGGCAAGATTTGGTAACTGATTGGATAAAAACTGGTGAGAGAGAGTAAGAAGTCAAGCTAATGCTGAAGTTAGCAACCTGGAAGACCAGATGGTTCGTAGTGTCTTTGTAAAGAAATAGGGAAATTTGGATGAGGGGAGGTTTTTAGGGAAAGATAATGAATTCAGTTTTGGACATGTTGAATATGAGATGCCTTTGAGACATTTGGTTTAAAATGTCCAACAAACATTGTCCTGCCTTTCTAACTCACCCTTGTCCCACACATCCAATCATTAGCCAAATCTTGACATTTCTTAAATCTCACAACATCTCTTAAATCTCAGTATCTCTCATGAGCCCTATTTCTTATGTCCATTCTCAGTTACCACCTTAGTTCAAGCTCTTGTCATATCTCACCTAGATTATTACAATAGCCTCCTGTTTGGTCTCCTTGCCTCAAGTCTGTCTTCCCTCCAAGCCAAAGCATTAGCTTTTGCTGACCCAAGCAAGATTTTTTTTTTATCTCTTCAGACCCCATGGTTTTAATTATCTCTATGCAGATGACTCTCAGATCCAGTCATCTAGCCCTACCCTCCTTCTTGATCCCTTGATCCATATCAGACATTTTAAATTGGATTTCCTGTATATACCTCAAACCAATATGCAAACCAAGCCCATTATATTCTTGGTCACCTTCCTCAGTTTCTACTGTCTCCTCAATTTCTACTGTCTCCATTTTGGTTTCATTTTCCCAGATTCATAGTTGAAATTTTCTTCAAATTCTCCCCCACTCCACCATGAACAATCAATTGCCAAATCTTGTTGATTCTACCCCCATATTTCTCCTGCAACCTAGTTCAAGTTGTTACCACCACTTTCCTGTACTATTGAAATAGCCACATAATGAATTACCTTTCCTCCAGTTTCTCCCCTTTACAATCCATCCTCAACATAGTTGAAAAAGTGATATTCCTAAAGCACAGGTCTGACTAAGTTACTCTTCTGCTCAAGAAGCTCTTGTGGCTCCCCATTACTTTTAGAATCAAATGAGAACTCCTCTATTGAGTATTTAAATCCCATTTACCATCTGACTTCAGCCTTCTTATCAGGTATTGTCAAACATCACTCTCCTTTGCATACTTCATGGTCCAGGTAGGAGGCCCTTTATGCTGTTCCTCAAATATGATCCATCTTCTATTTTCATGCTTTTGAACAGATGGACTCCCATGCCAGGAATATACTCCTCAACTTCAGCTCTTAGATTACCTAGCATCCATCAAAACTCAAGCACCATTTCATTTTTTCTGTCCTTCCTGATGCTACTATCTCCTCTCAATCACCTTATATTTGTTTGCTATTTGATTTCTGCTTGATGTTCTAGTAAAATGTAAATGCCTTTAGGAAGACATGGGCTTTTTTTGTCTTTGTATCCCCAGTACCAGTGTCTAGCATATAGCAGTTGCTTAATAAGTTTTTATTAAATGATTATATACTGAAGCGAGCAGGCTTAGAATGTCTTGTACCATGAGATCAACTGTATTTTCCACCCATCCACAAGTTAGAATTATTCTTTATGTGGGCTGTTAGCTGAATTTAAAAAAAATTCATATTAGCCATGTTGAAAAAAAATTCTTCATTTTACACTCAGAATCCATCAGTTCTCTCTCTGGAGATGGATAATATTTTTTTTATCATGAATTCTTTGGAATTATCATGGATTATTGTATTAATCAGAGTAGCTAGATCTTTCTTATTTGATTATCATTACAATATTGCTCTTACTGTGTATAATGATCTCTTGGCTCTTCTCAATTCACTTTGCATCAGTTCATATATGTCTCCCCAGGTTTTTCTGAAACCACCCCCTTCATCATTTCTTATAACACAATAGTATTCCATCACAATCATATACCACAATTTTATCATTACTGAACTATATATATATATCTGTCTTTCTATCTATCTATCTATCTATCTATCTATCTATCTATCTATCTATCTATCTATCTATCTATCTACTTATGTATACAAGTACCATATTGGATGCCACCTGTCAGAGACAGTAGGTAACTGATCTCACCAACTCTGAGCTCAGTACAGTCCAGGAAGACACAATGTAGATTCAAATGCTTTCTCCCAAAGAGTCTATAGATCAAAGACCATGATGGATGTGATAAAACATAGTAAAGACAGCCTATGACTTAAAGGCAACACGACTCCTCTTTCAGGAAAGTCTAACCAGGAGACTGGGGCTTTTTCTGGCACAGGTGAGAGTAAACTATTTATCACTGAACTAATTCTCCATAACTATTTTGGTCACAAATGACTGGCCGGACCAATTGCAAGATGAAGACGACTTAGGTCAGTCCTGATTCATGCCCATTCACTGATTCAGGTTCTGGATTAATGAAATGAGTTACAGACCATCTAACAATTAAGAAAATGAGTTTAAGTAGCCATAGAATGGAAAGAATAATCAGCAAGAATTTAGTATGAATTCAGTTAGGCACATTTTTTGTGTTGGCCCATTATTTGTGTTGGCCATGTTGGAATTCTTCCTGCTGCCAGTAAGCCCTCATTGAGAACATCTTGATCTTCCAGGACTGACACCAAGGCTAGGAATGTAGAGCTCAGGGTCATGCCCACTTATGCTCAGAGAAGGAGACACAAAACAGAACCAAAAAAAGAGAAAGGCTCTAGACCAATACATGAGCTTTATTGCAACATGCAAACCATAGCCATTTGTGCCAAGACTGGGGAAAGCTCCTAGGGCCTGGGCTTTACAAGGACCCCTCCCTAGGAGACATAAGGGGAGAAAGAGAGGGAGAGGAGAAAAAGGGAGATAGAGGAGAAAGGAGAGGGAAAGAATTCACAATTCAGGTGTCTGTATAGAAGCTTTCTTTCCTTTTTTTTTTTCCTTTTTGGAGGGGAGAGGGCAGGGCAATTGGGGTTAAGGGACTTGCCCAAGGTTACACGGCTAGTAAGTGTGTTTCAAGTGTCTGAGGCCGGAATTGAACTCAGGTACTCCTGACTCCAAGGCCGGTGCTCTATTCACTGTGCCACCTAGCTGTCCCAACTATCTTTCTTTTTAAACCAATATAATGATGCTAGTCCTCAGAAAATCAAATGAGGTGTGATTGGTGCATTTATCCATATCCCTGATACCAGAAAGGTTTCTAGGCTCCTTGAAACAAGTATTATCCTTTAAGTTTCCTTCTTTAGTGCCTTTTTTATTATTATTTTTAAGCAATTGGGGTTAAGTAACATGCTCAGGGTTACAGGGCCAGTTATTTCTGGTTGGGTGCTAAGTGTCTGAGCCCGGATTTGATCCCAGGTCATCCTGACTCTGGGGCTGGTGCTCTTACTTGCTGAGCCACCTGGCCACCCCAGTGCCTTTTACTAAAGAATGAAAATAAAGTCCATGTAGCACAATTCTGGTTGGTTTCTCAAATGCCATATTTATAAAACAAACAAAACCTAAGCAAACAAAAAATACTTCACAATTCCTTCATTACATTTGTTAGGTCATCATAAAATTCCAAGGATCTGCTTTGATTTGCATTATCTCACTGTTGGAATCCTTCATATGCCACCCCCCAACTTTCTATGTCCATATAGGACTGAAGGCTACTTGTTCAGCTGCATTGTTATTTCCCCAAAGACATCGAGGACCAATTTGCCTCATTCTTCGGGTATGGGATGTGTTCAGGGAAGACTAGTACCTCTGGTATAAGCCCTTTTTAGAGCTTCTTGTGTATCCACCTCATTCAACCAACTCTCACCTCCAAGAAGCTGTAGCCACACCCTGGTAAGCCGTTTAGACAAACATGCTAAACCATGTTGAGGTTGACTGACAGGTCTCAAACCCTTCCGTGAATTGGGGGGGGATGTCTATTCCAAGCATGTAAAGACCTACCCCTGGAAGAATGGGCAGATGAGAACAGTTTGTTCCAATGGCCAGGAAAGCAGCTGAAGCACGCTCTGTGGAGCGCTGAGAACTTGGTTAGAAATCGGAGCCACCAAGGTCATCCACTGCACCCTAAGCCATCACCAGGCATCCTGATTTTGTCTTGCCACTGGAATTTGATGGCTCTGGAAGAGAGAGTGGGGCTGATGACTTTGCGTACCTCTGCCTCACTTAAATCCAATTTATGCATGAATCAAAAGACATCACCTATACCTTATCTCAAAGTACTGCGGTGACAGGCAAGTGACGAAGCAGCAGGTGTGGATACACTGAGAGCTGTAGTCACGACCTTGCACACAGATGGCTCTGGCCATAGGGTCATCTCACTGGAAGCAGCAGTGGGATTTGGCAGCCCTCTGGATGTCTGAGTAGCCTTTTTGAAGGATTGCTCACCTCCCAGTGTGAGGAAGGGGCTAGAAAAAGTGCTGTAAAAATTGTCTGTTTTACCTAGCCCTAGCCTGTGTACCATGGCAGGTGGTTGAAACACAAAAAAATATACCAAAAATTTGCAAAGATGATTCCACTCACCATTGGTACACAGAATGTACACATGCTTATGGACAAGATGATATCCAGTAGACCTGAAAGACAAACAGCTCTTGTGAGAGAACTCAGGAGGTATCGCATCCAAATTGCAGGCCTGAGTGAAACAAGGCTGGCAAATGAAGGTAGGCTTACTGAATTTGGAGCTGGATACCCACTTTTCTTTAGTGACTGCAGTGAAAGGGAGTGCTATGAAGCTGCATAGCTGTCTTTGCAATCAAAACTAATCTAGTCAACAAAATTATATACCTACCCAAAAGAGTGAACAACAGACTCATGACAATGTGATTGCCACTTGCAGGAAATTTCCAGGTCACCATCATCAGTGTGTATGCTCCCACCATAAAGAACCCTGATGAGATCAAAGAAAATTTTTAGGAAAACCTGGAGACCCTCATCATCAATGTGCCAAAAGGGAAGAAGCTTATAATTCCAAGTGACTTTAATGCAAGAGCAGGCACAGACTACCAGACATGGCAGGGAGTCTTTGGGAGGATTGAAGTTGGAAACAGCCACAGCAATGGCCACTTACTGCTGAAGACTTGTGCATCTCATGACCTCATCAGCAACATTGTCTTCCATTTGCCTAAATTCAATAGAATGTCATGGATGTACCCTCACAGCAAAGATGTCATTGTAAGGAGAGGAGACAGACAGGATATGAGAGTCTCAAAGGTGATGTGTCTGTTACAGAGTGCTGGAATGATCATAGACTTATCCTCTCCAAACTAAATATTTGAATTCAACAAAAGGGGGAGCCTTAAGGCAAGACTACCACCAGAAGTTAGTGTCAACAACAGATCAGAGTACTTCTCTGAGAGGGAACAGTTCCTTGCTAACTTTGAGGGAAAGCTGAGCTAATACATGGTTGGCAACAGTGGAACAGAAAAGGAGTGGGCAATTTTTAAAGATTTGTTGTATAGCACCACATTTACTCATCTAGGCTAAAACACTTGCAGACATCAAGATGATCTAATGTCATCAGTTTAAACCACAAACACTGTGCTTCTCCCAAAGATTGTCAGTTGAGAGTCACCTTAATTAGGCATCATTAAATAACTTTTATAAAGGGGTATTTACTAAGGTGGTACAGTAAGGACAAAACATTCCTCTCACAAGTACATACAGAGTGAAGTGGAAAATGGAAACATTCTCTTGGATGTTTCCAAGGTTGAAGCTTAGGCCTTTCCTACAGCCCCAACCTGCCCCTAACAATACTCCTTCCCCAGTTAACTGACTTACTTAGGATCACACAGTTGGTGTGTGAAACGGGACATAAAACCAGGTCTTCCTGGTTCACTCTCCTCTATACTACCTCTGAGAATTTGGAAGGGGGAAAATGATGATGCCGTATAGTTTTTCCTTGGTTTCAAGTCATTTGCTTTTGCTTTTTGGAATATTATATTCTAAACTGTTCTCTCTGTAATTGTGGTAAGTTATAACTCTTTTATTATCTTTCCTGTGGTTCATTGGTACTTGAAACCTTTTTTTGTCTCCTGTTTTTTTTTCTTCTTCTTTGAATTAAGAACTGAGGATTTTAGCTGTATTCCTAGGAGTTTTCATTTGAAGGTTACTTTCAGGAGGTGACTGATGGGTTTCTCTAAGAAGTTTTCATTTGTAATTTCTTGAAATGGGAATACAGGATCCAAAAGAAGCATAGAAAGATGAACATATGATAAAGTGCTTAAATTATAATGTGGGAAGAGACAAATGTCCCTTTAGAATCTCATTGTCTTCAAATGTCAGCGCAGGAGTAAAGAAAGGCAAACACATGTCCCAATGTGGGTTTTTAAAATTGCTTTCTTGATCTAGGGAGAAAATAGGTGGAAAAAGAAGTACATTAGAGAAGAAATGAGAAGGAAGGGATAGGAGCCTACTTTTTCTATAATTTTGTAGTTGCAGAGGAAGAGTATACAAACATCAAGGAAGGACAGTAGAACAAGCATCTCATAAACCTTTCTTTCATCTGAACTGGGACAAGGAGGGACAAGCACACACACACTTCCAAAGATATTGGTATAAAAATTAATTGAATTAAATAGGGAAATAGATAGGGACAAAGATCAGCGAGAGTAGGGTTTAAGAGGGAGGGTAGATTTGGAGAAGGAATAGTCATGTGGAAACAAGCTTCAACTTCAGAACTTGGAACATAAAAGGAGGATTAAAAGAAGAAAAATAAAGGGTAAGAATGAATAATTGATGAGTGGGGTGAGTGAAGAGAACAGGGAGAGAGGAATATAATCAGACCACTTCAACTAAATATTATTAATGTTGACCATATTCCTATTCTTTCCCTGTCTTCTTTTCCATTGAAAAGTAGGAGACAAGGGAGAAATTTTAACTGTGAATGTGAATGGTAGGACTTCACCTATAATGGAGAAGGTAGCAAAATGAATTAAAGAGTGGAATTCAACTACGTGTTGTTTTTAAGATACATAGTTGAAACCTTTAAGACACATAGTTGAAACTCAAGTCCACTTGAGTTAAAATGAGGATGGATTAGAATTAACTTACCTTGGGTGGATTTTCTTAACAGTCTAGGTTTCAGTTATGATCTAGGGAAAATCAAGAGTAAAAAAAGACCTGGGCTAAAGAGATGATCAAGGAAGCTATACTCTTTTATTTTCTTTGCTTTTTGGAGGGCAATTGGGGTTAAGTGACTTGCCCAAAGTCACTTGGCTAGTAAGTGTTTCAAGTGTCTGAGGCTAGATTTGAACTCAGGTCCTCCTGACTCCAAGGCTGGTTCTCTATTCACTGCGCCACCTAGCCACCCCTTGGAAGCTATACTCTTAAAAGAACATAGAGGAGGCAGAGCCAAGATGGCAGAGAAAAAGCAGGTACTTGCCTGAGCTCTCCCCCCAAATCCTTCAAATCCCTTTAAATACAAAATTACCTTAAAACAAATTCTAGAGCAGTGCAATCCAAAGAAGGATAGAGTGAAACAGTTTTCTAGTCCAAGTCAACTTAGAAGCTTGGCAGGAAACGTCTGTTGCACTAGGTAAAAGTGGAGCGTAGACCATGCCAACTCAGTCTGGGTACCAGTCTGGTGACTGAATCAGTGGTGGCAGTGTGGCAGTATCTGGGCCTCTCAACCTACAGATGGCAAGGAGATCGGACAGTTGGTCAGAAGGAAATTTCAGGGAGGGGTCCCTTTGCTGGAACCAGGGGCAGGACTCTGTTGCATGGCCATTACTTGGATCTGAGTCAAAGTCCCAGGGTGAAGAGGAGCACTAGCACACCAGAACTTGCAGCCAGAAGGGAATGGGGACCCTCATCACCGTCCCAGGGTGGAAAAGAGTGCTTGTGGTCACTTACAGACAAATGCACAGTAGAGGACAATAGTAAAACACCCCTCCCTAGATCATACCACCTTGGAAGAACTGAAAACTTAACAGGCCCCCAAAATTACCTCTGTAATTCACAAAAAATACTGAAGTTTTGGACAGCACCCTTTCCCTCTGGAAGCAGAGCCCCACTTTAGTATAGAGTTAAAAGTCAAGAAATAGGCTGGAAAATGAGAACACAGCAGACCATAGAAAGTTATTATGGTGATAGGGAAGATCAAAACACAAACTCAGAAAAAAACAGAAAAGTCAAAACTTTGTCAAAGACGAAACATTCAAACCCTCAGAGAAAAATATGAGTTGACCCCAGGCCATGGAAGAGCTCAAAAAGGATTTTAAAAATTAAGTAAGGGGAAGAATTGGGAAGAGAAATGAGAGTGATGCAAGAAAAATCATGAAAAAAGAGTCAATAGCTTGTTAAAATGATGCACAAAAAACACTGAAGAAAATACCACCTTAAAAAACAGAATAGGCCAAATGATAAAAAAAAGGCACAAAAATCCAATGAAGAAAAGAACTCCTTAAAAAGTAGAATTGCACAAGTGGAACCTAATGACTTTATGAGACATCAAGAAACAATAAAAACAAAACCAAAAGGATGAAAAAATAGAAGAAAATGTGCAAAAGTTCATTGGAAAAATAAATGACCTAGAAAACAGATCCAGGAGAGATAATTTAAGAATTATTGGTTTACCTGAAAAAAAAAAGAATAAAACCTGATAAAAAAAAGAACTTAGACATCATCTTTCAAGAAATTATCAAGGAAAATTTCTCTGATATTACAGATCCAGAAGAAAGAACACACCAATTCCCTCCTAAAGGAGATCCCAAAATAAAAACTCACAGGAATATTATAGTGAAATTTCAGAACTCCCATGTCAAGGAGAAAATATTGCAAACAGCCAAAAAGGAACAATTCAAATATTGTGGAGCCACAGTTAGGATAATCCAAGACTCAATGGTTTCTACATTAAAGTATCAGAGGACTTGGAATATGATATTCTGGAGGACAAAGGAACTAGGATTACAACCAAGAACCACCTATAATTCTATAATTACCTGTAATACCACAGCAAAACAGTATAATCCTTCAGGAGAAAAAATGGATATTCAATGAAATACAAGACTTTCAAGGATTTTTGATGAAAAGATCAGAGCTGAATAGACAATTTGACTTCCAAATTCAAGACTCAAAAGAAGGTAAACAAGAAAAAGAAACCATAAGGGATTTGACAAAGTTAAACTATTGACCTTCCTACATGGGAAAATGATACTTGTAATTCCTAAAAACTTTCTCATTATTAGGGTATTTCATACATAGGTAGAGGGTATGGGTGTGAGTTGAATATAATGTGATGATTATCTTAAAAAAATAAAATTAAGAGATGAGAAAGAAGAATGAACTGGGAGAATGGGGAATAGAAAGGTAGAGTGAGGTAAATTATCTCACATAAAAGAGTTGCAAAAGAGATTTTACAGTGGGGGTAAAGATGGGGGAAGTAGGGAGGGGAGTATGTGAACCTTACTCTCATCAGAATTGATTCAAAGAGGGAACAACATACACGTTCAGTTGGGTGTCAAAACTTATCTTACCATGTGGGAAAGTAGGAGGGGAAGGGAATAAGAGAAGGGGGAAGGGGTGATAGAAGGGAAGGCAGATTGGGGGAGGTGAAAGTCAGAAGCAAAACACTTTTGAGAATGGACAGGATGAAAGGAGAGAGAGAATAGGATAAATAGGGAAAATAGAATGGTGGAAAATACATAGTTGGCAATCATTACTGTGAAGAAAAATTACAGCCAGTTTCTCTGATAAAGATATAATTTCTCAAATATGTAAAGAACAGAGTGAAATTTATAGAACTCAGAGCCATTCTTCAGTTGATAAATGGTTAAAGGGTATGAACAGGCAGTTTTCAGACAAAGTGATCAAAGCTATCTATAGGCATAAGAAAAAAAAATGCTCTAAACTGATTAGAGAAATGCAAATTAAAACAATTCTGAGCTACCACCACACACCTGTCAATTTGGGTAATATGACAGAAAAGGAAAATGACAAATGTTGTAGGTAATGTGGGAAAATTAAAACACTAAAGCACTGTTGGTGAAGTTGTATACTGATTCAGCCATTCTGTAGAACAATTTGGAACTATGCCCAAAGGGCTATAAAAACATTCATACATTTTGACCAAGTAATATCATTACTGCTCTGCATTCCAAAGAGATAAAGAAAACAAACAAACAAACAGGAAAAGAACCTATGGGTACAAAAATATTTCTAGAAGCTCTTTTAGTGGTGGCAAAGAATTAGAAATTGAAGGGATGCCCATCAATTGGGGAATGACTGAACAAGTTGCTATGTATGATAATGATGGAATACTATTATGCTATAAGAAATGATGAGCAGAATGCACTCAGAAAAACCAGGAAAGACTTGCATGAACTGATGGAGAGTGAGATGAGCAGAATCAGGAGTATATTACGCATAGTTACAGCAATATTGTATGATGATCTTTTGTGAATGACTTAGTTATTCTCAGCAATATAATGATCTTAGACAATTCTGAAGGACTTAAAGTGATAGGTGCTGTCCATCTCCAGAGAAAGAGCTGATGGAGCCTCGATACAGATCAAAGACACTTTTTCTTTATTTTTCTTAGTTTTTTGGGTTTGTTTGTTTTTGGTGTTTTCTGTCACAGTATGACTTACGTGGAAATGTATTTTCCATGACTACATATGTATAACGTATGTCAAATTACTCGCCTTCTCAGTGAAGAGGTGAAGGGAGGGAAGGGGAGAATTTGGAACTCAAAATTTGAAAATCTAGCAAAGAAATAAACAAGAGGGAAATTAAGGCCATGAACAGAATTTTAAAAATGTTTTTAAGATATTTACTTTTTTAAATTTTGCTTTTAAGAAGAGATATAGTAAGAAAAAGGACAGACATTTCTCTCAATGCCTCTGGGCCATATTCTCTGCTACAGTGCCTCAGTGTTTGGGGGAGTAGGCCCAAAACTTAGCTCAGTCCTACATAGCATTGGTCACACCAAATTCATGTCTTGATGTAGCATGACTACTGAACGAGTCCCTTTGCTGTTCTAGGATCCTGAAACTTGTTCCTTGAACCTTGGGACCCTGATACTATTAAACCTAGTCAGGATTCTGATTTCTGGATTCCCGTGGTTCAGATCCTTATGGTTGGATACATAGTTGTATATCTAATGATCACAAACATCAATGACTCAGTCTTATTTCTTGGGTTTGATATGGCTTCAAAAGGGAAAAAAGTCCTAAGATCTTTCTTCTTTACAGTTTCTCACTAGATGCCATGAGAGGAAAAGTCACTAAGCGCCCTCAGATGTGAATGGAGCAAAGAGATATTAATAGAGTTTTAAAAGTTAGATAGGATAGAATTCTCATTATGCCTGAATGGGATTGATAAATAAAATAAACAAGGTGCAAGTTTTTATAAAACCCACTAAAATAGACAAACCAAGCTTAACTTTGTAAAAAAGAAGAAAACTAAATTGTCAAAATGAAAAAAAAATCACAACATATGAAGATGAAATATAGGAGATTATTAGAAACGAAAATGCCCAGACTAATTAAACAAAAATACCCAGAATTTAAATAATGCAATCTTAGAAAAAGGAATTGAATAAGTCATAAAGAAACTCTCAAATAAGGAAAAACCCCTGGTTCATATGTATTTACAAAGTAATTCAAACAAACATTCAAAGAACAATTAACTGAAACATTATTTAAATTATTAGGAAAAATAGAGAGAAGGAAGGAATCCTAACAAATTTTGTGAGACAAATATAGTCCAGATTCCCAAACCAGGGAAAGCAGAGGGTTAAAACTATAGACTAATACCTCTTATGAATATTGATGCAAAAATATTGAATAAAATATTAACAAAGAGACTACAGCAACATATTTAAACAAAAAGGTTGTACACTATCAATAGAATGAATTTAAACCAGGAATGTAGTCTTGATTTGACGTTAAGAATACTATGAAAACAATATATCATAAACAATAAAAATCACAAGATTTTTATAATAGATGCCCAGTTTTTAGATAAAATACAACATCTATTTGTATTTAAAACAGTAAAAATATGATATAAAAATAGCTAAGGTCTAGCATTGTCTGAAATGTACAAATACTAGAGGTCTATTCAGTAATATTTGGAATAAAGCAAGCATGTCTATTATTAGCACTCTAATTTGATATAGCTCTAGAAATGTTAGCTATAGCAGTAGGAAAGGAAAAGCAAATTGTGAAAATAAACAGGCAAATAGGAAACAAATTTATTACTTGAAGTTATATGATGGTTTACTTAGAGAAATCCTAGAGACAAATAAAATTAATTGAAACAATAACTTTAATAAAATAGCAGCATATAAAATAAATCCACAATTAATCCTCAGTTTATCTGCAGGTTACCAATAAAACTGAACAGGTAAAGTTAGAAAAAAAATCCATTACATTCAGAATAAATTTTAAAATGTGTAAAATATTTGTGAGTCCACCAATCAGGAATTATATAAATGCTATTATAATAGTGTATTTACAAAAATAGTGGTATGAAAATTGATGAGATGTAATAATCATACATGCCTCAGTTATGATGATACTATCTAAATTCACAGTTATGTGGTATACCATTTAACCTCCCAAAAGGTCATTTCATAAAATTGGATTTCTAAAAAAATAACAAAACTCATGTAGGAGAACAAATGGCAAAAACTGCAAGGAAAATAATTTAAAATGCAATGATTATGATGTCCTAGCATCTCAAACTATACTGCTAAATCATAATAATCAAATCCATTTTGTTTTGTTTTAAAAGAAAAATTTATTGAATGAATAGATTAGAGACTCAAAACCCAGGCCCAGAAGCAATTGAACATAGTAGCATCAAGGACCCCAAGTACTGGCCAATGGACTCACTAGTTTTCAAAAATTGTTAGGAGTACTGGAAAGCACTCTGACTGAAATTATGTTTAAACTAACTTCTCATGCCACATACCAAAATAAACTTGAAATGGCTTCGTGATCTAGATATAAACATTCATATTATAAACAAATTAGATGGGAAAGGATATGTTTTTCATAGCTATGGATAGGAGGACAGTTCTTGACCAAATGAGGGATAATAAAAATGGACAATTTTGATCATATAAATTGCACCAGAGTTAGACATGTCAGAAGAAGTTAACTTGGAAAAAAGCCTTTGCAACAATTTTCTCTGACAAAGATTAGATATCCAAGATATATGCAAAAACAATGCAAATATATAGGAATAAAAGTCAGTCCCTTCCCTTCCCTCCCCCCATGATAAATGGCCAAAATGTATGAACAGGCCTTTCTCAAAAAAAGTTGCAAGCTATCAACAGCCACATGAAAAAATGCTCCTAATCACTAATAATAAGAAAAATGTAAATTAAAACAACTCCAGGGTTCCAACTCATATCCATTAGATTGTCAAAAATGACAAAATAAGGAAATGGCAGCTATTGGAGGGAGGATGGGAGAACAACCCACATTAGTGTGCTACTTGAGTTGTAAAAGTTAATCGTTCTGGAAACTATTTGAAACTGCACCTCAGAAGTCATTCATTATATTCTGTATTACCTTTTGATTCAGTGAAGCCTTTAATAAGTATAAACCCCAAAGAAGTAAAAGACAGAGGCAAAGGACCCATATGTATAAAAATATTTGTAGGAGTAATTTTCATTGTAACAAAGAACTGGAAACAAAGTATCTATCAATTGGGAAATAGCTGATGTGATATATTAATCTTATTAGTTGTATGTAGTGATGAATGGTAGGCTTATGACACACACACACACACACACACACACACACACACACACACACACATATATATGTTGATGTAGAGTCAAATGAGCAGAATCAGGTGAATGGGGCTCCTTGAACATGTTGTAGAGATTGGAAGACTTCCCTGAGGAACTTCACTAAGGCAACTACCTCTGTGGGAAGAAATCCCAGCTCTCCACTAAGAAAGCCCACTTCTCTCTGCTTAGTTTTTATTTTATTTTTTATATTTATTTTTTGTCAATGGGAATTCACAATAGTCTCTATTGAGATGATTTAATATTTTCCCTGAATTTGGTAAGTTGTAATACTATTTTAAAGGTGAGGCTTCAACAGGGACTGGCAAATTCAGCAGATTATACCTTTGTTTTCCTTCCTTCCTTC